>NW_026623233.1:6068382-6114289 GCF_030028575.1 Malurus melanocephalus | reverse complement strand
CATTTGTGTGGCTTCTCCTTTCATATCTTTATTTATTCAGTACCTTTTGATAGAATACCAGGAAACAACTTAGACCTTCATTTTTTTCCTTTCAGATCTTACTTCTGAATACCATCCTTCCCAAACTTAATTACCATTTCTGTACCAATAAAGCAGGGCTGTCTCTCTTTTCCTGGCATTCTGCTCACACTGCAATATTCCTGCCTCCCTCTGACATCTCTCACTGAACGTCTTACCCTCTGACTGTTGAGAATGCTACTGCAAAGAGTATTTTCCTGCCTCACCCCTTTAACATGGAAGTCCCACCTTTTAGATCCTTCTGGCTACTTCTTCTCTCACCAAGCCAGAAGCTCCTTGCCCTCATTTTCAAAGGACTTCACAGACTCTCCATGCTTTGTGTATTCCCCCTCATTCAGCATTCAGGCTTAGGAGCACCAGTGCTGGCCAGACTGCAAGGCTTCTTGCCACAGGTACGTAACTGCAGTGTCAGAACACGAAATATGGGGTATGAAGGAGTAACAGAGATTCCTCAAGAATCTCCCTATGCCCTTGAGGCTGCAAAGGCAGCTCCAAACTGCTCTCAAACCACGCTGTTTTTCACTGCTAATGAATTAGCTGGAGAGCAGAAGCAGCATTCATGAAGCAGGTCTTCCTCTCTCATGTGGTCAGATCTTTTCCTCTGAAGCCATGTAGGACACCAGATGTGTGCCAGCACCTGCAAAGGACAAGCTGCTGGCTCTGGCTGAGCTTTTAGCTCTTAATATSCAAGTCCCAGAGCCACTAACTCAGATCATTTATTCCCCTTCTTCTACCATCAGAGAGATACCTGCTTAAGTTGTAAATTCAGAAAGCTGGAGGTTTTATGCAAATATCTCGAATGATATATTGCATGATGATGAATATGCATCATTCAATTTRCATTAACCCCCAACAGTACATTCCTTCAGTCTTTCACTTTTCTTCCCYGTCAACACCACATTCTCTCCCCTTCTCCACTCCTCTTCTGTCTGTTTCAACATTGGACTTACCCTACCATCCACTGGACATATCTGACCATATCCACTAAATGACCTGGCTCACCACCAACCTTTTGGTTCCTAACCTCCCTCTCCATTTTTATTCCCCAGGCACTTCTTCACATCCATTCCTCAGTTCTCTCTGACTAAGCCCTCCCCACCTTCTTCCTGCAATTTTGTTCTCTGTCACTTCTCAGGTCAGCACTCCATTTTTCCTGGATAAGGTCCCCAAAATGCTCTCATCCAGAGTGAGACAAAGATGTACAATAAGAAACTAATGGAACATCAATATTAGATCAAAATCAATATAATTTTCGACCATCAATCTCACACTATTGTGTGACACACACTGAAGTCACCAARTATTATTTTAATATCTAAGGTATATATTCACTAAACACAACAAAACCTCTGGACAGAACAAAAGAATTATCACTGATTACACCATTATAATCTGCAGTCTTCATCACTCAGTAAGATGAGTGATCTTATATCTGCAGTCATAAAGACCACCTGCACTCATAAGGACCAGTTTTCTATTGCTCGTAGGACTAAAATTTATTTTACTGGGTTRAAAAGTGCAAGTTTGCCTGACTGTGAGATTTTTGTTAGGCGGTTCCCTAGGACTGCTCCCGATGCATGCTTATGATTTTTCAGTTTTGGGTTTTTTTGTTTTTGTTTTTGTTTTTAATTAGAAAAATAAAGCAACCAAAAATTTAGCACTTCTGGTAGCAAGGTGTGGAAAAATACTTGACTTTTCCTTGTGAGCTCCAGTGTTTGTATGATTTGAAGACCTGTATTAGGTAGAAGATTAATCACATGGGCTGAGAATATTCCTTTTGTTGTCTGCTTGGAAAATCATCAAAACTTAGCCAAGTTTCAAACCTTGGAAAAAATCAGCTACCCAATGCTTATAAGACAGGGTTTTTTTGTTATAATGGATAAACCAGGGAGTCCTCTTTTACTCGTACAGTCCACTGTAGGCCTACATGTTGGTAGAACCAATAACATCTGCTCTATTTAAATATCCAGTTGGATGTTCTAAAGATTTGCAATAACAGAAATAAAAATCAGGGAAGTCATTTCAATTTTTATTAGTACTGTTATTATTATAATTGCTACTGTTATTATTATAATTGCAAAGCTTCTCTTATCGAAGTGCTGTTGCTTAATGCTAACCATATATTCCATTGATCGAATAAATAAGATCAGATAAGTCATGGAGCAATAGAAGTCTTTAGGATAACTCTGGAGACTATTTAACTAATAAAATGGGGTGATAATGGRCACTTTACCAAGCATCAAGAAGATAAAGAAGAAAAATGTAGGTTAGGGACCTTAAGCTACTGGGGAGTGAAACAAATTCCAAGACAGATACTCCCAACATTAGGGAGTAAGGTAACTATTAAGCCATTACTAACAGCATGAAATAAATGAAGAGTACCTGTGAACTGAGCTTTTAAGATCATATATTCGTTCTCCATTACATATTAGTATGCCTTAGATAACTGTGTGTCCCTTAAAGACAAAATTTTATATGCAAAGCCCTAAAAAAGAGCAACAGTGTTCAGAAGCTAGATAGCATTTCCTCTGCAATTGCAAATCTGATCGGCAGTACTGCTCTAAGCACAGGAAATTATSTCTGAAACTCGTTACAGATCTCCCTTCCTAATACAATATAGATTAGGAAGTTGTTTTTTTTTCAGTGCAGAGAAAAGGGGACCATGACCACCTGTGGTCAGCAAAGTGGAACAGATTAGAAAAAGTAGGTTGTGGGAATAGGATGAGCAGCAGGGTAGAAAGCATGGGGWGGGGAGCGGGGTGTGTGGAATAGAAGAGGGCATGGATAAAAAGCTGGAATTTGGAACTARCAGCATGAAATAAATGAAGYGAAAGGGAAGAAGAGAAATGTGGCAAGGGGCCAGGATGTAGGTAGAGACAGAATAATCAGAAAAATGAAAGCTGAAAATGACACGTGAGGAAAAAAACCACTGAGACTGAACAAGGGAGATTGGGACTGTAAGCAAGTGGGACAGACGGGCAGGAAGGCTGGCATGAAGTCAAAGTAGAAAAAAAATGAAAGCTTGGATGAGAATCAGGGAGAGGAGGAGGAGCAGAAGCTGACTGTGCAAGGAAATCAGGATTAGGGTAAAATGTGTAAGGAAAGGACATGAAGCCAGGCAAATGAATCGGACAATAAGGCAATAGAATAAGGACAAGAATGGAACAGACTGGAGGCAATGGGACAGCTAAGGCTGTGTGTGGGAGGAATGAACYGTAAATACTGCGTCTGTTTGAGCACAGAGCTTGGAATGGAACCCAAGTGCCCCAAGTGTCACCRCTACCTTTCTGCAGTCAGCAAGCTTAACCTATATGGTCTAAGAGCGTGCCTTTTAAACCTCTGGAACAGTTCAAGCAAAAAAGGGGAAGCCTAATGCTGTTTTCAGCTATTAAAAAAAGTGCAAAGGACACTCAAATGTTTTTCTACAACTGATGTAAAAACTTCATCAGTCTTCACTTCAAGAYTGATAACATACATTTCTATTTTTCAACTCACCAGGAAATTAGACAAAGAAAAAAGAAATAAAATCAGGGAAAGTATTACGTGAGCTTGTGATTAAAGATGCTTATAACTTATGGTCTTACAAGTTATATATTTATACTACACAGAAGATCATAAATCTGGCACTTCTCCAAGTTTGTGCCKAAAAAGCCTTGTTAGACTTCTTTTTCATTTTTGCCTCTCATACAAGAAAGTCACTATAAATGATATATCAAGGAAAATAAAATTTTCATTGATCAGAGAGATCCTGCAATAACCAAGTACATAGTGTAGACCGTGCACACCTCAGCTTTAAAAACATACATGGAAACTGAGAATTTTATAGTAATTTTGTAAATTAAGATTGTTCCTAGTCTGTATATGAAGTTCAAGCTATTTTATCATTGTGTATTGTGTGAATCTATGTTTTCTTGCCTTATGTTCTCTCCTCACAATTTGCATTTGAATCATTTATAGAAATCATGTGATTATATTGAGAGTGAAAGAAAGATCTCACAAGCAGAAATCCCAAAGTGGTCTCTCTGTTTGAGGAAAGTGAGTGTAATTTGATCTGAAGGGAAATATGGCTCTTCCACCTGAGTACAATCACACATGCCAAACATGAACAAAAAGACWAAAGAAAAAAGGGTGAGATATGTCTGGATAAAACATTCTCTAGAGGATTTTCTGACCATAAATTAAAGACTCCAACTACTTGACAGGGAAAATATTTATTCCCTRAGTGACTATAAACTATTCTTTTTGAAACACTAAACAAGCACCCCCTTCTTTAGGCCCTTCTCATTGAAAATGTTTGTGGAGTGTGGCTGCAGAAGTTCAGAAACTGCATTCAAAGGAACTATTATAGCAATGGCCAAACTTGATAAGATTAAGTATCATTTCCCACAATGAGTTCATATATCCCTTCTGCACTGAAGCATATTCCAACAACAGATGTGGATTTCTTTCTGTTTYGTGCTCAACRTGCAATTAAAAWAAAAAAAAGGAACTACAAGTCACAGTTGAGTCAAATGAGTAATCTGTTTGGTTAGGATGAGCAAATTGGTTCACATTGTGAGAGGGTGTATTCTCTGAGACTTCAGCAAGGAGCAGAGTCCCTTTTACACTCTGAAAGAAATGCTGTGTTTTGATGAACTAACTAATCAGAGAGGTTTAATTCAGAGCAACCAAATGTGTGTAAGGGAGAATTTACTTACAGAATAACTGCACACATTTGAAAATGACACAGGATGTATATAGTATGCTAAGAAATATGAAGCAGGCATCTGATATCTATAAACATTTTTTTATTTATTTGGGGCATTTCCAATTTACTGATGGGAAGAAATCCTTGCTAGTACAGGAGTTGCAGATATACAGTCAGCAGTTGAACAAATGTCTTATCCGGGTTTTTTTGACATCATGAAACCCTTTAAACCCCAAAGCCAGAGGCTAAATCTGTCTCACTAAGAGAGTGCAATGGAGCAAGCTTAAGTATCCCTTATAATCCAAACTGCTTAACTGTTAGCTCTCTCCCTGCCTCTCCTTTGGACCACTCCAACCAGCTCTCTAAAAACATGGCTAATCTCCTATARAGGAAACTAGCTCTAAACAATATGAATGCGAGCCAGACTGTTGCCTGGCTTAATCCCTAGCCCTCTTTTATTTAGTGATTTAACAGTTTAGACACAGGCATCATCCCCCAAGGATGAAATTTGGGGAGAGGTGGCGTTTAAGCTACTGCAAAGTCAGCTCTGACCTGCATGTCTCCGATAGCTGTTTGAAAGGTGACATTTCTGTGATAAACAACAAAGAAACAGCTTGTGCCTGGGAATTGTGCCAAAGTACCCAAGGCAAATGTCAGAGCTGCAGCCTATTCCCACCATGGGGAGGGCGAGTGTGCGCTCTCCTGATCACAGCAGCTGGAAGATGTCCAGCAGGGACAGCACTACCAGTGCCAGATTACTAGCTGTCCACAAAGTGATTGCTGTGCTAAATTCAAATTAAGGGGCCAGCCTGAGGAAYACAAGTCGCCCTTCTGCAGTTGGCACCGGTTCCAGCGTGGTACCCAAGCGAGACGTGTGCCCCGTGCTGGTGTGCACAGACAGCAGCCACAAAYACACCAGCACTGCCCCTGCTGCGTGACAGTGACACAAAGGAGTCCCTTTGAGCTSCCTCAAAAACAGGGCTCAAATTTGTCCAAAAGGCCCTGTTACATTTACATAKGCAACCCTGACACATTCTAATGTCTTCAGGCTAGCTTTGTTGCCCTAACAATCCTATTTTGAAGAGATTTTTGTGTGTYACTGATGCAGATTTGGATGTGTGTTGTAGAAGCTATTATTTTCTGTCATTTTATTGAAGCAAAATCATTATGGTAAGCAACTCCTGATCTTAGTACCTCAATAATATATATTTTTTGGTATAAAGTTAGTATCTCAATGTGCATTAAAAACATAAAATTGCTTTTAGCCTTAATACTTATTGCAGGTGTAGCGGGGGGGAGGGGGAGGGAATGAAAACAGTTCTAGAAACTCAGAATAACATTGTTTAAAAATAGGTCTGTTTTTTAATGTTTGCAGGCTGGGAGTATTTCAGTTAACAGTCTATTGCACTCATTGATAACCTAATCTGTCCCTGTGAAGCAGATTCTTGTCTTACAAACAGAAGCTGACTTTGAAGCAGCAGCCTCAGCTGCCCTTTTCTGTACTCAGCAGCCATATCCTGAACACAGCCCTCAAATTSACCACCAATATCCTCTACTCCTATGCAAAAAAAAAAAAATATTCTGCTCTGGATCTGCATACTCTGTCACTAATGGGRCAATTCATTTATCATTCAGCCACGTTCTGTTTCAGTATCTGGACTAATAATGTTTTTACCTGGTAAATTTATCCACTAAACTGGTTTTCTTGACAAATATATGCAAAGATAGATACAAATTTTATTTTTTTTTTCAACATCAGACAATACATACTGACAGTTAAAACTCTTTATTTCCTCTCTGGAAATAATGCAACACCATTCTGCTATGCTTTGCTTGTGATAAGATKGGTATTGTTGTAAGTATCTAATCCTACTCATCTAGGATTCACTCTGTGCAGCTTCATGCTTTCTAAAAGTAAGGCATCGACTCCATGCCCACTTCATGATGACTGTGGAGACCTAGAAGCCAGTGGGCAGTTGACCCATCCTTTGGCCCTAAACTTTGACTGGATTCCTCATGAAGAGTTTTAAAATGTTCAGATCACACCTCTAACATATGCTAGTTGTCCACKGCCTCAATAACCAAGGGAGGAACAGACTTACAAGCAGTGAATCATCACCCCTATTTTAAATGCACCCCCTAGAATTTTCTGAGGTGTCTTCCAGAGGTGATTCTTCACATTAGACAAAAAAAAAAGCTTTTACTTTGTCCTTGAGTTTAGTTGGCTAAATTTAGTTGAAAAGAACCCCATCCTAAATAAAAATTGGTTTGCMACTATCAAAGAATCTCTACAAGCCAGGTTGATTACAAGGTGTGGATATAATGTCTGTCACGTGCTTAGCTCACTCAGATTGATCTATCTTTCTCCAGTAATTTCACATATAAATCACTGTGGAAAATGGTGCAATAAGATTTTATAATCCACTTCATTTACAACTTGAGATTTGTAACAAGAAGCTTACAGTGCCTTTATGCTTTACAAGTTTCCTCCTGCGCAGATGCAAATTAAATTTTCTCACTGTAAAGTTAAAACTTCTGCAGTTCTTTTTTTTTTTTTTTTTTCTCCAAGGTAAATTAGTACCATCTTTATTAGGGCTATGCTCTCACAAATAGCCAAATGTGGTGGGCTTTTTCCCATTTTGTATAGAGCTGTATATATACAGAGCTCAGGTCCTTCGACTATGGATGGCACCCTAAAGTAGTGTAACAATTTCTTCATACCACAACATTTTTTTTCCTAAGATAATATGCTAAATATATGTATGTAAAGTCTATAATGTAAAATATTTCAAAAACTAAATCTGTAATTTGTGTAACTAATTCAATAACGTTTTATTAAGGTGAGCAGCTTCTCTACATGAAAAATACATCTGTAGTTACTCTGCAAACAGGAGAAACTATCAGTCCTTCTGACTCCTGGAATAACATACTGTCCCTATAGTGGATGGGGTTTGGTTGCAGGTAGTGCAGCATCACTGCTAACAAACTATTCAATGACAATGGTTTAAAACAGATTTTCTRAAATTTCTGTGACCAGTCATTAAAGGATCATGGCTCATCAGACAAGCTATAAAACAAGAAAAGGGTACTTTGCCATTCAAATACATTCCTGGAAGGACAGAAATCCTCCCAAGAACTTAAAAAGACAGCAAACTAAAACCAAATAGACTTTTTGACAGTTGTCCAGTACAAGACAGAAATTTATCACTGTAGCAAGTTTTTCAAGTGTGACTTTCAAAAAAAATATGCTACAAATATGTACCAGTAGAATRTGAAACTGTAAGGGATCAAGTCCAGAATTTATATCAATGACTTCTTCAGTGAACATTAATATTTCTGGCAAAAAAATAACTATTCCCTCATAAATACATTTTAATTTAAAAGAGACTATCCAAATCATGTCTTGTCTAAGGTTATTCCCTTTCTGCCATACTACTTTTACCCCAAACAGGAACAATGCTCATATTAGTCTACGATTAATTACTCAAAATGAAATTATAAACATGTTATGCATGTGAATTCATTCTAAGGCTAAAAGATATCCCAAAACTATCATCACAAGAAAGGAAATTTTAAAAACACCCTGATGGCATAGCTACCAAAAGAGAAAGTGCCCTGATGTCTAATAAATCCCTTTTATGAAGGAATTTAAATTATTTACTAGTTTCTTACAAACAGAACTACATGGAAGCTATATTTATCTCCTAAATAACACCGGCAAATTATATATCATGATAATAAGATATCTCTAAACTTTATTATTCACTAACACTACAAAGGGAAGATATTTGGTCTGTATTTGGCTAATTTTAGTGAAGAAGATTACACTGTTCCTTCATTTATCTCTCTCTCTGTGTACCCATACTGTTTAGATAGAGACTGGTRCAGCTGGTCCCTGACTCCTCACTGAAAACCCCTGAAACAGTCAGAATTAACACTATTGTCATCTGGGACATAAAGGGAGATACAGTTCAACAGAAGTGCCAACAAAAAGGATCATTTCACAAAATAGCAATCTCAGCTCTTAGGAACTCCTCAAAAGGAAAGACATTTTTTCCATTAGCCACTTTCACCTCCAAACTTTATATGGCTCAGGTCTGTTTCAAAAAGAAAAATATCTAACTCCACGAGAAAAAGAGTAATTCAAGTCATCCAGAGTTAGTATTGCAAACCTACGCATGCCACACATCCACAAGGAAAGGTAAGTTCTTCCCCAGTCCTTTCAAGGGACTTCTTTCAAGCCCCCTTCAATGAAACTCGGGTTTAGCTTCACAACGGAAGAAATGTACACGTAGTATAAATACATTGTTGCAGTACAAAGCCCTAACTTGTAAGCCAYCCTAAAACACAAGAATAAGCAGCCCCAGCTCAACACCGCATCACTGCTATCCCCTTACTTCTGAATAAGAGCTTTCTTGCCCTAATGAAGTCTGAACACAGGCAGAGTGAGTGCAGAGGGATCCGTCAGAGCAGGATTGTAGCAGAATTATAGAATAGCATAGGATAAAATGGGATGAGAAAATCCAATCGACAGTAATTCAAAATACCCCTGATACCTCAATTGCTAAGAAAACTTTGGTATATCTTTGTGGACAATTTTTCCCTCTAAATTTACACTACCTGAAATTATTGAAGATACATTTCAGGATATATGCATGTATGTTTGTATATATATATATAACAAATGACATAATCTATTATGAAAATACACACAGCTTTGACACTCTATAAAAGGAGAAGACACAGTATCTCAGTAAGATTAATCTCCATCCCAGCAGAACTAACTAGTCTCAAACACATCTATTTTTACTACTATTTTTACTGCACTCCTATTATTTTCTTGTTGTAAAGAGCTGTATTTATTTTCTGAAGTCTGAGCTAAGATGCATCACAGGGGTTTTTGGAAGGTACTTATGGGTAGGTGGTGATTTGTGAGCCCTGAGATGGGTGGTCAAACTAACAAAGACTCACTGAGCGCGTCCAGGGAGAGTGAGGATGCAGGAAAACTGAAAAGATAGGTTAGTAAGAGGCACAAGTCATGTTTGGGCATAGCCTACAAATGCCAAACCCGAGGCACACTTCCAGAACTCAGCTGGAATGCAACTGCAGAGTGAATCCTGGACATTTATTCACAGAAATACAAACAGCAAAAAAAAAAAAAAAAAAAAGTTGGCTAAATAAACTTAGACATCAGACTCTGAAAAAATAACAGACGAAGTGTTTGTCTTCCTCTCAAATGTCAGTGCAAATTGAATTTTTGCTGGAGACAAACTGTTATTGATGGTAGATTGAGCTGTATGGGGTTGATAGTTTATAAGATTCATTCCCAAACAATCTCTGTCATTTAAGATGCCATCTGTATATTAATGTTTTCTACATTAAAATAAGAACAGTCGCCCTGACTTGAGAGCATTTGTTATTGCTACAGAAGACTACCATAAAGAACAGAGAAGCAGGTGAAAAAATCATGCTTTACCTGTCCATACTTTGCAGCCAAATGTAGGGGTGTCCAGTACTGATTATCCACCACATTGAGATCAGCCCCATGATCCAGTATCAGAGCTGCAACATTCTTGTATCCATTAGCACAGGCCACATGTAGCTGCAATATAAAAGTTAAATTCTGCGYATGTTAATAGTTTAAAGCATGGTGTCTTATTGCATATCTTTACTAAATCACAGTTACAGCAAATACAAAATATATGTGATAACTAAAAACTAGAAAAACACTGAGGTTTTAGCATTTATAAACAAGATGCACCAGGGAAAAAAAATTAGTTTTTGCTTATTGTGAACAACTAAACAATCTAGTCTGACTATTAGTTTTCATATAACTTCAAGCAAACTGTCTTTMAAACACATTCAAAAACTTCATGAGCCCAGGTGCAATCATACATTTCAACAGAGCTTGAGCCCTCTTAGAACCTAGAACTAACTTTCTTTTCTGGCATTTCAAAYATCCCAGAGTTAAGCTGACACTACTCCAAAATTAATTCATTAACACATACTCAAACCAAGCACATTGAGACTGCAGCACGAAATTAGTGACGAAAAATACTTCCTCAGTTTTGAACCACAGATGATTTATTTCCTATGCTTGCACTGTTTCCCTAGATACTTAATTATTTTAATTGGTAAATGTTTAAATAATTTTAGTTGATTTTCTGTAGCTGTAAACTTCATTTAAGAGTCAAAGTGGAACAGAAGGAGGGTGGAAAATGTTAGTAGCACACTGAGAGAAACTCAGGTCATGAGGAACCTCAGGAGGTCAAGTAGTGCAACTTGCTGCTAAAGCAGGGACAACTTCAAAGGGAGCTGTGTTTGCTCATGGCTTGTCATTCTGAGTAACAAATACAGCAAGCATGAGAAGGTATGAAAAGTGTAATGGCAAGAAATGGAAAAAGGAAACTCAAAAACATCTTGGTTAATGGCTGATTTGAGGAGCTGGACATTATCTTTTGCAACGCATTATTATTTAAGGCTCTATATGTGTTTGGCATTTATATCAGCAATCCATTCCACTGTAAGTTTTTTACAGAATGAGATTTTTTATATATTAGAAAAAAAAAAACAAACAAACAAACAAACAACAGACATGTTGGGATTTTACCTGATTAATAAAAATAGCTAATATGCAGAGTAAATACAGAAGCAATATAACCCCAAAYGGGTCTTGTGGACAGAGAAATAGGGCAAGATACAACAGGGCAATAAAACTCTTTTCTCCAGTAATAATGAAGTAAAAGAGGAAAATGCAATAAGGAACCCCATCAGAGAAAAAAAAATGTAGTTTGTAGGTTTCGGTGGAAATTGTTTCTTATATATGATAAATAAACATATATAAGGCTCATTTTTTATATGATGAGATTGATCCAGTTAACAATTTGGTAGTCTAGTTTCTCATAGTTCTCTGTTGTAATTTCAACCAATGCTTTCACTTCTGGAAGCAAGGAGGACAAGACCTGAATTTGGAATTTGGCACAATGTAACTGCTCATCCCCAGTCAGAAGGACTTAATGCTCACACTGGTCAGTAAGAACAGGGCACAGGAATATTGCAGAAATTGAGAAGTGAGATTATAAATTGTAATCTGTAACCCCAAACCACAGAGCCCAACTATATGGGTAGTTTTCTCCTCAAAGTATTGTTAGCTGAAGATACTATTTTTCTGGTGATTGAAATGGATAGATAATGGCAATAAAAACGTCGTGCAATAAACCTGTTATTACAATTGTGTATTTCCAAAGCCACTACAAGAATAGGAGACACTAAAATGAGAGTCCAGGATATTCTTTGCCTTACCCTCTATTTCTGGTTCAGCTGTACATGCAGGGAATGTATAAAGTACTCACTATGAACACGCTTGATGCAGAGGGAATTAACACATTACAAATCATCCTGAATCTTCCCCTGGAAAGGGTGCAGAACACCCCTGCCTTGGGGGYAGAACATCAATTCTGCTTTCTATGATTTCCAGTGAACAAAATGCTCAATTTTTTTTCCTATAATTTGACGTAGCTTCATGGTGGAGGGAGGGTGTGTTTTAACAGAAGAAATTACATTTTCTATTCAGACATCAACTTGACAAGTGCTATTTTCAAGCAGTTTAAAAGTYCATATGAAATATTTGATGGCTGAAATCTTTCAAAGAAAAATTATTACAGAAGAATACAGCAAAAAAGTTAATTTTACCAAATATCATGCTGTCTGTATTGCATGTGCACATGTGTAGGTGTCATGAATTTATGAGAATGTGTGTATTCATGTATTTACAACAATAATTCCTTGCTTGGTTCATCTTCTCCTACACATAGACTTAGACATATATTCTGTCAAGAGAAAAGAAACCTAATTTGATACTTACAACTAAGATACTTGTCTTTTTTGTACAAATATAGAAGAACAAAACACCATTCCCACAACCTTTTGATATACACACAACCATCACAGACTGGCTGATTCAACACCCATGAATAAAGAGAGAATTGTTTAACAAATTCTGGATTTTCCACCAGTTTGTMAAACAAAGTTCCACATAACAGAAATCTCAAAGCAAAGCAAATTTACCTACTTTGCATCTACTTCTTGAAAAAAATCAGATTTCAGCAAAAACCTGTTCATGCCAACTTTCCCTCTGTCAACATTCTACTAAGCAGGAAAAGAAGTACCCACAATGTTTTTCTCCCAAAACCTGCAGTACTTTTAGATATCTTTTAGACATATATTTCAACCATTACAGCTAACTGCAAAAAGGATTTTATACAGAAAGATTTATCTAAGTTCATAACTCAGCTTAACTGAGACAATTCTGACTAAAACAGCAATAGAAATTAAGTACAATAGTTATGTGATATAGCAGCTTAGATAAAAAGTATCCAAAAATTAGAAGCAAAATTAATGCTTTTAYGAAATAAACTAAAGCTTGTGCTGTTTCTTCCCACTCCTTCCCGGCTTCCCTCCCGTTTTTAAACAGTTAACTGCCGTGGGGTGGCCACCACAGAAGTCACAGTGTTCTGTTTCTAGAGAGAACCAGTGGCTGGATTCAACCACTCCCAGATATGAGGCTGATCACTTCTCTGGTTGTAGCTTAAACACTCCACAGGTATTAAAATATGGAATACTAATGATTCAGTGTATTAATTCAGTATAATGCAATGTAATTCAGTGCAAATGCAGAAATTATAATAATGGTAATAATTATTACTACTCTAATTATATTAGTACCATATTTGCACAAAAAACCAAGGTACTTTAAAAATTGTATTAAAAAATATTAATGCTGCTGATTAATATTAATGCTGATTTGCCATTTATTGACACATTGATTTTAAAATTATTTGAGAGCTGAARAAGTAGAAGTCTTGACTAAACAAAGTGATAGAAGATCAATTGGCAGAAAAAAGGATAATAAAAGCTAGTGACTACAAATAACATGCAAATTTGGGAGTGGGAGTACTTCTCCACATATATAGTGAATGCTTCAGCTCACCAAACCAGGATGGGATCACTTCATKAAACACTGTTTTAATGGGCTCAGCCAGAAGATAGGAGCCAAAACCAGACATTACTGAGTGGAGTTTCAGCCCCTCTCTCACAGACAGAGACCACAAATATCTCCTGCAGCTTTAAACCATGGTGTTAATATTTTGCTATTAATTCTTATTTTGCATATTTAACAGCAAGTAGCAAAAAAGTTGTCATTAAGGTGCTTCATTATCCTATTTGAAAATCTGTATTATACATGGAATTGACACATCTATTTTCAAAAGTCCAGACAGAACCAAAATCTTGGTTTACTTTCCTTTTATAAGAGAATTGCTTTGCAATCATGCTGAACTTGTTGCAGTACATGCATATTCCCAGGGTGATAATTACATGTTCCCACTCACCAGGGTAACTCCTTCATCATTCTTTTGATTCACGCTCCCTCCACTTGAGATGAGCTGTCGGACATCTGTGAGCATCGTCATAGCTCTCTGGATCTTCATCTGGCGCAAGGAATTCAGCTCTACACCTGGAAAAAGAAAAGGATGAAATCTTCTGCTATTTTATTCATCAATAAAGAACAGGAATATGATTTTGTGTGCTAGGTTTTTAAAAGCTTAATCAACATGTAATTAGACTTTTGCGGATATTTTTAGACCGTTT
Organism: Malurus melanocephalus; assembly: GCF_030028575.1. Taxonomy (NCBI): domain Eukaryota; kingdom Metazoa; phylum Chordata; class Aves; order Passeriformes; family Maluridae; genus Malurus; species Malurus melanocephalus. The sequence goes on along the minus strand of NW_026623233.1, from coordinate 6,099,876 downwards.
ACTTACCTACATTTATCAAAAAGTTTACCCCTATTTAAATCAYGGATGATTTGAAGTCAATCAGGAATATCCAATAAAGCACCCTGATCTCCYACTGACTGCAAGAGCAGTTGCAAGTAAAGCAGCTGCAGTATCATRAAACCCACTGGGAGTGTGAAATAGCTGTGATTGGGAAAATAATTAAATAATCTAAGGAAGCCATTCAAGTGTTTGGGACTTAATTAAATTTTTTTGTYGCATTCTTTCAGCCTCATGTATACATCCCAGTAACCAGACCAGTCCCTCAAATCTGGCAGCTTGACTGCTTGRGAGGTTGTGAAGTCAAGCAAATTACATTAAAACTCAACACTTTTTTTGTGTGCCTGGGTTATTTTTAACTGGGATTAGTTCYCCAGCAGAGACTAGACCATTTCAAGGCCYCATAAACCAAGAGGAAATGTAGTGKGGAGGTAGGAACAAATAGGAGGGGACTAAAGGAAAGAAGGGAATGAGATTGCTTGTGTCAGCATGCTACTGAAAGAACAGCTGTCAAAGGACAGTATTAAAAAGAGGATAAGCAAGGCAGTCTGTAACCAAAAGAAAGCTGGTCTCCAGTCTGAAGTGGTTTAAAATTAGAAACAGGATACAATGAATTTGTGAAGTGGTTAAATTAGCAACTGGCTGTGGTTTGATTGGAATACATAAACAAAATTCAGGACTTCATTCTTCTGCTTCCAGCTCTATGCGATTATTTAAATCCATTTATAGAAAATGTAATTTGAGTATAAAAATTCTTTCTCTCTGCCCTGGCCATGACATAGCAAGAAAGCCATATGAATAGATGATTTTTTGTTTCTCGTCCACATTTGTCACTGAGCTGAAAAGAAATCAACTATAAATTAATTGAATTAATATGTATTTAACCTAATATTTATCTTCAACAGTTCTTGAAGTTCTTTATATTACTAAAACAACTGAAGCATGTTTCAGGGTAAAATCATATTTTAAGTTTTGTAGTTTTAATCTGCCCTGGAACTTGTATAAATGGGTGTACCATATGTAGTTCATCAAAGAATTCCAAATTTTCTTTTTCTAACATGCTCGTGTACTTTATGTTCTGTTGCCTGCAACATTTGTAAGAGTTTCAGATCTGAARTGAAATGTTTATTGTGAGCACTGTCTTTCTATTCTCTTATTTTTACTCCTGCCACCTAAATGATTCTAAGTAACACCAAATGTAAAACACAAATCCAGACATGAAATAGAGAAAATGACATGTTTTCTGTATTACATGTTTCTGGATTAACTCTTTTTTCTTTCCCATGAATGTATTTTAGACAAACACATACATGTGTATGTGTATATATATKTATGACMCTGACARATTAAATGAGACAATGWYCCCAAAGGAGAATGTGTTTAAAATCATATTTCCTGACAGTTGCTAGACCAGATCACAATGCAGATTTCACAGAATGTTCTCAGTGTCTCTTAACAATCAATGTATTTTGTCAGAACTAAAGTTTCTATGCCTTTATCACACTTTGGAGTAATGATCTGAAACTACCTGATGATATTTATAAACTACCAATGCCACATGATGTCAATTACTTTCTTTTTTTTTTTTCTGTCTACCTACTTCCTGCTTTTTGCAACAATAAATTGATAGTCTAACATTCTTGTCCCAGTGACAGAACTCTCCCAAATACCTCAGGGCAATATACGTCCAAAATTAATTCTCATTTGCAGTGCTAACTTAACATTTAAAACATACAATATTGAAGACTGAGCAGACAGGATGRAACTTCACTGGTCCAGATGAAGTTTTCTTCTAATGTTCTCAGGTAAGAAAGATTAAAGTTTAAAAATATATGAAGCATTTTATACCTGATGAAAGCAGCCATACTTAAGTAGTGCTGCAGAATTTATGTCAATTTTTTCTTCCTCTTGATATGTCCGGTAAACAATTAGAAAAAGTTTTAGGTTTCAAAGAGAGAGGAAATGGGTGGAAATCAATGCAGTACCTCTTTTGTCTGAGAGTACCTTTAACACTCAAAAAAGAAAACCAATTTCACAATCCACAAATTAGAAATACMAGTTTCTGATTTTCCCAGGGAGGAAAAATGAAAAATGAAAAACAATGCTGATAGTGAGACCCAGTTATTATCAGGTTGTTTCCCTCATCATGTTTAATGTAAATTACAGTAATGCCTACAGGTTGAGGGCAGAGGCCAGCTGAGCCCACTCAGCCTTTTTGAGCAATTTACTACTGAGTGCACCTGACATAGTCTGAGAATTAACATATCAATATATTCTTATATTAACAGTGAAATACTGATCTTCACTCCTTGTAAATTGCCTTTTATAGAACCTTGTGATCTGTCAGGGGCCACAAAAAACCTGGCCACTGAAAGATGGCTCCGCTCGTGTTGAAAGAGAAATCAAGAAAAGCATTCAGTTGCCTTAATTGCTGTATGTGTTCTATGATAACTGCAATGCAGCCATCAGCTCAGGGAAAACACATAAACCATGCTACAGTGCAACAAAAGGCACAGTCTGTGTGAATCCAAAACCTATTCAAGACAGCTTTACTGGCTTTAAACTAACAGCTGTGTAAAGGAATGATACATATTTCATTAAACAAACAGCAGTAAATCAGCCTGGCAAGAGAGGTACCCACCCAAGTGACATGGGTTCCACAGACTTCATTTTCTAAATATCCAGAGTAGCTTTGAAAGTGTTATAGAAACAATAGTTTCCCTTTCTCTACTCTTTCAAAAATATGAAAACACATAAAAATTATTAAAGCCACAGCCTTAGAAGCGTAGTTTTGAATTCCAAGAACTCAGGAGCTATTAGGCTTCAAGCAAAGACCTCTCTGGTGGGGAGCTGAGAAGCAGATTTATCAAGCGTGCTCATGTATCATCCTCTGAGGCTCAGACAAGGAGACCTTGTCAATAAACGCTTTCCCTTAATCAAGTTCATAATTCTAGGGAGTCTGCTCYCCTTCCCTAGGGAGTGATACTTTCCAGGAATTTAGACAAAACAACAAAATGCTACTCATACAGTAAGTAACTCTCACTGCCTGAATCAAAGAATGACCTTCACGTTGCTTTTCAAAAGGGAAATGTGGTTTAGAATTCAGCTGAAATGGGACGACAGCCAGCATGAATAAAAAGAGGAAGAAAACCACATTGGCATCTACTATGGAAACAGATTCACATTTCAAAAAATGGAAARTYAAAAAAAAGAAAAAGGCATACGATGGAAAAAACACTCCAAATACCCTGTTAAATTTTAGGAGAGCTACATGCTCACAAATTCTGCAGGAGATAAGATGGAGAAGGAACAGTTGAAACAGCAGTGACCCTGCAGGGCACACATTTGGGGATGAGTATCAGTGYTGATGACAGGTGGGAGCATAACCTAAAAGCTACAAAATAAATTACCTCTCACTCTTAAAGAAAAACACCTGACAAGGCCATTTCATGTGCTTTGGCTGTCTCACCTTCAGCATATGGTTATAGAAGTGACAACAAAAAAAGAGAAAAACCTCAGATAAATAATGCAAAAGTAACTTTCCAAAAGTTTCAATGATAAAGCAATACATGGTAAACAGAAYTGAGGATTGCTATTAGACATATTTTCCTCACAAATATCCAGTGCAAAGAACCCTGCAAGGGAACACCCATTCCTTGTATCAGTATAAAGCACAAAACTGAAGCTCTTCYTGGCAAACACACATTGCACACACCCCCTGGAGCCACTCTTGCTGCAACATGCAGGTCTCATTCTCCAATGCCCTTAATATTCTTAATGAGAGGTCAACAGCATCTTGACAAGCAGACACAAACACACACTAAAAACTTGCAACAGCATTGAGAAGCCAATGTCTCTTCTCATACTTGAGTCTTCTCTCACTCTTAACTATATCTGCCTTCCTGACAGAGCTATAGACACAGCAAGACTTTTCACTCCATGCATGACGTGCCTCTCTTACTCTTCTTTCATTAGGGGGATACCACGGTTCAGAATTTGTATTTTGCTTCTGTGCAGCACAGAATAGGATAGACATGGTCCAAAAAAATCAATTAAAAAAAAATCATGACACAATTCTTCAAATACTAATTTTCATTCACTGAAATATTCAGATGTAGCTATTACTTTATTTGTTTGAAGTTGTAGAAATACTTCTCTGGCTGCTTATTGGAAATCTTTGTAAACAGCATTATTTTTGTTAGAGTACATTGTTCAAAGCTCTTGTGYGTATCACTTGGCATTATGTGAATTTGATTTTCAAAGGTGAGCATGTAAACAGATACCTGCCAGCAACATTTACCATGTGAGAAGGGAAGCCAATATTTTCAGATTCTGTAAAAGAATGTACACTTGAAAAACTACTGGGGCCTACARCTCTAATTCACTGCAGAAGTATTGACTGATTGTTGCTGGAGGACTTTACCTTTTTGCTGTTAAAGATATCATTACRTATGGTTAGTGAAGGATATGTAGTTTCATAGACTGGTTTGGGTTGGAAGGGCCCTCAAAGACGATCTAGTTCAATCACTCTGCCATGGGCAGGGACATGGAGAAGGAACAGCCTTTCTGCTTAGAGCCCCATCCAGCCTGGCCTTGAGCACTCCCATGGATGGGGCATCCAAAGTTTCTCTGGGCAAACTGTGCCAGTGCTTCACCATCCTCACAGTAAGGAATGTATCCTTAACATCTAGTCTAAACCTACTCTCTTTCAGTTTAAAACATTGTCACTGTCCTGTCACTACATACCCTTGTACATAATCTCTCTCCATCTTTCCTGTAGGTTCCCCTCAGGTACTGGAAGGCTGCAACTAGGTCACTGCAAAACCTTCTTTTTTCCAGGCTGAACAAGCACAATTCCCTCAGCTTTTCCTCATAGGCGAGGTGCTCCACACCTCTAATTATCTTGGTGGCCTCCTCTGCACTCACTCCAGCTGGTCCATGTCCTTCTTTTGCTGGGGATGCCAGAGCTGGATGCAGATGTGTGGGTGGGCTCTCCCCAGAGTGAGCAGAGGGGCAGAACCACCTCCTTTGACCTGCTGCCCATGCTGCCTTGGAGGAAGTCCAAGGCACAGTTGGCTTTCTGGGCTGAGGAGATTTATTTATTTCTAGTCTGAATATTCTCTCAGAAGTGAAACTCCCACCTCCTCCTCATGTAGATATCAGAGTGACAATTTCCCACTCCAGTGAAACACGCTTTTATTCCTCTCTCTTCTGTAACAAGGACACTGATGATCCTTTCAGCTAAAATTAGTTAAGTGAACTGTCTCTTAACTTGTCTGAAAACAAAATTTTTTTTTGTAATTTATTTCAAGAGAGACTGGCACAATCTCAAGGACTAATATTAAGGTATTCATTTGTGGATACATATTGCATGTTTATTRTTTTATTTGTAATATTAATACCAGAACACAGAGGCAAAAGAAGTATTTTGCTATCTCTGGCTACTTGTGATAAATATCATGTCTGAAATGAGATTATCACAGATGGCATTTCTAGACTACAGATTTTGCTGCAAGGTTTTAACATGGTTAATTTTGGTTTTTTTTTTCTGTGAGAGAGCATTCAAACATAGGCTACTCAACATGTGCCAGGGAGGCAGGAGCTGAGGGTGAAATACAGGCCAGGCAGGTCAACGTCCTTGCTGACCAGGGAATAGTCCCACAGTACTCAAAAAGAAAATTGAGCAGATCTGGTGATGGGAACTGGGGCCAACAGCAGTCCTGTGATTGCCAGAAAAGCCTCAAGCAACAAATCCAGATAAAGCAGGTGAAGAAGTCAGTGGTCTGGGGCTGGGATCAACAAGGACCATGGCTGGGCACACGACGACCTTAAGCAAGGAGATGCCTGTTTTCCATCTAGTATCTGTTAGAAAAGGAGATCATAAACTACTGGCTACAATTTGAAATGTTAATTTCAGTGTCAAAAAACTGCACAGTGAATTTAAGGGTTTTCCCCTTGATAGAAACATATGGGTAATATGCTGGAAGCATGAAAATGTTAACAGGAATCTAAGACTTCAAAGTCAGCCCCCCAAGAACTACAAAAAATAAAAATTAAGGTAGCTTATTCACACTTCTATTAAAAAGCAAAAAGACCAAATGAAGTTTAGCATTCTCGACACTGACATTTTCAGTGTGTCACTTGTATTTCATTTTTTKAAGGGATCTACAGAAACATTTCCTTTGTTCCTCTGCTCTCACTGGCAACACCAACTCCTAATCCCTACCATCAATTAGTCAGGCTCTCTGCAGAAAACAGATTTTTTTTTGTGTGATAATCTTGTGGGTAGGTGGCTCCCAATCAACAAGAATCAAAGTGAAAAAACTTTAAGCCACCCTGAGGCTSTCTGGTTTTGATTGCCTGTTTTTCTGTCAACTTTCTGCATCAATATTGTTGAAAGAAAGTTTGTAAGCATAAATGAAGATCATGGTGCATATGGTTCTAAAGCAGAAAAGATATCAGGGGATTTAGTTTTAGCTGAAGCTTGCTGATCTTTAGTGCTAACAGTCTGCATGTGTTGGCATTTTACTCAGCTCCCACTGCAGTATGTTAGCAATAATTCCTTAATGTCTGTGAAATAGTTTTAAATATTAAAGTCTAGACCAGTATTTTTCGAAAAAGATATTGATTTATATCAGTTGCTTTTCTTGACTACACTGAAGAAACTCTAAGATTTTTTTTTCCCCTGTTGGATTACTAGATCTCTTTATGGCTTTCTCTAGCACAACCTCAATATTAAAACATTTTGGTGTACACATTCATTCCGTTTAACTAATAACCATAAAACCCAATGAAAATACACATAACTGGAATTTTCATTTTGATCTTATTCTCACAAAAAGTCCCAGAGTGTTGAGAAACACACAATGACATGTCCTGYCCCAGTGCTGGCAGCTGTGGGGCTGTTGGGATGGGTTGTTCCATCAKCTCCTCAGCAGGACACAGCCCGGCAGCCAAGCAGACAGACAGACACTCCTGAAGGAGCTCCATACCTGTGAAAAACCCACACTGAAACAGAGAAGTGTGAAGAAAAAAGGGGCAGAGAGGGAGACTGGCATGTACTGACTCGAGCTCCCCTCCATGTGCTGCTTGTGAGGGTAGAAGAGTTTGGAGTGAAGGAGTGAAGCCTGGGAAAAGTGGAGGAGAAGTGTTGTTCTAATGTTTGCCTTTCTGTTTCTCACTTCATGAACCTACTCCAATTGACAATTTTCACCAAGTTGAATYTGTTTAGCCCGTGGCAGTAACTTGTAAGCAATCTTGCTGCCTTTATCTCAAACCACAAGCTTTCTCATCCTGTTTTCTGCCTCTGTCCTCATCAGGAAGGGAATGGGTGAGCAGACGTGTGGGAGTTTGGTTCACACCAGATTTCATGGATAACTTCAAATTAACTTACAGTTTAAATCAGAAGTATTTTTTTTGGTCTATGCTCCTATCACATTCTAGATTACTGTGAAGCATCAGGTTGACAGTAAATTTTTCCTTAATCCTCACCCACTACTTTTCTAAATAAGATTTTCCTGCACATGTCACTCCCTGTGYGCTGTTAACTGTTGGCTTCAAGGAAATTCTCTTCATTGTAGTAATTTACAAGTCAGCTACTTCTGGCTAACATTAAAAACTGTCTTCAGTGTAGGACTCTGTACTTATTTGTAGCTTCTTTCCTTTATTTAAATTCTACTTACCGATCCAAGGCAGAAGAAAAAAAAATATTTCTTCGATTTGCAGCGGAAGAGTAAGGCTCAATTCATTTGCTAGTAAGAATTTAACAAACCATGGTCTATTTTTGCAAAATCTGCACAGTATTTTAACTTTGATTTTAAATACTGTGCAGTATTTTAACTTTGATTTAAACCATACAAACCCACACAAATGGATAGAATTTTCAGATTATTTTGGCTCTATATACAGTTTTCTGAGACACCTGAATATGATCCTCTTAATACTCAGGGAACAAAACAGATCCATTATTCCCATAGCATGGAATAGATTTTGCTGAAGTGCATGAAAWCTCTATTACCTTCAAAGGTCAGCAACCTTTAACCTCCTATTTTAAATTATTTTTGCCCCCACAGAAAGTGAATAATACTCCGTAAAATACTTTGCAGTAAAGCAATACCCATTTTTATTTCTCTACCTGTGTCACAGTAGGAAAAGAAATACCATCTGTACCTTCGGGTAGATATGTTATTTAAATACAGTCATTCTTCAAAAAAAAATTAAAACACAACAGATKATTTTCTTTTGCTTTTGTAATGATCTGCTACTGCATAAACTCTCACTACGCAACAGACAAGAAAGCTATTAAATTTGCTTTCAGATGTGTGTGATATGTAGATAGTTCTTTAAAAAAGGAAGAAAAATAAATATGTAAATGTCCAAATACTCTTTTCTCAGATTAAATAACAAGGCTGATGTTCCTGGAATGCAGTAACCCCACTGAAAACCAAAGCCTGATATCTTGGAGGACAAAAGAGAACAGCTCTTTTTATGGAATTACCGTGAATGTGTTACCTCCTGTGACTTGGGAAAYACAAAAGCAAGAACTATCTGTCAATCATTTGTATTTTTATAGCTGAGTCATGCAATCCACTACAAAACTATATACAGGAAAGAAAATACACAGAAATGTTGCATTCCTCAATGTATTAAATATTTAAAATAACCTAATGGAAAAGGATGAAACATAAGGATCACATGATCAGAATTTCACWGACACATTTCTACAGTAGAACATTCTGACTCTAGAAATAGAGAACACACTGGCGGTCATTTAATGTTTCATAGTTTCAAAATGCCATTAATGAATCAAAAGGTTTTCCTTTAAATATAAAGCTTTTATTCATCAAAATAAAGGCTATGGAAGGTGCCAGGTGGACCTTCCTGATGATTCCAATAATCAATCGGGTTTAAAATAGAACAGGACAAATAGTGAAAAAAAATCACCTTTTGACATTATTATTTTCATTTCACCTCTGGAGAGAGAGACCTCCTGAAAGTAAACAATGAACAGATATGAAGCTACAGGTGTAAGTGGCAGGTGAAACTACAGGTGTAAGGAAATTCCAAATGAAAACAAAATGACAATAAAGAACACAAAGATGGCTTAGCACTGGAATGGGAAACTAGAGAGAAGTAAATCTCCAGTCCCACCTGGCCTTGTCCCAGCTGATCTTGTCTCAGCAGATGTCGAAGTCCCTAAATGTCATGACTTTCTTTTCACAGCAAAACAAGAGCACCAGTAACAGAGAAAACCAATGACATCTTGGCACGGGACAAATTTAACAGCTTTTACTGGTGTTCTCCTTGTGGCTGGTCAAAGGGATAACCCTTCTGCTCTCTAGAGACAGCATTTCCTASAACTGCACTGGTGGTGACAGGAATTTAGACTACTGAATAGGCACCTCCATAGAGACTTTTAAATTTAAATATCATAATAATCATCCAACATAGCAGATTTCTGTGTCTCAGTGGGCCATTCTGGGCTCCYTTCACAGCATAGGGAAAGCAGCAAGAACTTCAGATCATAACTCAGGTGCCTCATTACAGATGCTTRCATTTGAAGCATCTCTTCTGCTCTAAGAAGGGTTTGCTATAGAGTGACTACCAGACAGTAAATTGAGACAAAATCAACCCAGGTAAAGCCCTTGATCTRCTCAGTCCAATAGGCTTCTCAGTGCCTTGTGAACATGATCTAATATCATCTAGTTAAGGTATTTCAAACACTTTCCTAAACATGAAACTGGATGCTGTATTTTCCCTTCCATCCTCAATTACGGATATTTTAAATGAAGTTTATTACACACCATAATTGCTACTCAACAGAACAATGCTCTTATTGTACAGAGGATATGTACCTTGTGTTCTCTTAGGAAACTGAAGGCTGCTAATTGCTTTCTTCAGTCAATAATCGCTTTCAGTACACAATATAACATTATTTACATAACATAATGTAAGAGAGAAAGCTGATTTCTGTACAGAAAAAGAGAGTATTTTAATGAAATACTAATGATTTTATTAGACTTCAGTGATTAAATCTCCATAAAACATCCTCATATATTACATTCCATAACATTAAAGTATAAATGAAAACTTTCTGGCACTTGTTAGATGATTAGAATATTTTTTATTTGTGGTATTCCTGTGCCCTAACAAGATCATTTACATGCAGAACTCAAAGAACTAACTTCAGTAACTGTTTTAAAATATATAAATCATTAAAGGCATCCATGGCTATTGTTATCACTTATGGCTCCAAGCCTTCCACAGAGTAAATTAAGTTATTTCAAACAATGAAGAACAGTTCAATCACTAAGATCTGTAGTGAAATTGAGCAGATAGAGTGAACTACCACAGTAGTGAAATCTGTAAGAAATTATATACACACTAGACTTCTAAGAAATCTAATGTTCCCAATTAACAAAGTTTTCTGTGGCTTCAAAGCCACTTGTTCCAATCTTACTTTGTTTCATCGAAGCAAATAGATAGCTTCTGGTTTTCTCATTAGCTGAGCCATAAGGCACCTAATTTTATTTTTCTCTGTGAGCTCTGCAATTAGAGACAATGACTAGAGTATAGTCTACTCTACACAAAAATCTCTTCTTTACATTGTGAGCCAGGCTACAYAACTGAATGGAGAATATTACAAAAATATTTTAGGAAGCTCACAGAATAGGGCCTTATACATTGAATTTAAAGAGTGATATTACAGGTGGGTGTTTCTCAACACTACAAGCTGAAGATGGTATTTACTACAAGATCAACTCATCTTGCGGAACAAGACTTAGTCCTGACATTGCTCTGTTTTGGGGTATTCACATGCAGATGTTCATGGGGTTTACTGCCACGAGGAAAATACCAAAAACAATCTACTGAGATACATTTAGTCTGGGAAATTCAAAGTAATCAATATTTTTTCATACAGCTTCATTTCCTTCAAGAATCCCCTCTCAGTTACTATTAGTCAGGGTATACAAATAGGCTATACAAATATTTCAGTAGGYATTAATTAAATTAGAAAAATCAGATACAAACCAAAGATACTTTGAGCTGTTTCTTGTTACAACTGTAGCAGACGAAGCAAAGCTGATGAGCATTTTGACCCTGATCACCCAAAGGCCAGGTTTTCATGCAGCACTGCAGTTAAGGGGTAGGATTGATCCATCCTAACAGTCTAAACCTAAAACCTGSCAACTTAAATTCTTTTTAGTCAGCAGAAAGAAACAGTCCTGGAAGTCAGTTCTCCTCACTCAGGCAGGTTRGGAACAGATGAAACAATGCATGCATTTCTTCTTTTGGTCTGTTGACCAAAAGGTCTGCATGATTAGCTTAAACTTAGGTATCTAAAGTTAGTAGAGGTAGATATGTCCTTCAAAATGTTTAAGTCTTATAATTTGGTAACTTCCCATATTTATGGAATCACTGTTCAATTAGGACTAGTCCCTCTCCTACCTACTGTAAAAGAGATAACTGTAGATAACTGTAGATAACTGTAGAAACTAACCAATATTTAATTTTTTTTTCCACATCTATTTCATTTGGTGACCAAGCATAAAAAAAAAAAAAAAGAAGACAAACCAAGAAAAGAGGAAACATTTTCTGATAGATCTGTATTAACAACTGCAATTAAGCAGACTACATCTTGTATGCTACAGTAATTTTGCATGTTCCATATTAAATACCAATCAAAGTATTTGGAAAATTAGGCTAAAAATATCTGTGTTTTTCAAATCAATAAAGTATTTAGAAGCTAATAGCTTCTTTGCCATTAGCAAAATCCCACACCAGAGCTGTGAAGACAGTGCCAGGCATTGAGAAAGCGAAATTATAAAACATGCAATACAGTGGATGTGTGCAGTACAGGACCTGACACTGAGTGCTATTTCCTTGACACTTTCTTTAAGTGTTCATTAACAGAATATTATTTAACTTAGTTTATGTTAAAATACATACTTTAAATWGAGGCAATGTTGAAAATACACATTTTTACATTACTGCTCATTGTATTTGCTTAATGCCTTTTCCTCAGTGTTAAGATGAACCACATACAATGTTAAGACAACCTCTCATCAGAAGCAATGCTAGAAATCTCTGTTTGTAACTCTGATCTAAGTTTGGAAACTGATGAGTCACAAAACCAGTTTTTCAATACAGGTCCTGTCATCTATAACATACTAAGCATAATTCATAGAAGAAACCTATCTGCAGTATTTTCAAAATTAAAAAATAAACAAAAAAGAAACCAATACTATTATTTTTAAATAAGGGATAAAGTGTCATATGCATTTTCATTGAAATGTGTTACAAAGATTTATTTAATTAGCAGTCTGTCACTTGAAAAAATATTCTCTGAGACTGTACATGGGAAATGAAACAAAATTTGAAATCTGGTCCTTGAATAGTTAAAGCAGGTGTTTTAAAGGTTTCTGCATCGCTGCAGTTTTTCTGCTTTGAATTTACATTCTAACCTCTCCCCACAAAAGGTGAAAAGCAGTTTTGACAATGACAACTGCCATTAACCTTTGTTAGTTGTTCCAATCTAACCCACTAAAAACTTTATGGCTCCAAATCACCTTCCTCCCCTTCATCCCCAAACTATTATAGTTCAATTGGCTGTGGTGTGACTTACATCAAATCAATATACATCCTTATCATTTTTATGACATGTTCAATGAAGACATTCCAAAAGCTGAAGAGCTGACTTACCATTTTCCTCCAAGTACATCAGAAGGATRCTGCTGGATTCAGTCCCTTCTACAGCATAATCGAGTGCAATATTTCCATTAACATCTTGCAGAAGCACATTTGCTCCAGCCTACAGACAAGAATTAAAAGAATATAAAGGTTTTTATAGTGAAATCTCAAAACACAACTGGGGTTCTTATACAATCCCATTCAAAAACATTTCAAAGCTGGGGTTCTTAGACAGCAGGCTGATCACAACCTGAAACAAAACCAAACACACAGAAAAACAAAGTCAAAATGAAGGACTCTCGAATGTCGAAAAGCTGGCTTTGTTTGAGACAGCTGACACTAAACGTCCAGTCTGCCTTTGCCACAAAGATATCTGAGTTGCTCATCAGTGAGTTTTGGAACCAGCACCATTTAGAGCACAACATTTTCAAGTCAGCTGTCAGTGACTCCAGTGTGCCTCCCAGCAGCCCACAGTACCAGCAGTGGCTCAAGAGCTGACTGACAGGCAGCACAGGCACCCTGCAGCAGGGATGGGCAGACAGCTGGGCTGGGTAACCTTGTCAGCTGGCCCGACCTCTCACGGCCTCATCCWTCAATCCCACATCAACGGGAACCATCCACTGCTAAATAAAATTGCCATTTGTTACCAACTGGAGACAATGAAAGGGAGMTTGATGATTTCAACTGTAGTCCCTAAAGATGCCAGGCTGAGATTTTTCCAAGTTTCATTCAAAATTCAATATAAAGGACAGACAATTAGAAGGAGCCCTTGGGGGTGAGGGGTGGTGAAATGAGTAAATTCATGAGAAGCTTGAAAAGAATCCACCAGCATRATAAGAAAACTTGTAGTTCCTATATTAAATATTATTAATGTAAGAATTTGCACTATGAAGGGAAATCTTAGTCTTTKTTTAATAAGAAGGCTTTCATCCTTGAAAATACCATAAATGTCATAGAAACTTACAGTACTAGTTTTACATTACAAATATTACATCAGTAGAAGTAACATTGCTAGTGAATTGTCATGTATCTTCTTTAAGAGGTCRTAACATTAATTAATTTCAAATGTTCTCTCTATGGCTTTTAACTGCAGAGAATTATGAAATRAGAGTGACCTCAGGTAAATTTAATTACTTTTCTTAACAGTGTGTATGATAAAGAGTTTAGCTAATAAAAATGAGAAGTACCAAGGACTGCTTTTCTTAAAACCACAGCAGCAGAGGTCAAATGTAATATGAAATTATTAATAGAAGGCATGACTSCTTCTTTCAGGAGCTTTCTCTGTAAGTATTGTATCAAAGAAAACCTTCCAATGGGCTCAGCTGCTGTCTTAGAGCAAAATATGTCATGAAAAACTGTTAGTCTGAGGTGATCTCCTGAGCTTCCATCAYGGTGACCAGGGGACAGACATCAACAATTACTCACCTCAGCTGTCTCAAACATCTCAGATTAGACCACATCCTATGCAGCAAAATAATCTGCTATGAAACACGCTACTTAGTCTTACCTTGTTGCACTGACCATAAGGGGAGCCCAGAAAGCAAATTTAGCTTAGATTTGTATCTTCTGAATTGTAAAATGAGATTAGATGAGAGGAGTTGACTCTCATGCTTAGTGAAAAGGAATGGAAGGAGACTTACAAGTGTAAAATCTTACATTCATTGTAGTGCTACAAAAATAGATTTCTACTCCCTGCTCTGACAGTTAAAATCAAAAAGACAATAAGAAATCACATAAAGGGTGGATTTGAAGATCATAGTATCTTTGGGGGATGGTTTAACAACTATTTATTGCACTTTTTCCACTACTAGAGTGTATGATTTTTTTTTCTGCTTTCTACTCACTAACCCATGAGAATTYGCGGGTGAAGGTAGAATTACAGAAGCAAAACAATTTCATATCTCGTTACTTTGTGTACAATAAAAACCCACAAAGTCTTGCAGCTTTCTGTTTTTCCTTACACATAGATAATCTCCAGGCAATTCCAGAACATTTTCTTCCTTGTTGAGCTAAGAAACTGAAAGACCTTTGACATAACAAGTACAGGGAAAGTAGGATAATTACTCTGGTCAGCAGGACACTTTTAATTAATTTCTAAGATGTATTATCACTGAAGGAAGGACAAAATATGGAATTACTCAGCTCCAAATAGTTTTTATTGGGTAGTTCCATATTAATTGAGAAAAGTTTGCAATGCTTCCAAACAGTTTGGTCAAGTTTGRTGATAGTTATGGCAGCAGATGTAGGAGATGCACTCAGAATTTAAGTAAAGAATCAATTCTGGACAATGGTGCACATCTAAAAGTAGGATCTTGTTTCAAAAGTAAGTATTTTATGGGTTTTAATAATAGGCATTTTTAATA
The DNA here is from genome assembly GCF_030028575.1 of Malurus melanocephalus. Taxonomy (NCBI): domain Eukaryota; kingdom Metazoa; phylum Chordata; class Aves; order Passeriformes; family Maluridae; genus Malurus; species Malurus melanocephalus. Next base: position 6,084,805 of record NW_026623233.1, on the reverse strand, counting down.
CTGTGTATCATCCCTACCTCCCAGCCCTGCACCATCTGTGAGTCACTGAGGGTGAGCTCTGTCTCACTGCCCACACCAGCAACAAAGACTTTGAACAGGGCTGGACCCACCATTCACCCTGGATACACCACCAGTGTGGAACGTGCTGCAGGCAGCAAATATCACAGATATTGGACCTGTAGTTTGGACTCAGACTATCCCAGAACTGTGCTAATGAACTCGAGTGCAATTGTTACATACATGAGCTTGTAGGCCAGACAATAAGAAACGCAGACATGACTAGAAATGGAATTCAGATTATCTGATTATAGTCCTACTTTTTCTTAGGTTTCTATTCACAGCTCTTGAAGAAAACATCAGGAAAACTATCCCCATGCTGCTGATAYTAGTTTCCAAATTTATATGCATACCTTGTTTATATTCTAAATGTTATTCTATATTTATTCCATTTCAATACAACTCACTTGAATTCTGCATGCAGTGATCAATGTATGTGAAAAGTTACTGGCTTACTTATTCTCAACACATCCTCATTCTCAATTAATTTCTCAATAAAAATGATAAATGCATTGCAACATTTTATGCAAWATATCCCACAAATACCAAAAATATTTTTGAGAAAACTATTTGTCTGCAATGATAAATGGCTTCTATTTTAGGAAAGCTGCAGAAGGAACATCTTTAAATAGATTATTTTCAATTGTTCCTAAAGACACCTAGTTAAATACACCAAATGCAAAATGCARCTGAAGTGCATCTGTGCTACACAGAACAACATCCACAGGCAGATACAGCAAAAGAGATTGAACTCAGGTGATCAGCAATAACTGATTAAAAAGAACCAGATTTGCATACCATCCCCATATGATCAGAAATTTGAACCTGCTGCCAAAGAGAAAATACCTTTGGCTAGTGAAGGGACAAAATATTTCCTTTCTAGCTCCAGCAATGATGGTTCAAAATACTTCAATTTTTATTAAGATCACTCTACTTCGCATTTTTTAATTCTGTTTTAATTTCTGTCTATTTACTTATCTGTAGAATCTGTGATGTTTTCCATGTTTTCATTTCAGAAAACCAGAGTAGAATAGCTAAATTCCACCTAACAGCAAAAGTGGTGACCCTAAAGATTAGGTAAAGATTACAGCCTGAGATAGGTTAGTTGTGCACAGTTTCACAGTACCAATCCATGGGCACACCCACATTTTTCTGCCAACATGAGATGACTTCCCACTCAGTGGAAGAGAGATGAGCATCTTCAGATTCAGTGTAGAGTACATGCTGCAATGCATACAATGCCCCATTACAACTCAGCTCATGATCACATCTTTGTATAGCTAAACTTGGAGCTAATTTAGGATAATACAGAGAACAATGTTGCTTTTGCATCACAGGATGCCACTGGAGCTAAGCTCTTCCTCCCCAAATAATGTTTCAGAAGATGGGGAAAGAACCAAATAGCTTCTGAAGTCTGAGCACTGCTGTAAATTTTGATTTGCAAGAATTTACAAGAACTAGTAACTTCATAGAATATCACGTGTGGGCAGTCCTCTACAGGGCTCTGTCCCTATAAAAGCTCCCCCCTGCCCGCTGGCACAGGCACCAAAGTATAAATGYAGTCACAAACTCTTAAAACTATGTTGCTGTAGCTGTATCCAGTGGTTCAATTTTCAAATTCCCACTGGTAAGCTAAAAGTTGAGTTTAGTCCATATTCTACATTTAGGAAGCTTAATTAGCAATACTATTAAGTCAGAAGCCAACAACCAATCTATCAATCCCTTTTTTTTTTTAATGAATTAACTGAATTCTACAAATCAATTTAACATGCACAGGGACAAATCTTTCATTAAGTATATCTACCTACCATTACCCAAAAAAAGAACAAGGACCCAGGAGTCCCAATTCTGAGGAATGRGTCCTTATTTACAGATTTAAAATTATTTATTTCCTTCTGTCTCTCTGAAATCCACAATATTTTGTGTCAGCAGTCTAACTTTATCAGGATAGGTGAAGACCATATGAGAAGCTGTGGGTTAAGAATCATCTCCAGTATTCAGGGACAGAGTTCTAACCACTAGGTTCCAAGAATAGAAACATAATGCCATCAAAACCATACAGACTGTAGTGCAATCTGAGTTAGGCATTGTTTGAGGACTCCTAACTTACCGGGTAAGTTCCTTCTAACTTATCCCAAAGACTTGAGAGAGATTTGGGCATTTCTGTGCCTTGGTACTACCTCTTGCTTGGCTCCCCAGCTAGGATCCTACAGGTTTTGTACTCAGAGACCACTGTGCTCTGAARGGTTTCCTGGTGGAACTGCTCTCTGAACCAGAGTCAGCATCAATGCACTGCAGGTGAAAGAAACAGATTCCTGATAGTCTGACCATGATTCACTGAAATTCTTAAAATCCTGTCTTCTGTTGCATACCTTATATTACTCTCTCAAACCCGTGGACTGTGCAGGTTGCTTAAATATTTGAAATAACCAAGTAATCCAGCTTTATTCATATAGTAGAAAGTCAYAGGTGCATTATAATTTTTTTTTTTCAATACAGAAATGATGGCCAGCAACTGCCTCTGTCACCTAGGATTACTGCCACTGGCTTCCTGAGGCTTTATGAAGACAATCAGAAATAAAATAGACCCTGAGGAATATGCTAATATGTGTGGATATTAAAAGAAAAGGAAAGGAAAAAAAAAGCCAGGCAGAAAAAATATTACTATACCTCTTGCTATGGAAAAAAAAACCAAAACCAAAATTTTCTCCTAACAGCAGACTTTTGCACAGTTCTTACTATGGTACAATTGTTCTACAATATGCTAGCTGTGTGCAAATTGTGCAGTCACCTGTCAACTCCACCACAAAAACTGASTTTTTAATATCTATTTATACTCTCATAGTAGTAATCTATTTTTATTCAATTCCATATACTCCATGTGTATATAACAGTATACACTTACATACATGCAAATGTAGAAACATTTACATCGTATTCTCTCACCTATGTTTATCATTTTCCTTCAGGGAGAGGGTAGCTTTTTTTTCATTAACAGTCTGAACAATTCACCTTTTTTCATTTTTTTAAAAATATAACCACATGATTAACAAACTGTTCTTTTTATAAAATATCATTAACCATGGACTTAGACCAAGACTAAATGTAGTTCTTCAGAAAACATTTGCAGCCTTTTACTTTCTGCGACATGAGCAGTTCGGTTTTTCCCTCTTTATTGATCTACTTCTTCACATTAATTCCATTAAAAAGTTTTGCTCGTTGAAGGATATCCCAAATTTACTCATACACATTTATTTGCATGTTCTCATGTACACCACAGTTCCCAAAATCCTTACTACACCACCAGTTATAAAGAAAGCAACAGTAATGARGATATAATGTTCTATTTGTTTGAGAACAAGGAAACATATAGRAAGTCYCACACACTTATGGGCTCCATGCTGSTATCCAATCTTGCTYCCTAACCTCAATGGCTTGCATAAATTTTCATTCAAGATACCAAATCCCATAAATCTAGCTGGCTCCTCTTTGTGTGGCTCCTGTTAATCTTGTTTGAATCTCATTCATTAACAAAGCAAAAGGATAAAGTTGCTCTCACAGTGTTGTGGTTTAGGTCATTAGCACTGGATACCACTTTTCACAAATTCACAATGCTAAACAGATGAGGAACAGCTCTCAAAGCAASGCTCAAAAAACCCCCAAAAAAGTAAAAGACTTCTCCACATTAGCAAACTACAGACAACGAAATAGAAGATTAAGTGAGATTGAGCAGCTGCTCTCAGTTCAAAAGCATGTTTTCCTTCCAACTCATTTCAACAACAGATTTTCTGTAGGCAGAAAACTATTTCACAGAAATAATAATACACCTACTAGAAGAGCTGAGGGGAAAAAAAGTTTTTAGTGATTACAATTATAGATCCTCCACTGACAGTTCCCGTACCTGCTGCCATCATAATTGAGTTTTGCCTCCTTAGTAAGAAGACTGACAGACACAAGCTGAGTGCTTTTCGTGTGTTCTCTTTATGAACATAGAACAACCGAGAAACTACTTTACTAAATCTAAGTATTGTCTYTCAGAACACTGATCGTAGTCTTAATACTTTCATTTTAACTTTTTTCCACRTAAACCTTTAAGGAAGACCCCTTCTCCATGACACCACAGATTCTTAAGATACTTGGGAGATAGACAACCAATCTCTGTACACTCCAGAGAAAATAAAAGATTCGTGTTCCAGATCAAAAGTCAAAAGGAAGCCATGAAAAAGGCTGATTCAGGACTCGAAGTCTACTATGCAGAATACCTATTTCTAAATAATTACTTTTACTYCTCCTCCCGGGTTTGACAGAGAAAGAAGGAATCACAAATGTTTAGAATCTATCTGCAGATATCTAAGCTCAGTACAGTTCATGGCAAACAATACAGTCACCTCAAAGCTGTTCCGGCTTCAGTTTTGGTTTTAATGACTCTTAATGTAGCTTGCCAAAAGAAAAGAAAAAGAAAGACAACTCCCTTTGTGAGGGACAAGAGTGGGTCTGATAGAAAATTGTTCTCCAAACAGGGATGTCTGCTACACAGCTAACCCCAGCAGCCTCCTTCCTTTCATACATCTTGAAGAAAAGCAAGTGAAAATTTCATCTGTACAAAATCAYTCCTTTAAAATCCCATTCTTCATCCTTTACAGGGCAATTTCCACCACTGTGTTGAGGGGGACACACCCGATRTTTTATTAAATGGGAATTTCAGTAACTCCAGACTGATGACTGAGCTTCAAAATACTATGTTTTGCAAATGATAAACCACGGTTTCTCTCAGGTGGTTAAGTTACTTGTAGTTATTTAAGTTCCACTTCATTACACCACCATCCCTCAAYCATAATGGATACTAGACCAAGGCATAATTATTCCAAAATAAAAGGTTTTCATTAGTAACTTCTTATTTATTGAAATCTGAATTATTAAAAATATTGAAGAAATGCAAACAGGGTTCTCATTAAATATTTTTTTTTTTTCTTTCCAGAGTTGTCTCTTAGCAAAATAACCTGAACAAGGACACAAACTCCATACATAAAAACGCAAATTTAGAACTAAAATCTGTGGATCACAAATCAAAGTAAGAATTGAAAAAGTCTAACTGCATCTATCACACTTGTGATTTGGTGCACTAAAAGTGTTTCATGCATGCCTTACAGAGGCTTTTGTAGATATAGAGAAAATGCAGGGAACAAATCCTCATGCTCAGCTGCTTTCCTTCATAGTAAGGCATCACATTAAGGCATATTCATGAAAACAAATCTCCCTTAATAGAAATAGAAAAACCTCTCATTTCCTTTTAGATGGACATGCAGAGAGCAAAGCTCTGCAAACTGGACTGGTCCAGTGCACCATTTACAGGATTCCTTCCATAACCCCAAATCAATGGTTACCTGCAGCTGGAGTTTTTACCTTTTACTGAGGTGAAAGATACTGATGATCATCTGTCTACAATATTTGTTCTATTTCAGGACTTTCAACCCTGTAAGAGTTGCTACTGACTATAAACCCATTACCAAAACTGTTCTTTCACACGAGTAGGAACTGTCTGCCATCTGGATGAGCTTAACTTGTGATATAATAAAGGTCTGAATTCATTTTCAGCATGCCTGATCCCACCCACATCATAAAAACACAAACACAAATCTCAATCCCTTGTGTCTGTGACAACACGGAACACAGACTCAAATCTGAATKCAGAGCCTCATAAGTGCCCTCCAGGCACATAAAATAAAGTGAAGCGGATAAAACACATATCTCAAAAAAAAAGCAGTTTAAAGAAAACAGGAGATAATTCAGTGCAGAAAAAWTTATGCCAATGCCCCTACATAATTGCTAAAATATTATGTAATTACTAAAATAAATGCATTTGTATTAATAGGAATTTATGTTACRCCATTACTACTTACTTATTTCCATCATAGGTACATGCTAAACYAGTCAAGGAATGATCAAACAAATGCAGTTTGAAATTCACTCATCCTTGTGTAAATAAARTATTTCAGCTGCTCTGTGGATGCAAGTTGTTCAATTCATGGTACTTCTGGGCTTCAGGTTGCAAAAATGGGCACCAAAATCTGAACATGCAATTTAACTACGCATCAAAACAGACTTACTTTCTTGTTATAGTCTAGAAATAAGGATTTATGGGTGCAAAAAGAACACCAAAATGTTCCAAAAATCCCAGGCATGTATGTCTGTGACATGCTGGGTAAGAAAGGATAAAAGAACCTGCCAATATAGTGTCATTTATAAAAAACATCACATAGTTGCACATATAAAAGATCACCAATGCCTACAAAAAAACCCTAGTTGTATCTGAAAAAATACTTCTTGGTTGTTGAATTRCTTCACACAAATAATAAAAATAGTACTTTAAAATCATCAAAGTTCCACAACCATTTTGGCAACCACTTAGTTCATGAATAMAGCATTTTCTTCCATAAACTAATAGAATGTAGGCAATGTCAGTTCACAGAAAAGATTTTCAGTAAGTTCACAGAAAAGATTTTCAGTANAAAAAAAAAAAAAAAAAAAAAAAAAAAAAAAAAAAAAAAAAAAAAAAAACACCAGGCTGTCATGGCACATATTACAGATTGCTTGACAGGCATAGTCTGTTTGACTAATGCATTCAGAAGATAAAAGAATTAGCACTGATGACTGAAAACTAAAGACCAACATTTTCCCATCTGTTTGTGCACCATGGGGACTTAAATTCTGCCCATCAGCTGGAAGGCGTGGAAAAGGCAAAGAAAATCCCACTCAGTTCCAGTACTGAACACTTGTGATAACACTGCAGAAGTGCAAGTGCATCTTTCACAGTAAAAGATGCAAGAGCATCTTTCACAGTAAAATACAACTAAGCATGCAGTTAGGAAATAAAAAGGTAAAATCTAATCCAGAAGCAATCAGATAAAAATAATGCACAGTTCTCAAGTTACCTTTATTTCCATGCCCTAAAAGTAGGACACAACATTCATAAGGATGGGGGAATATTCTACTAATTCTGTATGCATTCAGGCATACAGATTTGCACTTGGACCTTAATCAGACAGCAAGTTGTCTTTCATGGTGGCTCTTCATATTCTGAATCCTAGAACAARCTACCAAGGTTTCTTGGAATCCAGGGTCTTAATTTCTAAGCTAAATATAGTCTGTTTGACTTAGCTTTGCCTCAAGGAATTATTTTTATTTTCTCTCTTCTCCCACASAAATATCTGAAAACGCTGAGAACCATCCAGCTAGTTTGACTAGAAATCGAAAGAACGGAATTATTTTTGTTATATCCATTTCTGCTTCTTAMATTCCAAACTTCACTCTGAAGTTTTTCAACAACTTCAACTGATCATCCTTAACATAAGGAAAATCTCTACCTCGAATGCATAACCAAATTTTGCCGTACAATTTCAAGAYTAATTGCTTCAGCCTCAGTGTGTCTTTATATGTAATCACTGCTGGTTTTATATTTCTGAGGCAACAGGACTTGACAATATTTTTTTTCTTGCTTTTATTGGCTAGATGTTCATTCAGTCATGAGACATTTTAGCTTAGCCCCAGTCTAGGGCAAATGAATCTATAGTTTCTGGTGGGGCAGAACATGATCAAGTTCAATTCTAGGGCTCCCACACAGCTATGAGTTTAAATATCCAATTCTCCAGTCTCTGCATATAAGCTTTATTCAAACAGAAATTACATGAGCCAGTCTTACTCTCAACATATGCACTTGTCTTAATATAATATCAATATTTCAATATTCTACCTGAAAAAAAATTTCCTTATATTATAAAAAAGGTATTGCATTAAGGGGCAGCTAATGAAAAATTATTTATTTATGATTTTCATCTCCAAAGCCACGCATGACAAAAAAGAAAACAATAACTGTGTTTCTTTCTTACTTTCCTACTTTTTGGAGGCATCTCTTGGTACCTGTTGCACAGTTTAAATGAGGGCTTCTCAGAAAACAGACAAAAAGTTGAGGGATTAGGGTATCAGAAGGGCTCTAAGAGCATGAAGACACTACTTTTAGCTTAGTATTAAAAAAAAATAAATATTTGGAATAAATACGTGAATTGATTGTACCTGTTTGAATGTCACAAAAATAAGCTGAGATACTTTTAACTCTTTTAACCAAACCACTTTATCTAAAAGCATGGGGGAAAAAAATTCAGAATACATTTTCTGACTGAAATTTCATATTTCTATTGAAAGTGGAGGTAGACCACAGAGTTGCCTATGAAGAAATTACAGAAAAATGGACTTGCATGTTATATATCACAAAGAAAAGTTCACTTTCCCTGGAATAGCRTTCTGTTCTATTGAGACACTGCAGCAAAAATCCAAAAGATCAGAATGAGGTCAACAAAAAGGGTAGCTGAAGTACAGAGGGAAGGGTATTTGACTTAATATTGCCAGCTCTCAAATTATTTGGCAAGAAAAGGGAATTAGAAAGGAAACTTCAAAGAGCATTGATGACTAAAGACTAAAATTTCCCCATCTGTTTCTGCACATGGGACTTGCAAACTTCCCATCAATAGCAGAGCTTATGGAAAAAAAATGAAATTATTCGAGCACTGAATGCCTCTGATAACAGTATAGAAACACACTTCCTTTTAATTTTAATTGTAATCACTAAAAATTATGACAGGCATACAGAAAAATGATCCGGCCCTGTCTTATAATACTGCAAGAAAAGGTCACTTTTTAAAATTATTGCCTTTTACTTTTAGAACAAATAGAAAGAAATTCTCCTTCACACAGCAGAGACTGACCCTTTGGAACTGTCTGTCCAACAGCATTTTAATCTGACACCACAGAGTGACCAGTTACTTTATAACCATTAAGCAAGCTTTTAATTACAAAAGGTCTAATAGATATCACGTATTTTAGGAATTAAGATCATTCCCTGGGGTTAGCAAGAATTGTCACTTGTGTACACAACTAGTTAGCTTTATTGTAGGCAAAATGGAGATAGCAAGCATCCTCTGAATATCCACTGTAATGCTGGTAAGTACAAATAAAATGTAAGACATGGAGGGTAAAGTTTTACCAATATGTTTCCTAGTAAGTTCTATGTGTTTGTGTGTATGTACATATATGTACATACAAATATATGTGGGAAAGTAGTCATAATACACAGATTAGATATAGATAGGTATATATCTATAGATATAGCTATAGATGTAGATATAGATAGATACATACACACACACACACACACATAGATATATATATACACACACTCCAAACAAAACTGCTGGAGAAAGTTCTGCCTRGTAGCTTCACATAAAAGGGTTTCCACCCAACCCACCACAGAGGAGGGCAGACCAAACAAAACAACCACATGGCTCCAAAGAAAGGAAGTTGTTTTTGATGGTTCAGTACAGACTGGAAGTCGTTTTTTGAAGAGCTTCTTGTTTACAGTTTCAGTGTAAATAACATAAATGGTGGAAAGTCTAATTAGAGGCAAAACTCAAGGCTCTGTTCAACATGGTGTTCTTCCCCTAAACCCCCACGGTTTGGGAAGTGATCTTCTCCTGTCTATGCACACTGTCATATCCACATCTCTGCTTGTGTAACTAGGGATATAAAGATGCTCAGTGCTTTGATTTTCATTTTTCCGTCCATTTTGAAATGGCATACACACACACAAATATGTGTGTGCRTRYGTGTGTGCGAGTGTGTGYAAATTAAATATGCTTCAAATGGCTCACATAAATAAATAGAACTGCTTCAGGCATGACATCAGATCTTGCCATTTAATTAATGCAGAGRAAACAAGTCAGAGCCTATGTATGTACACATACAGTAAAATAWAGAAAAGTCTGTACTGCATGTCTCTGGTAAAGCAAGCAAGAGATTACACAGTGTGTAATAAATGGTAATTGTGTACAGTGTATCATTTCTGCAAAGATAAATGTATAATACAAGGGACTAAGAGTATAAAAATGGGTGTTTTAACTCCGTTAATTTGCATTTTTTGTTATGAGAAAGATTCATTGTGTTGATTGATAACATCAACATGTTCCCAAGTGCACAGGCAAGGGACTGTACAGTGGCTTAATCTGCATGCAGGGTGATGCTCTCTTGCTGGTTAGTAATTAAATCTAGATCCTCTAGAAACAAATCATTAYGTGAAATACCAAATTTGTTTAGGAAGTTTAGTATGCCAGTCACCTTAAAACAAAACTGGCTTTCAGAACATCAGTGTATAATTGGAGAACGCACTAGAGAAGCAGATAACTCTATTATTTTTCCTGYACTTGGGTAATGAACAAAGTGCAGTAGACATGAAAATCTTCCAGTCATASAARRTAGTAACTTGCTGTGTGGGACTGTAGCAAATCAGTCCCTCATACAACTAATGAGGGAAATACACACTCCATACCAAATTTTGGCATTGATTATTTTAAAAGAAAAAAAATGCTCATAAATCCTAGCAATGTAAGTATAACCACAGCTGACATTTATGTATTAATCAAACATAAGACTCCAGGTTTATTTGCAGTAATTGGTCTCTGTGGATTAATGCATATATTGGAAAAGTGACAAAATTTTACACAAAATTGAAATAAATACTTCAAAGAAAYAAGGCTATGCCATCCATCAAGGATTTATCTATGTGTTTTTCAAATTGTTTTCCTCATGTTCATAGAGTGTTATCTTAGCAGTCAATGATGAAGTAAAAAGCATTAGTCTACCAAGCTCCTATCACCTTTCCAAGAAACAATCRTGCATAATCATCCCCCCACCATTCTTCCAGTAGTGTCAGAATTTTAAGGAACATTCTTTTTCCAAAAAAATGCAAGTCGGTAACCTTGTGGTATTTACTTTAATTCAACAAATATCTTCCATTTTTTTCAATATTTGGGAAAAATATTATTTACTGTGTTTTAAAAATTCACAATATAATGGGATTCATTTGAAATTAATACCAGTCTGATTTGATAAACTTTGATTTCAAATAGCTGAAGATGCACCTGTTACTCAGAAATAWTATAAAGGCTAGTTTTCTCCTGTGCTTTCCAAGACAGCTTTTACACATTCTCCAACATCTTTTTAGCTTTTCATCCTTACAGATAGCAACCACATCTTGCTCAAACTCGCTATCAAAACAAAAAAAAAGAAAGGACATCCAACTTTCCATTATTTTTCTTTTCATGGYTTTAACTCCTGCACTTCACTTTCCAACCCAATCTCGTTATTTTTATATTGTTCTACACTGAACTGAATTACCTACTTTTTCCACACATAGTCCACACCAATTACTTTAGATTTGGAAAGACAATGTTTTTTTTCTCTGCCTTTCCTATTTTCACTGAAAAGTCTTCAAACACACGTGTAAACCTTGAGTCTTTTAATGACCTTCATGTCACCTCATTTATTACCTCCACTAACCCTGCACTGTTATAATTTACCTAAACCATCTGTTTKCAATATGTAAGCCAGTTTTTCCTGCAGCAGTTTTCTTTTCAATGACTTCACACATCYATCTTTATGGTGGCACATCAAGGTAAGTTGTCCTTTAACTTTTGATAAATTGTATCAGTGTTGCATTTTCCCCAACTAGCTCACTCAGAAATTCAAGAATTCATGGAGATTCATTTGATGGTTCTTTTTTCACAGATTCATGCTCCCAAACCATTCTAAATTATGCATTACAAACATTATGTCATAGTGATATTTCATTCCAGTATTTCTGAAATGAAAACTCTAAAAAAGCCATATAAGACTGAGAGGGGAGGCTGATGGTTTGAGTGGTTAGGGGCTTTTTTTTTTTAGCATTGGGGGTCAGATCTTATAAAAATTAATAATAGAATAAATAATAATAATATATTTTTAAATTTTATTCATTAATGGTACAAAATACCTTACTCTATATTATTATTACTAGTAATATTTTTAATGAGAAAAATTGGGTTGAATACTTCATTTTTTTAAATTTGGCTAACATCTTAATGATACTGTGATTCAAGTTGATTCAATTCAACCAATGAACTGTGGTTCTAAGTTCAGTTTACTTCAATACTTGATGTTAAAATCTATCACAGCTGGAAAAGGCGGCTCACAAAGATATAGAGACCCAAATGGAACAAGTGCATTGCTGGTCATGATTACTAAATTATACTGACTTTCCARTTCAATATACGAATTAAACACAGGTTTTTATTGAAATTTGGCTGGGAAATTTCGATCTTCCCTGATGTCAGCCACTTGGTCTTGCCAACTAATGAGAGTAACATTATTATGTTTAATATTACAGGGTTCAGAACCCACAGAAACTTCAGAATTTTTTTTTATATATATTTTAGGAAATTCTGTTTCCAAGGGTTTGGTTTTTTTTTGTTTTTTTTTTTTTTAAATCTACAAATACAAGAGTTTTTATAGATGACATGCATTATTTTCAGCAGCAAAATCATACAACAGTGGAGAAATTTCAGGACATCTGTTTTCAAAATGCTGTACCCATACCATGTTTCTTTTAAAAAGCTGTTACTTTCCTACTCACTGTTAAACCATCACCTTTGCTTTGAAAGGACGGATTAAGCACGCTTATTTTTTAAAAATATCTGCCAGGTAGCACTACTGTCCACAACTTTTCATCACAGAAAAGGTCAGCAAATTAGGCACCTTTTTTTTTTTTTTTTTGTAAAAGAAAAATGTGGAGGGAATCTTTTAAGCCACTTGTCCAGTTAGTGAGGGTTAGTTCAGCTAAAACTAAATAATAAAATCCATAAATCCATGCAACCAGGCATTCACAAGCTGCAACTCATCGCCATGCACTGCAAGAGGATGAATGAGTGAGAGCACCACTGCCAACACCTCTGCAGTGTGGAGTATCCCTCCTTCCCTCTGGACACCATCCCTTCTGCTCACAACACACAACACTCTGACCTATGGGTGGAGTCAGGGTGCCAGCATCCATAAATACATTGAATAGTAGTAAAGATCTACTCTTCTAAAAAATAGAAGGAAGAAGTTGACATTGGAATCATACAAATGAATCATCCTGTGCACCTCTTGGGGTATGTATTCACTCGGAAGAGCACAGCGCTAGACTTCACAAATTCAAATATTCCCATTTCCAAATATTTCCTAGATTTGTACAGCTCCTGGCAAAACCTTGACGCCTGTAAGTATGTAGAACTCAACAGGAACTATTAAATAATTTCAAGCAAATTTCACCAAAAGATTGTCTTATATCACTTCAATTTTCATTCCATAATTATTTCACTGATTAATCAAGCTCCTTCCCTGGCATCTTTCTCATATGTTGGTCTTCTCATACCCTCTACTGAGGTAATTAAGTTTTATAATAAATTAAGCTTTACGAACCAGTCTGCAGTTTGTCTTACAAATACTTTTGAGGCACACAATTACAGATCTAAACGCCATTCTCAACTTACTTCCAGAGACTAAACACCTAGCTTTTTTGGTCCTGGGGCTCCTTTTCCAGAGAAAAAAAAGCCTTTTTTTTTCCTCCATTGATTTCTCCGTACTAGTTGGCCACTGTGTATTTTGCTTTCAAATACCAGGAAATAGCATTAAAAACAAACAGAAATATTTCAAATGCTTGAAAAACAGCATGATTGCCTGGTAGTTAACTTCTCTTTTGAACTGTCTTCTTCCATGAACTTTTCTCCCGTCTGGTTTTAGGCTACAGAAATTTAGCATAATCTGACAGGCATCAAATATCTAACACATAACTTTACTTGCCRCTGTTCACAACATTGTGTTTTTAATATCCTCCATATGTTACTTTATTGTCATACGAACACAATCAGAATAATCATATCCACAGAGCCCTCTGAACAGCTGTCATGTGGAAATACAATACTAGAATGGATCTCCTGAAGCATCACTTTGGCAATGCAGGTAACACATAATGCATAATGTCATTCACAACTTTAAGATCAATTTTAAATCCAATTACGGTTTGGGTTTGTTCCGTTTTTATTTCCCATTACTCCAGCATGGAATGTTGTTTTCCAACATATGTCTCCTAACGTTAAGAAAGGTTACTTTAATTTCTGTCTTAAGTTTATTGCTGGACACTTTTGCAATCATTTGCTTTCATGCTAGCAGTAACTTCAGGCTTTTAAAGCTTTTTCTAGCTCTTCCTCTATCCTGATATATTTACAGAAATTTTTACAACCTCCCTGTTTTTATTTTTTTAAGTTAWACATATTATTTTTACTCCCTTCTCTTCAGATAAGCTTTTTACTCCCATGCCTATCCTTGCAGGTTTCCTTGGTACAATTTACCATTCTTGACCATGGCTCTAATAGCTCACTGCAGACAATCATTCCTTGTGCAGGGGCAACAACACTCTTCCCTTTCCCTCAGAAACATCTTCCTTCCAAMAAATCCAAGCGTCTGGTTTTTCCCTCATCTGTTGTTTTAAACTTGCAATTACTTATTTGCAGCATACAATTGTCTTCAAATTTACTAAAGTTCTGAGGTCTTTTCCCGTCTTGCCAACTGATGGTTCCCAAGCATATCACAAAAATGTCTGTTGCTCAGAGCATRACCTTGTACTTTGTACACTTAAATTTCAAGTAATTTTCATTACTCAAGCCTTCAAAGATAGCCTATTATTTCAGCATGACATTACAGTCCTCACCTCAATAGATAAGACATGGCAGAGTCGTCTTCAACGTATTCATTATCACACCCGTATTTTTCCTCTCAAGGTTATCAGTGAAAACTCAAAAATAACATCATTGGACCAATTCTAATGAACCTCAGCAGGTCTCAGGCCCATTTCTCTCTTAACAGCTAGGCTGTTTTCTTGTTATCAAGTTCCTCACTAGCAAGCAGCTTTTCACTTCTGCAATTTAACTAACAGTTTTCCTTATATTCCCTAGCTACTCCATGAGCAACTCACAGAATAATTATGTCAGTGATTCCAGCAGAGGCCACTTGGCATAAAGAATGAATTTCACCTTCTACAAATATCCCCCAGTGTAGGAACGTCCCCAGACCATCTTCTTCATAGCACAAAACTATGCTTACTGAAGATCAAAGCCAGATGTTGATTTTCATTATTTTGTCATTATTTCATCTCCTTTTTTTTTCTGGGAAACAAGAGAACTAGAGCAAAGCTGATCCAGAATTCCCCATTTTTGTGCATGCTGTCCATCTCTCAGCATACTTGGAGACCTGCTTTTTCCAAAACTGGAGGATGCTACTTTTTCCAAGGTGTAACCCTTTTACCTCCATCAATTTTTATTTTCTGAAAATGCTCTGATGCTAAGAACTCCAAAGTACACAGGTCTGCTGTTTAATAGCCATGGCCTATGTCCTGAGTCTCATCCCCAACCTCAAACATTTTCCACCTGTACAGAGAGAGGGAAGAAAGGGGGGAAGGGACAAAGGCAGGCAGAGAAGGAAAATGTGGGGGGAGGGGGCGTGATTTCTAGACATCAAATAAGTTCTTACAGACTCTTCAGTCTTACTTTCTGTGGCTACTTCCCATGTAAAAAGGTTTTGATTTAACCCATGATTTAGCTTTCTTTGTACTGTCAAGTGGTTCCATTTCACTGGTTATTTCTCCTGTCAATTGAAGTTCCAATGCTATTTATTTTCTCTTTATGTTATCCTCATTTCTCTTCTAGGCTATTTCATTATTTTCATGACAGTGCTCAAAGTCCAGTGCTTTGACCATTTTGCTGTATCCGTAAGTTCCCGTTCTTATCTCTCCTTGGACACCTTTAGTGCTGCATCAGTAGCTAGCTTCAYCCCTTTTCCCCACTCTTTATGGAGAAAGACTAATATTTCTACAGTTTCCCTCGAGTGTTGCCATCTGGTGCTCAACATCTCATTAAAAGGCATCACCTAGATTAGTTAATTAGTAGACTTCATCTAGGTTAGTTCTGTGTTAGCCCAGCCAGCAATGATGCAGGGCTGKAAGCCAGTAGTACGCACTCCCTGGAAGTTCCCTCCTACACTTCTCACACATCCACCAGCCTCTGCAAACTGTGACTGATTCAAACAGATACCCACAGCTTTCACAGAAAAAAAAAGCTGCTATTTAAAGTTGCTTACTACAAATACTGATAACTGCCTCTAGAAAGACAGAAGGATCATTTTTCTTTTAGGCCACATGATCATTTATACTATAAACTGATAGCCACKGTCTCCTCAGGACCTCTAACCTCTCTTCATTCTTTCCCCTTCCCTGCTTCCTCTCATATTGACTCAAAGGAGGAAGTCATACGGAGCAAGACTGAGTGGGAGGGCAGAATTGCTTCCTCTGAGGAAGTAATTGTTTCTGAAACTATAAAATAAAAAAAGACCTTTCTTTAAATTCTAAAGATAATGCCATTTTGATCATTCATCTCTGCTTGCTAACATAGTTTTGTTAACAAAGAACAAG
>NW_026623233.1:6027947-6068133 GCF_030028575.1 Malurus melanocephalus | reverse complement strand
TGCCATATCAACTATATGGGGCAGCAGAAGAGAGTTACAGTCCCATAGAGATTTCCTTTCTGCTCCCACCAGGAAGTCTGTTCCTGTAAACTTATTTCCAGTAAAAATATATCATCTGATTCTGGAAAAGGGATTTTACACCAAAATGGAAAGTGGATTATACATACAGTGGACAGCATTCTATACCTGACAGATCTCATCTATTTTTTGTTGCTGACTGTAAATCTAACTAATGATTCCATGGCAACTCCCTTTTGCACTGCTAAGCACAGATTTTCTTAAGTTCTTAAAYTGGGGAGAGAAAAAACATTCAGCCTCATTTTTTTTAATTGTACTTTCAGCTTTCTATGCCAGATTTGCATWTTGTGCTTCAACTCTAGGTTCCAAAAAGTACATCATGAAATGTATTTAATTAGCTGGCAGACAGAAGGTACATTTACTTTTCCTAGTAAGGTCAATAAAAAGACGTATTAAGAATGTTCTGAGGATGCAGTACCGATCTCCGCTTTTCTAGTTAATTAACTACTATGTTTATTACAGTAATGTTTTCAGATCTATGGAAGAATGAATAAAGAAAAAATCTCTACTGCGCAACATGATGTACAAACACTTCAACACCGTCTCCACCTTCCTAGTTTMATTTGACAAGATCTGCATTGCAGATGGTGAAATTGTAACATTCATGTTGCACACTAAAAGGTGTCTCCTTATGATAGTAAAATAAAAGGAAGTACACTATAAAAAACATATTCTCATCAGCTTTCTTTTTTTTCTGTTGCTCTCAGCCTCAGGTCAAAATCAAAAGATTTCATGATTCTTTGAGAATCGGRAGGAGGGAAACAAACCACCCCTGAAACCAAAATTAAAGACACATTGAAAAGCAAAAATCATAGTTATCAGCTTGTAATATGTGAGCCAAACTATAAAGCTCCATGATTGCCTGCGCTATGCTCTAAAATTAAAGTGTCATAAACAGCAAATCACAAAGAAACCTGTAGTTTGTATCACAGCCATAGTTACCTTGAGACAAAGAACAAGACACAGGAGCTCAATATATTGAGTGTGAATTTTTTAATGAACACCTAGAAACCATGSTTCAAAGAATGAGAGGAAAAAAGGTCAGAATTCAGGTAAATATATCACAGAATTGCAGAGACTTGAATCAGAATTTGATCAGTTTGATTACATATCAATTTTTACCATTTAATTTTCCAATGCTTTTGAAGTAGAAGAACAGAGAKGAGGAAATGGGGTGGCTGAACTGCTTGACTTCCTTTGCCTTTTTAAGGACCAGTGATGATCCTCTAAAACACAGGAGTCATGACAACAAATAACGCAGAGTGAACAAAAATTAAAAGAAACAGAAAATGCATAAAGTGGTATTTTTATCTACTTTTTTTATCTTGGCCTCAGTAGCCAAGGTTAATATCCAAAACCACAACAGTATCAATGTTTATTCTACCGCATGTGTGCAGGTTCTCAGTGGGATTGAGCAATTTTCCTCACAGCAGCCAGTMTGGGGCTGTGTTWYGGAYTTGTGCTGGRAAGGGTGTTGATAACACAGGGATGTTTTATTGCTGAGCAGCACTCACACAGAGCCAAGGCCATTTCTGTTCCCCATCCCATCAATGCAGGTTGGAGGTGCAAAGGAGCTGGGAGGGGACACGGACAGGACAGAGGGATGTCCCACACCATATGGCCTCGTGCTCAGCATATAAAGCTGGGGGAGGAAGGAGGAGGATGTTCAGAGTGATGGCACTTGCCTTCCCAAGACACCGTTACAGGGGGTGGAGCCCAGCTCTCCTGGAKATGRCTRAACACCTTCCTGCTCATACAATGTCGTGAATTAATTTTTCATTTGCTTTGCTTATTGTGTGCAGCTCTTGCTTTACCTATTAAACTCTTCTTCACTTTCACCCTCCTTATTCTATCCCCCATCCCAGTCCTGGAGAAGTGAACRAGGGACTGTGTGGGCCTGAGCTGTCATGACAAGAAGATTGTTTGAATAGTACATAAGAGAAGGTTACCCACTCATGTATCAATTAAGAGTATTTGAAGCTAAAAATTTAGGGAAGAACAGTTAGATAATAGTAAACTTGGTTATAAGTTTACAGGTGTGGCCATTTAAAGGGATACTGAGAGGAGTAAACATTTCCTGCAGCTAACAAAGAAGGAGCAGCATCCAAGTACTGGGGCTCGAACATTTTGTACCTATGGCAGCACAGGACAAAGAAATTGGCTAGTAAGCTACAAATCTTGGCTAGTGTTTCACTTCAATATAGAACCCGTGAAGGAAAGTAATATAAAATACAACGTTTCAGTGCGCCCCAACTAATGGAAAAAGAGCACACCCCAACAGGACAGAACTGCTGACAGGGCATCCAGTTCTGAGCCCTCAAAAGGCAGTGAAGCAAGACACAGCAGATACTTTCAGTGAATCTGGTTGCTCTTCACACTCTCTTAAGTGATTTCATGTGGGCACAGACGTACATAAGCCTACCCATCTTCGTGCTTAAATGAAAAGCACTCTRGCATTCTCTTCAACCTGCTCCAGGAGCCTCCTTCATACAAAATCCATGAAAAGCAATTCCCTATGGCACGGGGAGAGCACTCGAGGCTGATGAGTGTGACCTTTCCCAGCTCTGTAAGTGCCCGTACGGAGCTCTCGGATCTCTGCATCTCCTCACGCACACGGCTGCCCCGGTGAGCTCCTCATTGACCGACTCTTTAGCACACACGGGATGTGCCTCTGGGCTCTCCAGTCCAGCTCTCCCCCTCCCCTTGCTGACAGCTACAGACCTGGGAAGATGTAAATATGCCCCAGGAAAACTGTACCAGCCAGGGTAAAATGTTGGAAATTATGGAAAGAAATAGCTTCAAGCATTTAATTCTGCGTCCATTCCAGAAACAGCGCCTGGAATTCCAGCAGCCTTCCAACAGGGCACAGCAGATGATTGCCACATTACAAACAGCTACAGCCCCTCCTAGTTTGCAGTGAATGAGCTTTGACTGTACCTTTGTTATCCGCCAGAGCAAAGAAAGTGTGAGTTACCACAGCCAAGATGATGAACAAGTCACTATCTTGTCTCAGCCACAGAAAAATAAAGTGGGGTAAAGTCAGAAACTGGGCATGTTTAAGTAAGTCTTCATTGATAGCCCTCTCAGATCTACATATACTATATATTCCTTTTTTTTTTTTTTTTTTTTCTATTTCACCTTCAGGAAATGTTTTGAAGTCCTCCCTGAGAAAATCACCACTGGCTTCTGTGACAGTTTTCCAGGAATCAGAACTTGACCAATCAAAGGATCATGTTGTTACCTTACAGGCCACATCTTTAAAACAGAAAATATGGTATTGTCTGGCCAATAGTCAGTCCAGAAGAAATATTTATTTAAAAGTAATTCCTGAGGATACAAGAAGTATTATTTTTTTCTTCCAGCGGAAAACTGTGGCATAATAGRAGCTGACTGTAGCTCATATTGGCATTATCGAGGCTCATGCTACACATTAGACATGGTCCATGAAACACTCTAACCTCAAGGCAAAGTAATTTCTAATATGAATTGCTCACGCAAAGGCAGTTCAGAATTGTGAAAAATAAGTCTCTCCAACCTCAATTTTCATCTTCACTTTGTCAAATGTTATTAAAGCATTAATGTCATGGTTCAAAAACTACTGCTTACCTAAGAATATTTACCTTCCTCTGCCATCTCTTTACAAATATTTAAATCTCAAAATTTAAATATCTTTATTTTGACTCCAGAAGGAAGAGTATAAAGTTACTAATTATCCAGTYAAGGAAGTTCTGCCTTTAAAAGTGCTAAATTGTGGGCAAATTTACCAGAAGTTATCACAAATAATACGAACAATTCAAACTTTATCTGCAAAAATTCGTGTGTGTACCCCAGCTTACTGGATTTTTAATACATTAGATAACCTATTTATAGATAACCTATTTATACGATGATATTAGAAAACACTTAGAACCTTCAGATGAAGGCAACTTGTAATAAACAGGGACCAAATCAAATTAACATTCAAATGATGGGCACTAGGAAATTTTGGATATAACCCTGCATAGACATACTTGAGGTTTAATTAGATCAAACTTCTTGCAGAAACAGGCAAGGAAAACCTTACAAGTGCCCTCTATAACCTCAACTGTTCCTCTTAATGTCAACAACCAGCACTGCATTCAGAATTGCTGAAAATTCCCCCAATTACAAGACTTTCCCACAGTACAAGAGTTTATAGAAATGAACTGCTTTGTTCTAACTTATCAATCTAGGAGTACATGCAGAATACAAAGGATACACAGGCTTCAAAGACATCTACTTTGGACAGCTCAAGATAATACAAGAAATAAAACATCACCTCAAAATTTTATCCTTTATTTGCCAAGAGTAATGAAAATGTTTAAAATCAGATATATCTGGTGACTTTTTTTTTGKTTTTTTGTTACTGTACATGTTGCCCAGTGAGTTTGTGGACTTGCCATCCTTGAGGAGTTGGTCCTGGGCAAGCTGGTGTACCTAACTCTTGACTGAGCAGAGGGAATGAGCTCCATAATCTCCCAAAGAGATTTCATTAAATGCATTATCAAGTATACAGTCTAAAAATATTTTTCCCTTTCCTTTACTTGAATACTAAAATAGAATTATAAGCATGATAAGAAATTCTGACCTTGTAACGACCTATTTAACATAAACATTTTGAAATTATACAAAAAGATTAAAAAATTCAAGTCAGGCAACATTTCTGCACTCCTGTTTTAAAGAGCAGTATCACAAGAACAGAGAGTGAGCTGCATTAACATCCTTGCAAAAAACTAGTTTTTGGTCCTAGGAGTGGAAGCACAAAACAGAGCCACAGAATCATTTAGACTGGAAACAACATTTCAGATCACAGAGTGCAACCATTAACGCAGAACTGCCAARTCCACCACTAAAYCACMYCCCTATCTGTCACATATACACACCTTTTAAATACTTCCAGGTATGTTGAGTCTGCCACTTCCTTGGGCAGCCTACTCCAACATTGACTCTCTTTCAGCACAAAAGGTGTTTCCTAATATAC
Source organism: Malurus melanocephalus (assembly GCF_030028575.1). Classification (NCBI taxonomy): domain Eukaryota; kingdom Metazoa; phylum Chordata; class Aves; order Passeriformes; family Maluridae; genus Malurus; species Malurus melanocephalus. The sequence goes on along the minus strand of NW_026623233.1, from coordinate 6,063,056 downwards.
AGTCTAACCTCCCCTGGCGTGACTTGAGGTCACTCCTTGCCCTGCTGCTTGCTACCTGGGAGAAGAGGTTGCCCCCACCTCACTACAACCTACTTTCTGAGGCTGTTCTTCTCCAGCCTAAAGAACCCCAAATCCCTCAGGTGCTCCTCACAGGAGTTGTGCTCCAGACCCTTTCCCAGCTCTGTTGCCTTTCTCTGGACACTCTCCAGCCTCTCAGTGTCTTTCTTGCAGGGACTGGCCCAAAACTGAATGCAGGACTTGAGGTGTGGCCTCACCCATGCTGAGTACAGAAGGACAATCACYGCCCTGCTCCTGCTGGGCACGMTATTGCTGATCCAGGCCAGGATGCCATTGGCCTTTTTGGGCCCCTGAGCACACTACTGTTCTCTACAAAGGCTGAATGCCATATCTTATAGCTATATTGGGCAAAATCAGCATTAAAAAGTCAAAGTTATTTATATAAATATTAAATYTGTCTCATTTTGACTGTGTCCACAAACCCGTTTTTATGAACACTGAGTGTAATGAGCCAATACTTGCTTTTCAGAGGGAGGTTTTTATAAGAYTGTCTGAGAACTCAACCCTTAACAGAAAGTGACAAGGAGAAAAGAATAGAAATTATCTGAATATCCCATCTGGGACTCAGTGCTTATCACAGATATAAACTCCCAACCACAGAGAAGAGATAGGAAATACTTGACATKGATGTTTGCAATTTATTCTCATTGTAGTCCTAAAAATACCTTCTAAAAATCCTGAGAAGCAAACCAATGTTAAGAAAAACACGAACACAATACAGTTTCACTGATATGATTAGTAGCAATATGCTGCATTCATAGAGCAGTTTCAGACATCAGGGTGCTACATTCTGTCTCCTTTTCAAGCACACAATGCATTGGATTGCTTTACTTACTAGTAGCAGTAGCAGGACAATATCAGGATTATCACAGGCACAGGCTACGTGCATTGATGTCCAAAAATCCTCATCTTGATGATTTACATTTACTCCTCTGTCGATTAGAATTTCTGCAGCAAATGCATTATCATAGCGAGCACACTAGGAGAAAAAAGMGCAGATTAAGGATGCTGTTTTCCTCAGTGTACAAATCAATTTATTACACACAATTTAAATTAGGCAGATGATGCATTATAGTTAAGGTGCTGTGTTTGCAGGGAACAATAGCTGAGGAATTTACAGAAATAATTGTGTGGAGATCACCAGTTCTATGTGYATGATTCACAGAATCCCCTATTTCCTGTATGAAATCTGCTGAATCTACAATAAAGATAAGGCTTTTTTTCTGTTCAGTATTGTCACTCCAAATCAGTGCACGGGCATCAGCGAATGACAATCACATCATAACTGGTGGCATCTATGTACACCCACACATCCATGAATTTCTGCYTTTCATGCAGTTCATGGCAATAATATACTCATCTGCATACCCACTTCTATTTCCAATCCACTACATATACTGATTCCTGTTCCAGTCTCTATGCCAGATAAATACTCTGCACACAAATGGTGTTTTGGTGGGATGAGTGATACCATGCGTGTGTGTGTGTGTGTGTGTGTGTATTTCCAAACCTTGGTGACAGTCACAAATTTTAGTAGAGAACAAGAAAATGGCCTAGACATTGTTTTGACCTTACTCCTCTGTCACGTTTGTGATTTTTTATGCAGAAGGTTATGGATAAAAAGACAGTAACACCTTAAAAGACTATCAGGGCACCTCTGGCCTTACATACAATCTCAGCAACTCTTTAGAGAAGGATCCTCTCTCTCTATCCCCACTGAGGAGAGGTCATGGGGAGACTTATTTCAATCTSGCATGGAAGCCAGGACACTAAAGGAAGGGGGAAAGAAGGAAAAGTGTGTAACTGGATTCAAGTATGAGGTCAAGACATAGCTGAGATCTTCAGCTGAATGCAGCAGCTGCATGTACTCCTGCAATCATAAATATAGATAACCCAGAAGATGAAAATTAAATTCTATCAGATAAAAAGCAGTCCTGCCTTAAATGATTTCCAAGTATATTGACTATTAAATTATAGAACAGAAATTGGGTTCTGATCTATTTCCTTTAGCTTGTAACTTACCTGGCAGCTCTAGAAACAGTTTTGTTTAGTTGCATCAGTATCATTCATTGAATCAGTACAACTTAACTTGAGCTACTCTATGTTGAAATTTTAACAAATCAGAGATAAGACATTTTATACTATAGATCAACATAATCAACCAATCACATTTTCAAGGCACTGTTAAGCCAAAAAAAAAAAAAAAATCTAGAGATGACAGGTATCACTGAGCAATTTGGTGTATTAATAATAGATATAAAGCCTTTTGTGATCTGCTGCAGCTTAGATCTATTGCTGCTCCTTAATTCTTGCTTAACGGATTTTGTGAAACAACTGGACAAGCTGAGTTAAAGCTACAGAATAAAACTGCTACACACATACTTTGTTATCAGGCAGCGGTGGGTGATTGCCTGTGTGAATTGACATGACACCATTTGCTTCCCACAGAATGGGCAGCTCAGGCGAGTACTCGCCTTTTATTGTACTTCTCTCATGAAACCTAAAGAGAGTTCAGTGGATACCTTTGAAGCTCCCAGAGCTTCCCTAGATTCAACCATATTGGAATACTGTCTACAGAGATACAGACAGAATCTTTACAAAGTGTCACATTTAATTTTTTTTAGAATTATACCCAATTTTGGAAGCAAACAGATATAGAAAAGGAAAAAGGAATTACATAATGGAACAGATTTTAAGAAAAACATCAAGATAAATGTATTTTCCATTCATTCTGGCATAAAAACATCTAGCCTACAACTGGAAAGAATGAACACTAAGCTCCCCTTTAGACAAAGCAGCTTATATAGAATCAGAGTGGTAAAACTAACACTTAGAGTGGATCTGAGTGGGCTTTAAGAATGTAACACAGATGTGTGCTGAATTACTAGTTTCAATTCTTGCTGGAAAATAATCTTGGCTTATCTTTTTCCCTGTATCATGGTTCTCCTCTCCTGTCTATATTGCTTCCAAATCAGGGTCAAATTCCAATTTCATTGAATTCAGGTTTGCCTGTATCTCCGCAGGATGAGCATTTTCCTGTAAATGAATTATGAGTAACTCTTACTAAACAGGCAGTAGGTTACACACAGCTTACTACTGCAAATTTCTTACTACAGAAAGCTTTCCTTCCTTTGGAAGCATATGTGTGCTTGTGAAGCAGCAGGCACCAGTTGAAAGATACTGWCTGTGACAAGGAATTGGGGCATGATGCACATCAAGAAACCTAAAAAGGCACAGTTCTGCTGAAGATTTTATCTGCAGTTAAAAAGTGTGCATCAGCTAAACTAGACAAAACAACCTTAAATCCCTGAAGATTATTTTTTCTTTCTTTCATTTTACAATGCCTGAGACTTATGACAAATGACCCACGCTGAAGATACAGATTGTCTCCYAGGGCCTTTGACACAGGGGAAAATCTGGGATGCCTCTGTTTTGGGAATCCCAAAGAGAACATTTTACTTGGATTGCCTTTTTAAAGAGTGATTGAGCACCTTTACAGCAGACAAATCTTTGGAGGAGATTAAAGAGAATTAAAATTTTCTCTCTTCCAAATCAGTACTGAACTTTCCCCTTACCTTGGCCTCTGTTTCCTAAAGTCCTTGGCAAATAGCATGGCCATGAAAGATGGAAAACACAGATTAATTACATAATGGAAATGCTGTATCTTGCAAGAGCATGGGCAGAGGTGTGCTGGAATCCATTAATATTACAGGGACTCTTTCTCACAAATAAATTACTGTATTTTGTATACATGCTATGAGAAATTTAACCCAACTGCTCTAAAATGAAACTGCATTCAGCAGACTGAATGCAAAAGTCTGCTTCAAAAGTCTGCCAGCAGACTTTTCATTACTTTGCTCAGTCGCATTTCCTTTACCCACACTGCAACAAAGTTGGATTCAAACGTCTTTAAATGGTTTCACATTGAATAGACRGCCTGTCTGCAACTGAAGCATCACAGACCAAAGAAAAGGATCATCAAATTTAGGAATTAATTATGAATTTTGCTACCACCGTCAGCAATGCCAAAATACTCCTATGGTACTTTATTTCTGTCTGCCTGTCAGTCTYTCCTCCACATGCCCTTATCTCTTGTTTTCATTTTGGTTATTATATARAAATTGTTTTTCTTTTATCTTCCTGTTCCTTAATCTGAATTGCTATGCAAATAATGATAAACTAAATTGTGCCAAATATTGTAGATATTGTGCCAAATATCCACATGTAGGAAACTGGTGCAAGAAAATATGAACAAAAATAAAAGGAAAAATGCTAATTCATGARTTTTTCATATAGGACCTGTGAATCTCTGAACCATATAATTTTGTATTTAGGATCGAGCAATATTTTCTTTGTTCTTTCTTATTGCACAGATAATTTATAAAGAAAACATTTAATTCTCCTGTATTAACTACTACTCCTGTGACATGATCCATTCTTTCGTAAGCAATCTGAAAATGACCCTTTATTTAAAAAGCATAGCTGGATTCAATCACAGCCATTATGAAACTCAGTGTAGATAAATTATTGCTAAACCTTTCTTTTTTGTTAATATGCCAAATCTGCCATTCACTGTCCCACTATATTCATCCATGGTCACTAACACTAATCCTGAATCACTCTTACCAGATGGAGCAAGGAGCCTCCTGAGGAAAGCACCATATGAGGGTCAGCACCATCCTTCAACAGCCGGAGCACTGAAATATCAAAGAAAAGAGGAGCAAGAGTTAACAACTAAATATACCAGCAGTATACCTAACTCTGCACTGTTAATAGGCTGATTCTTCATCACCTTCATTAGGGCATTTAATACTATACGAAAACCCCTTATATAACAGTGCAAAACTCTCATKTCTGCATTTGCCATCTCACCTGTTTTAATAGCTAAGCCTGTAAAGCAAAAGACCTTTGATAATGAACACTAAATACGAACAGCATCAAGGACTCTTCAAGTGTACAGATGAGCGCGTCAGTTTTGTACATTGGAGAGGGGAGGGGAGGGGAGAGCTGGAGGAAAAGAGCAGTGTCAAGGTCACAATAACCTGACCAGTTCATTTGGGAGCAAAATCATAGCTAACTGGTGTTATTTCACTTTTCAAAGTACCCATGCGACATATTGGATTTTTCAGTAAATACTTGAAATTAGAATTCATAACTGATATCACTTGAAATTAATCATCATACCAAAGCTAAATGATCTGCACTCAATTTAACCTTTCCAGTGCATTGTCAGATCACTGATGCAGCATAATCTTTAAAACAGTATTTGGAGCCAAACTCCACTYCCAGTTACATGTATCAAACCCCTCTGAAATGAAAACAGGCTGGTAAGTGCAAGCAAAACCACAACCCTTCATATTGGTGYTTGCTCAGCTGTGAAAATTCAGCACTTTTCCCCCATGGTCTTTATTGCCTTTRTAACCTTTTCACTCTGAATCAAAGCAATGACTAACTCATGGAAACTGTTCATTCCTTGAACAGCAGCAATGCCTGACAGTACCAGGGGACTCCACACCAGCACTGCAACCCTGTCCTCATTAAACTGGTGTGAGGAACCCTTTTAAAAGGCCTCTTTCCATGAGAAGAACTGCCAGTGATGTTTCCTGAATAGGAGTGCAGGTGGGTTGTGTCTCCATAATCTGGAAATCTTGAGCTTAATTCCTTGTTAAGATCCTGCATGAACTTGTGCRAAAAACTGCAAAGAAATTTTAAGTTKTGACTACACCAGAAATGGGTTCCACTGAGGAGTCAGTCCTATGGGAGAACAGAGATTTGTCTCAAGGCTCTTCCATGAATCTGTCAAGAGACTCATGAACGCCACCTCCTTCCTACCTGTGCATTTTCTCTGTTTTCCTTCTCTCAAKAATATATTGAAACTCCATTTTCACAGTACATTTAAACTTCTTACAGAATGCAGACACAACCTTTTTGAAAGGGGTCAGTTCTCTTTTCAAATATTGTCTATTTATAGCAGTAATGTTTTCTGAACGTGAATTATTTTTGACCAGGTGCCCTAGAAAAATTTCTCCTAAGAAAGAATATTTAAATAGTCGCAAGCCTATAAAATTCGAGTAAAACACTTGGTATCATTATTACTAAACACATCACACATCAAAATCCACTGGTATAATGGACAAATATTTATAATAGATAGACAAATCCATTTAATGTTTTCCTCTTTTTTAAACTTTGAAGATCAAAGATGAATCAAAAGTACTGCATAAATTCTTATTTTATGAATAGTTCCATGATACCTTTCTTCTCACCAAAGCTTTTACCTCATTTAATTTACRCAACTGTAAATACAGGCAGAACTGTATATGTTCTGCCAAATGCCACTTTGCARTTTAATCATTATTAGAAGTCCCTGTTGCCCACAGCACATCCACCAAAAGTGGATGAATTTGAAAAWAATTCAAATATTAGGTAATATAGAATAAAAGAAACCTGCTAAGCAAGTTAAAAAGCACAGAACCAGAGTTCTGGGAAAGTACAGAAATATTCACAAAATTTCATAGTTTTGGGAGAAATGGATGAACAAAAAAAAGCAAAGCATTCCTTTCTACTCTCACAGATCCACAAGTCTCATAGTAACACTTGTCCTCATCCAGACAGAGACCATCAAAAACAGAGTTTCAGAATTAAAAACTAAGTTTCTTCCTTTTTTTAATCCCTAAATTTCTGACCACATATGGAGATGCTCTCTCGACCTCCGGTTTAAAGTGAGTAAAGACTTATTATAAATCCTCCCTCCTTAAACAGGTGAGCAACTACGTCCTCCTCAAGAGTTAATATTTCCAATGTTGCTATTCTATGCCATTTCTGTAGTAGGGCAGAAAATACTGTTTCCATATCACAGAAGATTTCTTAAGGCTCTGAAAATAATTTCATTCTCCCAATCCCATCAGGGTTTTACCTGAAGAAATAAATACTCCAAAGTGCTCCCTTTCTTCCATCCCCTGTTTTCCATGGGGGAAAAATGCACGTATCACATGGTGGCAGAGCATGTACAGAGCATGTACATGTGGGTTGGTGGCAGAAGTCTCATATTGAGTAGGACTGATAATTCACATCACACAGACTACCAGGGCAAAATATGCAAACTCTCCTTTCAAGTGGGAAAAAGTCTGTGTCCTGAATCAGAATTATGTGCTACATTCCTCTGCACATAAAAACAAGTTCAAAAAAAAAAACCCAACAAAAAAAAACCCAAAAATAAACCACCAAACTTTCCTTGAATTTATCCCCCCTGCAAAACAGTAAAAAGAAGAAAATCAAGAAAATAAGAAAATCAAGAAGATCACAGAAACAAAATCCCCTTTCCTACTATGCAACTTGCTCAGGTAATTTACCTAAGACTTGACTGCTCAGTAGGAAAATGTTCACCTTATATTTAAATTTTTCTTTTGATAGAACTACTATGTAGAAGCAGTTACATAGTAACTACCAGCCACTGCTAGTAATTTGGGACTGATTGTCCTAATGAGGRCAGAAAGTTACACAAAACTATTCAAGAAATGCTATATATCTCTTAATTAAATTTAAAGCAAGCTTTCACAAGACTCTTACTTAAAACTTGTTCTACTTGCAATCTTTCATGTAAGGAAAATTTACAGAAAAGATGGGACTGAAAATGGACTTAAAGGCAAGGAGCTGACATTTACCTGAAAGAAAAGAAAAACAGAGTAAAAAAGTTTAGCAAACTCTGAAGCCTTCTTGTGTGTATATAAACAGGTCCATCTGTTCTCTGATATCTTTTAGATTTGACACACAGAATTACTGAATACTTAGAACAGAATTTCATACCTAATTTCATATCTAATAAAGGTATTTTAGAAAGCATTGGATGCATTTAAGTCTCATCAGAAAAGAAAGATAATGATCAACAGAACTTTTTTACGTTTGCTTGATGTTATAATTTTAACCAAATCATTACAGAGAGCTGAATACCTTTTTACTTTCCATTGATTATATTGACTAGATCATGGCTTTTTATACAGCCTTAAAATGCAGAACAGTCATTACTGCTGTGCCTGTTAGCAGGCACAGGTCTTGTACTAACTCTGCCTGTGGAACTAGGGCTGTAAGCCTTACTTTTTCGGTGCTTGTCTTGGCTTGCTTTAAGCTTTGTTTTAATTGTTATAGCAACTGGCTGATGACAAGGTGACAATTACCTAACACATTTTAGTTTTGTAGGACTGTGGTGTGTAATGTATTAGGAATTTTGATATACATGGCAGAACCTGGCACTTACACTGTGCTGTGCTGAATATAATCTATCTACACCAACACAGAGAGCTRCCCATGACCTTATGTATGCTGCAGACAAAAGGAGTACTGATCTGAAATCACAGCAGAGCCTGGAAGGTGAATTCAGTGGGCTCAGGGCTATCACTAACTCACCAGGAATCTGCTACTGATGGTAACACAAACTTAGGAGCTGGGCAGTGTTGCATTCACAGCAAACTCAGTTTTAGTAGCAACAGAACAGACAAAAATAAAGGCGCCTAACAAATGTAAAACCCAACAGTTGGCCATCTACGGTGCTGTATATAGAGTACCAATGTATGCTCCTATTAGCTGTTCCTCGGGGGAATAGCAGACAGCAAGTGTTAACTTTGTTCCTGTTAACATCTATTTTTGTTCTCTTTAGTTTAGCAGGAACAACTCCAGCTGGAAGCCTTTACTTGTTCATTGTGTGCATAAGGAAAACTTACTGCTGCAGTAGCTAAAACGATGCTGATTCTGGGATGGTTATCACATTCTCCTCCTATCCCAAGTTGCAGGCTTTTGTCACTTGGCACATGGCAAAGACTAGTTTTCCAGCTAGATCAAGAATCTGGCAATGTGGCACTGGGTAACAGGTATGAATAGGCAGAATGGTGTAGCCACCACTTTCCACCAACAGCTGAAGTAATTTGGGCATAAACTGACCATGAAATTGAATCACAACAAAAGTGATACTGAAAGATGTGTAGTAGCATCCTTACACTTCCACCAGTTAAGTGTCATATTTTGCCCATTAGTTTCTTCATAGTCAGATATTTGCTCCACCACTGGCATCTTAAACTCTGTATAGATATATCACTTAGGATTCTTTCCACCTTCATCCCTCTTTAATTGTCTTTTCTCATTCCTCAGCAGCCACTCCACTTTTCAGCTTGTACTAATGGTGTTTATGAGGAACCTGCTACATAACTCAGCTACATCTGAGAACAGTCAAATGCTAGTCTCTGGTAAGTTCTTAATCAGAAAACCAAATTAAATAATGCAAGATCTCATAAACCTTTGGTTAATGTAGTCTTAGAAAAGATATTTACCTCATGCCTTTGCTATGACAAGTTTAAAATTAAATTTTAAAATCCAAGTACGACTGTTGGTAATTTTATAAATCTTTTAAGATGTCTTGTTTACCTAACAAAGACATGTACTGCAGCTGTTATCACATTATCACCAGTGCAACAGCCCATGCTTTCCTTTAGAGCAAGCTCGTGGTTATTCAGAGCAGTCATGCCCTTAATGGGCTTTGCAAACAACTGCTTTGTAATCCTACTGCTTTCTACATAAAGTATTTCCAGAGTTCATTGGCATCATCTGTCAGACTTGTTCAGATCTCCTCATTTTCAAGAGAACTCTTGGAAATAAAGTCCCATCTTGGCTGCACAAAGATTAAAGGCAGCAAACCATAAACAAAATACGCACATTTGGAAGGATAAGTGTGCCATTCAGACTTCAGAAATGAAGAGAGGAAGATTACTCTTTCCACACTGGTTGAATTTGAGAGCACTAGCCTTGCATATCCAAGTTATACTGCCCTGTTTGAGCAGAGCACTGATTGGGACAGGGGTGATGTTTCCATCCTCCCTGTCAGAGTTCCCAGAGGTTATAATTTTTTTTCAGTAGCCAGGAATTACATTACCATGACCCCAAAGCTACTGGGTCATTGATTCTCTTCTGAAATCAAAAGCACAATGTGAAATGTCAGGCTGATTTYTGTGCTCCATTCTACACATTACCTTTAAAAGAAACAAACCAAGCCACCAATGAAACAGACTGAGGTAATCTACAGCCCCACTCAGCATCTCTCCCAGCTTTAATGTTGGAAGAACAAAACACATGGTTGTTCTTTCCCATGCTCTCTTCATGGAAAAATTAGACCCTAGCCTTGGAAAYAGCTGAAGTGTCTGACCACTCGAGTGTGGGAGAGAACTTCAAGCAGCACAGGTAAGCATGTGACAAGGCAAGTCCCTTTCCTTCTGCAGAGCTCTCTGCTGCTTTCCTACCATGCCTTGCACCATCAGCTGCTGTGTGGCCATGCCCAGGCACTCATCAGCCCTGACAGCTTCCTGCCAGGCACTATCCCTTTGGAGGGCACAGCCTTCCTGTTACCTGAGGCATCTTGAACTGGAAAACCACTTGGAAAATAATGGTTGTTCACTAGACCACATGGACACTCAGCCAAACTCCAGTGAGATCCATGAGGAGAATCACAGCTCTCTCAGGGGACAGACATTTCTATCATTGTAGACACAGGAAGAATAATTGTGAGTTAGGGASTACAGTTGTTCAAGAACTTTAAAATTAAAAACTTTAAATTTATAACTTTTTCTTAAGGCAAATTCCCCCTCTTTTAGTTCTATATACATTAAATATAATGGAGTCAATGTCTTCACTGGAAAATATTAAGCCCACAAACCCAATGGCCTGAAAAATCCTAGTGCCTGCCTCCAACAGTGCTCAAGCAGTGACAAATTAACCTATCTCCTTACACAAAAGTGACAACTGGCAGCAGTCAAATGTGACATGCCTGAGTTAAGTTGAGAGGTGGAAGGAGGAAACATCTGTTTTCAAGTCTGACATGACATATATTCACATGGAAAATTCTGAAATCACTTAAAAATAACAATACTTAGTAGTTATTGGGTCACCTTGCCTAATAGCCACTTCTGATTATCTGAATTATCTGATTTCTCCCCCTCTCTCATTTTTTTTTTAAAATCTTCATTCCTAAAGTCTTATTTTCTTTGTTTTTCAGTTTGTGGTCATGGTGTCTAACTCCCTTCTGCTTTACAGTTACTTGTTAAAAAAAAAAGAGATGAAAAGATGTAAAAATTTACATCATCTACTTGCAAATGCATGCACTGACAATATCTAGAGTGATGTGRAAAACCAGTGGTTGTAAATCACAGTATTTCTGAGAAGACTGGAAGTAGCCATTCAGTTCTATGGCCCACAGATAGTGCTGCAAGGTGCACAAAAAGAAAGGGTGGTGATCCCTGGTTTTACCCCTGTTTAGAGCTTTGGCCAGGCCAAAGGGAAAAAACTGTTGTGTAAGATCTGTCTTAGTCATTAATAAAGGTGTGATTTTATCTCACTGCACCTACAACCTGTGTATATAACAGAGAGAATGCTAAAATCATTCAACACCACCTTACAAAATAACACAGGCTTAGCTAAAAATACTGGGTCCGTCATCACAACTAACAACACAATCAGGGTTTTGCCAGCATAGCTACTTCTGAGGACAAAATATCTGTGTCAACAAAAACTGGTTGCASRGACCTGACTGAATCCAGAATGCCCATTAAGGAGATAAAATTACAATAAAAACAAAGCGTTACAACATTTACCAGAAGTTGAACACTCTAAAATTAATCTTAGGGGGAAGTAGCTGATGATACTTAAATAAAGCTTTTCTTAAAACTTTGACTTTCAGATAGTTAATGAGATTTATTTATTTTAAGGGTAAAAAAAGGAATTAAATATCTTAGCATTTAGGTAATCTATTTCATTTTTACTCATATTTTATCTGTCTTTCATGTATGGATTCTCCTGGAGTTCCTGCCAAAGGTGACTAAAACCAGCAAGAATTTTATCATCAGGCTACAGTCAAGAATTACAAAACCCACTAGGTTCACCTCAGAGATAAATTTGAATGCTCTTTAAATTACCAGTACAGTTTTTAGGCCAACTTTTCAGCTACAGAAACAACTGATTTTACATTCAAATGTTTGTAGAATTGACTAAAAGCTTCAGATCTTACAGCATTTTACTAAATTAATTAAATTTATTTCACGATTTGCAACTTTCAGGTCTTATAATCATTAAATGATAAACACTAAAACACACATCAGCAAAATAACTCATTCTGTGGTCAGTACCTTAATTGCAAAACCATTGTCATGCCTATGCTTTTCCCTGATTGTACCTATTATGGAATTTGCATACAACACAAATTTTCATCTGAACAGACTGTACACCCCCTCTGTTTCACCCAACATTTATGTTGATCCTATGCCAAAGCTACTTAATAGGCATAAATCAAACTACTGCTGACTTATATTCCTTATGAAGCAGGACTCAGTACCTTTTTAACTCCCACAACATGCAGAGCAAGTTCATGCCAGCTGGTTTAAGAGCTTTGTAAGCAACTCATTAGGATTTGTATTAGAGATCTTCAAGGATAACAAACTACTATCCTGCTCAGCAGCTGCTAAATGGCACTAATTACCAGCTGTACACCACTGGCTGTTAGACCCTGTGTGTCTCCTGGAACTCCCAGGGCGTGCATTGCACAAGGAATYGAACTTAACCCAGGCAGCATAGAACAAAACGTGGGCATTACCGATCCATGCATTTATCCAAAATAGCCATATGCGTGGCAGATGAGTGGCCACTACTGTGAGGAAGATGTATAGGTCCAGGAAAAATCCAGTACTTGATGTGGCTCAGACACCACCTTTCACAATGTGATCTGTGACATTGGTAAGTTTACACTGTCAAAACCAGATCTGCTTTTCTCTTGTTCGTGCATTCCTTCCCACACTCCTGCCCTGATCCTTGAATAGCAGGGCCACACATCCCGCTGCCATGAGCTGGGATGGAGAGCTAAACCAGCAGAAGACCAGCTTTATGAAAGGCAGTTTCCAGATGGTTCATCTCCCTGGCTCACTCCAAGAGGTGCATAAAGGTGGGAGGACAAAGGATTGGACAGAAGCAGAGCCAGACAGAAAGGAGAGCAACCAATGGCAGCCTCARTTTTAGCTTAGTTTTAAACTGTGTTAGAAACACACTTTTAAAGCATCATTTGGTACTAGAAGTATCCCTAGGGAACTGTTAAAATCAAGTCAGTGCCTCCAARACACCTGAATGTTCCTTTTCTTTCTCTGCATGAACCCCATCAGCTCTGCAACAGGAAGGCAAATAGGTTCAGAGAGAAGACACAGAATGTAGCTGTTGATTTTAGGGGGTGATGCACTTTTTTTTGGACCAGCTTGCTGACCCGACTTACTCTGAAGCCACACAATTGTTACATCTGATACAAAGAGCCTGCAGTAGAAATGGTGGTAGGAACAGCATCATAAAACCATTAATGAAATTTGCTGAATTAGAAAATATAGCAGTCACATAACATCCAGCTGGGGCAGTGGGACAGGCCCTGGCCAGATGTCCTGGGGTGGCCCCCATGCTCCCAGTGGCCCACATGCTCCCCAGAGTCGCCCTCATGATGTCCTTACAGCATTCCCCTGTATTTAATTAAATTTGAACAAACTATCACCTCCAGAAGGATTTTCAGTCCCTTCCACACTTCCATAGATTTCATGGGAGCAGAGTCAACTCTCTGCGGCTCTACCTTGGCACTTTGAATGTCCCCATAGTTAACTTTTCCTCACTAAAATCCTATTTATCKATGCTATTTTACAGCACATTAGAACTGCTGTGCTGTGAAACACTTTTTGATTGAGACACATTCTGCTGGATGAGCAACTCTGAACTATCAACACACTTCAGACTGCTGATACCAACAACCTCTGCCAGASATCTCAGAGATGATCAAGAGATGTGAAGACCCATGGAGAAACCCCATGTACAAATTAGATCATTCCCCTCTTCACTTTTACAGAGTTTTAAAATAGAGATAAGTTGTATTTTGGTGCATTCATGTCACACATTTTTCAACAATATCTGCATTCAGTCACAATCTTTTACAGTTTGCCAAAACCAACTGAGAATAACATATTAAACTTATTTCTTAATGGTTCTCTTCTACTTCCCAATGCACACCCTCACCTCTTAATTTCTTAATTTTTTCCTAACACAACTAATGAAGTTTGAAAAGACTTACAACTCCTTGCACATATGGGCAGAATGACACCTCCTGTTGGAGGTGATGGAATAGGATTTGCTTTCCTTGCCAACTCAGGGATGGAATCACCAGAGAGACACATCCAGAAAACTGAGTTTCTGGAGAGGCAGTATGAAGCCCCTCCTACTCTGCTAAGAATTCGTGACTGAGAAACTGATACAAGAGGTCTGGAGAGATTATCTGTGCTGTTCATCAGTCATGATCACTGTGGGAGAGCAGCATATGGGTCCTGTCACACATAAACATGAATATAAAAGGCATGCATGCTGCATGAGTGCTTCAGTTTGGATAAATTCTTCAAGTATTACCTTACACTTCTATTCAGCATGTACTACACTGTTTGCAACATGTTGCTTACCAAGTCTTTCTATTAACCTGTGCACTAAAAAAAACCCCAAATATTAACATTTTCATGTTGGTTAGTTGCCACAAGTCTTCAAAGAAAAAAACTATGCCTCTGCACCTAGCTCAAAGATGTTTTCATTTCTCTTTAGTTGTTTTCCGAAATTTTATCTGGCTGAATTGCTGCATTCTTTAAATAAATTCCGTTTTTCCTAATGGTATTCCAAGCAGTTTATATCCACTGGTCTCCAAGTCTTCTTCATTCTTTTCTAATTTTTCACCTGTTTTCATGACATGAAGGGTTTGACAGTCATAGCTAGAATTTCACTCACACGCTGGCTCCAAAACTCACAATCTGCAAGGAATTCTTTCACAMTTGGCAAAGGGCAAACTTGTCACATTTCATAATATAGCACAACAACTTTTTTAATCTTTGTTCATTTCTGACAAGGGGGACCAAATACTAACTTTCACACTTGCCTGCTGTTTATTCTTTGTGCAAACTAGGAGTCTTCTGTCAGTGAAAACTGACAGTGACTACAACAAAGGTGTAGCTGAAAGACAACTGTTAAGTGTCCTAATGACACTGGTAGGTGTCTTGTTTCAACTAAATTTGTTTTAATTAATTCAGGAATCTTGATTAGTCTCCCTGATARCTGATGGGTGGCCTGGAGGTCCAGAAAGGAGAGCAAATTGCCCACAGACAGATCCAAATGGGAGATCTAATCCCTTCCAGTCAACACTGCTCTGACTGCATCAGCACAGCCTCCTGGAAATCATCTTGCTGCCACTCACTATTATCCTACAGCTGTTCCCACAGGCTCATAACTTCAGTGCATTCTGGCTAACATCTTCATTTTACYACATCAATTACAGCAACAACTACCACTACCAATATGCCAACAACAAAAAATGRTGGAAAATAAGCAATGAGCATGTTATCACCCCAAGTACAACACATCATGGGTATGAAGCCAGCATGGAAGGAAAGAGCTATAAAACTTGAAAACTGTGACACACACTTTCTTAATCCACCATAGAACAAGCGAAGGAAAACATGTCCATGGATCTGCTTTGAGACAGGGCTGTCAGACTTGAGCAGCTGAAGATTGCAGCAATATAGACTTTACTCGATTTCCAAGTTCAGTATTTGATATCCAATTCTTCACCACGCATTCATCATGCAGAGAGGAAGACAAGTTTCTCCTAATTTTTATCAGTTTGGTTAGGCATACCTTTTTTCATCATCTTTGCTGCCCTCCTTTGGACATGCTCCAATAGTTCAATATCTTTTTTATGTTTTGGCACCCAAAATTGCCCCCAGCATTCAAGGTGAGGCCACCCCAGGTCAGAGCTCATGTTCAACTTGCCACTGACCAGGACCCCCAGGTTCCCTCTCTATAGATCTGCACTGCAGCCTCTGATTACCCAGTCTATACTCACAACCAGGGTTGCCCCATCCCATGTGCATAATCTGGCACATGCTCTTGTAAAAAAAGGGCAAAAGAACAAAAAAATCCTAAGGAGAGAGGACTYAGCAATTAATTTGCTGCATTTAGTGACTCTGATGATATTCATTCAGTTATGCCTTCAGTGGTCCTAGAGAAAGCTATGCCTTCAATGGTTCTAGAGAAAGATACTCCACTTAGTTATCCAAGTCCACAAAACCTCCAAACAAACTCCCCTTTYTAGAAGTTTTGAAGGAACACTCTTCTCAAACTGGTAACTAATTTTACAGTCACAAAATAAAGTCTGTGTGTTGCAAGATTTCAATATAAACTCTTTCCCCCRTCTTATACTTAAGTGTTCCAGTTTTTTTTCTATTTTATGCTCCAGTGTAGCAATTTAAGAGAMTATCCTGAAAGAAAAAATGCTTCTGAAGTTGAATTTAAAAATTGGAAATACTTTTAAGAACTTATATGTTCATTTTTTTTTGAAAAGAACTGTATTATTGCTATAAAGATTTGCTCATTAAAAAAAGGGGGGGGGGGGAAGGTTATTTTCTATTGATTTATGCAGTTCTCCAGCTTAATTTCTATCATAGTGTAATTTGTGATTGAAATGGAAACATTTTAAAGTAAGTGATATTGAAAGATAGATACAGAAAAGTCTCCCCTTTGTACTGAAATATTATTGGAAATCAATCTGAAGCACAATAATTGTGGAGAGGAAATCAAAAGCAAATTGCATAGAAAATATTCTATTCTTGTCCTCTTTTTATTTCATAAGAATAGACTAGGATCTCCTGCCATTACAGCAATAKTTCTTTTTAATCACTGACTTATAACAATAACCAGACAATGTCAGCAGTACCTGCTATTCGGTGGATACCATCTTTCACAGAGAATAGGCTTCTGATTGCTGCCAATTTRTAGTCTTGCATCCCACTGTGGATCCCCTTTCAAATGAATAGGAAGAATGCCAGGTGCCAATTTGTAGGTTGCTAATGGCTTAACGAACCTTTATTGGCATGACAGTGAATTTGTGAGTGATTAGTCCTTGTGTTTCTTCATACTTTCAAATGCTGGAGCATGCTGGGCTSGTTTCAGCTGGGGTGGAGTTAATTTCCTTCACAGTGGCTGGTAGGGGGCCACGTTTTGGATTTGAGCTGAACACAGGGTCAATAATATAAATATGTTTTTGTTATKGCTGAGCAGGGCCTGCACAGAGCCAAGGCCTTTTCTGCTTTTCTTTGACCATGCTGGGGAGGAAGTTGTTGGTGCATGGGAGGCTGGAAGGAGACACAGCCGGGACAGGCGACCCCAACTCACCAAAGGGATATTCTAGACCATGTGGCATCATGCTCAGTTTATAAAAAGTGGGGGGAAAGGAAGAACGGAGACACATTTGGAATGGTGACATTTGTCTTCCCAAGTCACCATTATATGTGATGGGGCCCTGCTCTCCTGGAGATGGCTGAACACCTGCCTGCCCATGGAAGCAGGGAATTAATTCCTTGTTTTTCACTGCTTGTGTGTGTGGCATTTGCTTTCCCTATTAAAATGTCTTTAGCTCATCCCACAAGTTCTCTCCTACCCTTCTGATTCTSTCCCCAGTCCTGCTGGTGGGAGAGTGAGCGAGCGGCTGCGTGGATCTTGGCTGCTGGCCATATGTTCGGTTAAACCACAACACATGCTCAAGTGGAAAACTTTTTATTATTAAATGTAAAGGGGGGGTCTTGTGGAAAAACAGCCCACAAGCATGGAAYTGTAAATGAGCTCGAAAGTTTTAAAATTAAATTAAAAAAGAACAGATATGTGTCTATCGGTTAGACTAGACTACACTCTTAACAAGCTGGATTCTTGTTCAGAGGTCTTCTATATAATTTTTCTTGACATTTGAGTTTGTGAAAGCCTTTTAAATAAGACTGATTAGAAGTCATGAATAATTTACATACTGATTTTTCCAACTGCAGAAAAGCATTATATCATAGTCSACCAAAATAAATATTTTAGAATTTTGAAAATATTTTCAGAAGTACATAGTGTGTTTTTAAAAGGTTCCCTCATAGATACTGTGTTTCACACTTGCAATTGAAGCAACATTTATGATTTCTAGTTAACCAAATGTGGTTTTGTTTGGATATATAGGGTTGAAGTTCAAGAATGGACTTAGCTACATAGAAAACAAGTAATTCAGTGCCTACATTTCAGAAATCTGTCACTCAAAGAAAGATCCAAAAGCTGAATTTCTAGAAACACTCTATACCAGTAAGAAAAAGGCACGCTTTTCAGAGAGATGGTCAACAAATCCTTCAGGGTAAACTTACAAMCAACCAAAACCACCAAGTGGGAATCACGAAGTTCAAAAACTATCTCAGTCTTTAGTTATTAAGCGTGTGAAATAGGACTGAAAATAGCCCAGTATATATTCCTGCTTTCAAARCACAGTTAGCAGCAGACATAATGACAGTGGTGAGATTTTCGTACAAGAGTTTACAATTCAATCAACTTTCTGCAGTTTGCTATACTGTAAGCAAGAGCAACACTGATCCAATTTGCCTCTCAGGCCCTTTCCCCAGGAGAAAGCCATGACAGGCCGGACACTGCTTGGGATACCTGAGGTGTGTGGGCAGAAGGGGAGAGAAGAGTCAGTAGGAGAGAGAACAAACAGACAAAAAATGGCTCTCAAAGCACCCAAAGGCAAAACCTATGGACTAGCAAAATTGGGTGGCTGAAAGCCATTTGATCAAACGACAGATAAATTACACCTGGTGTGAATCTCCCTACTCAGGGGGACCAAAATAGAGGGATGCTTTGTCTTTATTTCCCCATTTGGTATGGGTAGAGACAAAAACTGCAGCTAAAACAAACCAGGGACATTTCAGTGCCGTGAGAAAAATATCATGGAGTAGCAGCACTCCTGTGGTTAGACAGTCCACATGGAGAACAAAAGGGATAGATTAAATCTATCCTCAAGTCTATTATTCTTTTTTTAACATGTCACATCTATTTCTGTGAGTCTTACTCTTTCCAGTTAAATCAGTGTCGTGTATTAGAAATCATACCCATTTTTAACAACGAATCGTTTAATATCCAGTTCTCAGCTTTACCAAATTACTAAAAATGTAAACACATGAACAAAAAGCACATATGGAATCCTGTAGGAATTCAAATGTATTCAAATTTCATCTCCCTGTGATTTTATGATTGCTTTTGAAATGGGCTGCTTTAATTACTAAACATCTGTTACCCAATAACTAAAGGCATTATGTTTCCCTGCGTCATAACAAAAAGATGCCCCTGTGTTGCTGAATTCAGCACACATGGAGCCAAAGAAAGTTAACAACCATGCTGAACCTATAGCATTGAAGCCTTGCCCTGGCTGAAATGTGTCTCTACTTTCTGAACCTTTGAAAAAGCTTTTTCATCAATGGCAGGATWGAGATGGTTGATTGATGCTCCATTTTCCTACACACGGGACACATAAAATCACGAGCATCATGTGGGACAGTCAGCTGCACTAGTGTCATCCAGAGTTACAGCCATGATTCCCAGTCCAGAATGCATGAATTTGTCTTGTGAAAGCATTAATTTACAGTACATACCTTTATTTCTTTCCGAAAGTCCCTATTTACAGAATTTTTGTGTACTTCATTGATTTCATACGCTCTAAATAGTCTCTTGACTTCACTAYTCAGTGTCTAGTGCTCATGTCTCTTAAGGATTGGACAATAAATATTAAATTGTATAAAYTATCATACATGTGTATTGTGATTTCTTCTACAATAGTTCCCAGCAAATCAACATTTGTGAATAGTCCCTTTTAGATTACTGTCTAATGTATGTTTTTCTCCCCTGATTCAAGGGAAGTTTACTGTAAAATCCAAAATAACTCTGTGTGGGGAAGTCTCCCTATTATTACATGCATAATGAATTCCATTTGCTTTCCCAGTAAAATTAAAAAAAAAGGCTTTAATGAAGTTCAGAGTTAGAGTAAATAGCAATCTGAAATGAAAATATATTCAATAATGAAAGAACAATGCTGAAACAAAGCACTATAAAATCTGTGAAATCTTTGATTTAAATTTTAATAAGGACTGAGCATGCTAAAGTAAGGAAAYAGAAATTATGCAATACATTTTAGTTGCCCTGTAGTTCTGTTCTGAATGTTCTGGACCATTCTAAGTTTTAAATTCCTCAAACTGAAATTAGATTAAATTTGTTTTTGGGGGGGGTTCCCTCTTTATAACATCACTATGCAGCRCCTTACTAACTGGCATTATATAACTCATTTTCTATTAATTCAGGTTTTGACCCAAGGTTTATTTTTTTTATCTGAGAGCTTTCTTTTGTCATGAAGGTTACCTGTGCATGCTAAAAACACTACAACTGTTTGCAATTTTATTCTTCTCAGGGCTGAAATAGCTAGTAAAAATCAGGTTTCCCAAGTGTMAAATCAAGAGTGCATGGAAAACTGGAAAAAATTACTCAGATTACACAACCAAATTCTAATTCTCCGAGTGTGTTTACATTTCTATCCTCTATGCCCTTGGTATAATACATGTATAACAAGTGTGTGTGTGTGTGTGTGTGTATAAAATATAAACATCCCATGCATTTAATTTTCCTCATTTATTATCATTTATTATTATTCATTATTATTATTTTAGCCCTGTCTCTTGAGAAGGCTGTAGCTGCGACAGACAGTATACAAAAGAAATGCTAATTACATTACCTTTGGGAGAGAATGGAATGAAAGAAAGTGATATCAAATATTAATCATGAGAAACAAGGCACGAGGATTTTCAAAGGTGGAAGCAAACAAGAGTGGATTATGGTAATTTGGGATGGCACCAAAATTTAACCTGAACTTTCACACAGAGATCCTTAATTTTTAAACTCAAGATGGGGGGTGGTTTGCTTAATTCAAGGAAACTCTGCCTTAATGATAAGGACCTAATTTGAGAGATTTAATGTTCTACCGTTTTTCATCTCTTTCCCAAATATTAAGCATAATAATGTGTTTTATTATTCTGTTTTTCTGTAAATGTCTTCTATTATTGAAATTCTCTGCCTTTACTAAATATATTCTTTAACTTTCAGTCTCTTCTAGTAGCAAAGATACCGCTGAACTTCTGACACATKAAATCTTCATCCAAGTCTTTGGTGAATTTCAAAAACAAGGCATTGGCATGCTCAGAGCCTTGCTTTCTAACCATTCATCCCAGCACGTGCAATAGGCAAAAATCAGAAAAGTTGCCTCCAATCAGTTTAAGGGGAGGTATCACCAAACACCTAAAAAGGTAGGCTGAAAGTCAGAACCCAACAGCAGACAGGCTACATGAACACATTCCCATTATTCTAAACTACAAAGGTGTTGCCAAGCACAGTCTGTGTCACACACTCTGCTGCCTGACAATAGATTTCACCTAAGGGAGCCTCACACTCACAAACCTGTCACTACTGCTCACATYCTGGCTCTCCCAGCTTTCCAAAAACACTGCTGGCAATGTAAAACCTGATTGATGAGGATCAGTAAGTTTGCCCTGATACGTTTCCCAGACACAGTCTGTGCAATCCACTGTTTTCCAGAACATCTTGGGTGTAACCAATCAAGATGTCTCTGCTGGGAAAAGGACAGTAAAGCATAAGCAAGCCTAATGTAATAAGATGCAAAAACAAGTCAGTTAGTAGATTTCTAAACAATACAAGGAAATAATAAAAAAAAACTGGCTTATTTCAGCTCAGTTTCAGCCTCAGTTTTCTGTTTCAGATTACTTCTATCTTTTTTTTCCATGAATAGGAAGGATCATTATAACATCTCTGACAGATTCTAACTATTGAGAGCTAATGGTCAACTCATCTGCCACCTTAAATTAAAGATATATCCTTCTTTTGAACAGATTTTATTTTCTCCTCCCCTGAGCCCCTTTTATAGCCTGAAGTTGTTAAAATGTAAATTATAGCTCAGCACCAGCCCCACCTGTACCCCCTTTTATGTTCACACACCCTTTTAATCAATGTAACTGAAATTTATCATAACATTGCACATTATACAGTGCTCATTAATATAACTAATACTACTAAAGCCTTCCATTATGTTGATTATTCCAACCTTTTCAAATGTCATGATACTACCAATCTTACATTAATATTCCATCTTTCAAAAAGCTAGAGATACTGGCATCACGGGAGGGAAAGTGAGATAGGATTCCTGCTTCTCCCCTGCACTATGAAACTGCTCGGCAGTCAATCAGCTGGGCTAGGACCAGTCTTGGGAGACCTCCCCAGGCAGTGAACACTGCAGGAAAAATAGGATATTGGTATTCTCTGCTTTTTAAATCACCTTTTAGTGGCATAACCTGGTGAGAAAAGGGAGAGTAAGGCTGTCCCCAGCCACCACATTTTAGCATCCCACTGCTAAAGTAAAGGCTCGCACCGACAGCTCTGCTGGGTTAGGAAGAAGCTCTGGCACAGTTGAGGAAGGCTGACTAAAACAGGGAGYCACCAGGAAAGAACCAAGAATCATTATTAAAGACACAGCATTATGCTAATACCAYGGTATCGCTGCTATTTAGAATGACAATGCTGTCACAGAATCAGCATATTGCTCATCAGAAGGATGAAATGGGTTTTAAATAGGTTTTAGGGAATCTGCATTTCCCTTTTGTAATGCTGATTTTCACAGGAGTACCTCTTTTGTCTCCAGACTGAATTTGATGGCTCTCTGTACTTTGTACCCTGACCTACCATGACCTGCCAGCCTGGCAGACTTTATGGCACACATCCTGACTGCATTACAACTCAGAGGTTTTGTAACAAAACATATTATATACCAAGATTTTCTGACAATCCTACATTTTGATTAATGCTGCAGGATGACTGAGAAGGTGGGTTACAGAACACACCAAAAGATGACAGAAACTAAAGCCAGCGCTGTTATTTCATCCCATGTTAGATTTCAGGTACAGGACTGCCCCGCACTTTTAGCTATTGTTTTCATTGCAGCAAGCTTATCAATCAGTTCACGTTCAAAAAATCGCATCTTTCAAAGCAGCCACTGTTTGTCCCTGCTGTCAGTGTCAAAACTGCAGCACTGCCTCAGGAGGGATGCACATCCCTTATTCTCAAGAGGCCCAGATACTAAGATCCATTTGTCTACCTTGTATTTGAAGCAGAAACWCGGGTTGACTCACACAGTTTATTTCCTGAGTGCTCATTTCATTTCCTAATTATTCATAAATGGGTTTCAGCTGATCAGGCTCAGCAAATACCAATGTRTGACTTGTGAGTATCAGAGAAGATCTGAGTCCATGTGCAGGTGCAAGCATGCCCAGCTCACAGTGGAAGGAATGGGATGCAAAAGCCTGCTTGGCTACAACTWCCATTTTGCAGTGCATTTCTATGACTGATGTCAGCATGACAAATTTCCTGCTGTCCATTTTGATTAGGGATTTAACATCTCACAGAAGGAAAATAGATAGGATTTAAAGGAAAATTAACTGGAGGTATTCCCTTGCCAGCAGTAAAGACGTACAAGATTGGTGTCAAATAACAGTRCACTCACTTCTTCATCAGCTTCTGCTTCTGTACATGTCAACACTGAAAATGACAGTTGCAGATTTCCCAAAATGCTCACTGCTGGTAGTGTGGGTTAATGTGGCCCATCAACAGAAGTAAAAACATCTTGCTTTAAAATAGAGAAATTACAGGAAGCTGCAAGTCGACAGAGAAGGAGGATTCCCCTTCAATCTCCCTGGGTCAAATAAAATACTAAAGAACAGTTACRAATAATAATGAAAATATATAGTTAATAATTTTAAGTGTCTCTGAAAAGATCAAAGATACATCCTTTCACTAATGTTTAACTTAATGAGAAATCAAATGAGCATGTATTTCATTTTGAAATTTGAGACTAAGAAGGTCACTGGTAAAAATTTCTCAAAGCCAATTCTAAAATTAATTTTAGAGCAAACTAATGATCACTCCTATTAGCATGCAATATCAGCAATGTATTTTGTGYCCAGCAGCAGCTGCTACAGTAATTTTGGAGAAGACCTCTTACATTTTTCATGAATAACAAAGACAATGAATTCGTAAGAGTGAAATTCTGATCAGACTCAGTTGTGAAATGTCTCTGCACCAGCCACGTTATAAATTCATCTTTATATATATTCATGGTATCCAATTTATCTCACCTTCCAAATCAGAACTACAACTCACCACTTCAAATTGTGCTGTCCAGTCTACACAGCTCATGATACTCCAGAAAAAAAGGAGCCCTTGGACTTCACTTGGCCAATTACTTCTATCCCATTGCACTGCTGCACCCTCCTTYCACTTTCTTGCATTTCATTCACAGAATTGCAAAATGCCTTTCTTAGTTGTCTTTTACACCTATCAAATGCTGCTGATTGCTGAGCACATTGCAAAATATGATTAAATGGACGAGAGAAATGGGTGGCTGCAAAATCCCAGTTTCCCCAGCTACACCTGCTTCAGGCTGTGTCTGAGCCTTACAGATTGAAAAYTCATCACTGTTTTGGGGCACTAGCTGTACTTCCAGACCACATCTTCCAGTACAGATTTCCCTGAAAGGAATCTAMGTTACATGCTCCATAAAACAAGACCAAACACAGTAAAGGGATGTGATGTTTACKACAAAAGAATATGTCTAATTTAAACAGAAATTCTGATGTAGGTATAGTCACTAAAGTGTCATGGTTGATGTTCCCCTTAGCAACAACAGCAGGAAAGGAGCTTTCATATCTGTAAGTTTAAACTTTGTTTTGTTTGGATTTGGGGCTTTTTTGGGTTTTTTTGGGGGGTTTTTTTTTCTAATTTTTTTTTTTTATGATAACCGTTCTTAATATAGCATTTTTCACCCCAAAGCGAACAGGCTCTGGGAATATTGGCTAAAAACACAGAAGAGAGGCACTTGCAGGTCTCCARGCTGCCTAAAGACAACAACTGCACTTTTTCATAGTCCTGCAAAAAGACCACAGGCAAATTCAGGATTATGTTATCTGCAGGCTATTTGAGCTCCTTGCTTCTGGGGACCTATTTTATCTCTTTCAAGTGCAGGACACCATTCCTGGTTTTCCTCCACTTTACTTYCCTCTCCCTGAGGTATTTTCCCTTTATGTTTATGTTATCCAGTCTCAGCACTTGCTGAACTTTATATTCTGATTCAGGTGCAGCTCAGGTCCAAGTATAGGCAACAGTCTTTAAAAAAAAAAGACTACTGATGTTCCACCACTGCAATAATCTACCCACATTTCTTCAGTGTGAATGTCAAAAATAGCCTCAAGTATCTGACTTTTACAGAATGTTAAAAGTCATACCTGGTGTTCTGCTGGGTTTTTAAAGGAAGTTGAAACTATGGGAACATGGAGGAAGATAATTCCTGCACACACAAGGAGAGTGGTATGAAAGGTGAATTTTATTTATAATTTAGTTATAAATGGTGCCCTGAGAACTCACAGGAAAAGAAGAACTTTTTAATTCATTTTCTCTAAAGATCTGAATGTAGTGATAAGCAATGATAGTTAGATGCTATCATAGTTAAATGCACAATAAAATGATGATTCAGGAGTGAATAAAAGGCATACCTAATCAAACTGACAAAAATTAGGAGAAATTTGTCAACTTCTTTGCATGATATGTGTCTGTCTCAGAGTCTCCCCTTTTTATGCTRGCATGATTACAAAGAACTGCCATAAAATCTGTTTGCAAAGGGGTTGCTAATAACATTGCATCAGTTTTTTCCTTATATCCCTCCCTGCCTCACAACCATATGGGGATTTCTGGCAACTTCTAAAACTTGGAAGATTCTTACTGCMAGGTTTGGTTCACTTCTGAGGAGCAAATTTCAAACTCCTCAGGTTACTGTCAGCTTACCAGGGATTCACACAATGCCAGGAAACTAAAAACAGAACCCCAAAGTGTGGTTACTTATTTCAAAACAACAYAAACATCATTTCACAAACAGAAAGATGACCTATCTGGTGTGACTTTGGGTCAACAGCACCTTCTTACTCTAGGCACGCCAGTTTCACTAACAGCAGCATCCCTTACTCCAGATTTTGGCTAAAAATGAAAACCTAATTTTGAAGTAACTTGGGTTGAATTGTTCAGTTCATGCAGGTATGTAAGAGGCCACACATAATCACAGAATCACAGTCCTTACTTGTTTTGAAATGTATTAGTTTATATTAATTTCAAAATAAATTCATTAGATTATTCAAAGTTTATTCTCCGCACCTTATTCATTTTGGTAACAAGCTGTAACATGTTATATACAATACATGCCTGCATATTCTATTGAGACACTCACTTTGTGATGAGTATTTTCAAATGTGATGAGTAAAAATACTCACTTTGTGATGAGTATTTTACCTAAATACAGGTGAGCAGAGCAAGAAAGCCTTTCCTCTGAAACTTTTACTGCACAAAGGAAAATATCGTACAACATTGATAAGTACCTTCTTTATCRTCGTGACGTATGATTGCATCCTGTATCATATCAGCCAGATTAAAACGAACTCGTTGACTCTTTCCATGTTTCAGCTTTTTCCCGTAGCCCTCCCGTTTCTGGAAAGCTTTTT
The DNA here is from genome assembly GCF_030028575.1 of Malurus melanocephalus. Classification (NCBI taxonomy): domain Eukaryota; kingdom Metazoa; phylum Chordata; class Aves; order Passeriformes; family Maluridae; genus Malurus; species Malurus melanocephalus. The sequence continues at coordinate 6,036,441 of NW_026623233.1, read as the reverse complement.
CTCGTTCGTAATAGGCCTTTATTTGGTCACAGCGCATGCGCTTGACCAGCCGCTGCCGCTGGCCGAGGGGGAGGGACTCCAGCAAGCACTGCTCAATTTCCATCTCATGGGTCCGAAAAACATTACATAGCTGGAAACAGCCTGCAAGAAACCAAACACAAGCAAATTCAGATCTTGCTTTCAAATGTGCCATGGAACATCCACCAATTATTTAGTTGTTCTAAGCATGTGGAAATCCATCATGTGAGCTCCTCCTACTCGACCAAGGCTGACTACAAAGAGTTTATGTCATAATAATTCACGTGTTGAAAGCCACATGTAACTCATTCCATTAAATCACTAATGCACTTTTCAAAAGCTGGCCCAGTTAATGAGAAAAAGTGTGAACAGAAAGAAGTCTRAARGTTCAAACATGAGATGAGCAAAATACCTAAATATTTCAATACAATTCAAGTGGCTTGCATTTGTTTACAAACAAGAAACTACTATCAAGAGTAATGCGAATTTGATGCCCTTGATTCTTTTTTATTCATTTTCATCTAGTTTTAGGTTGGCAAGTTCCAATATTCAGTGAAAAGAAAAATCTTCATAYCCTAATTTTAGTGAGTTCATTAACATGCAGTGGGCACTCAGGCAACCACCTCTTAAAAACACCAGTCATTTCAGATTGATAACCATGTGTATAACTTTTTTCTAATTTTGAATTTTTTTCCATTGTATAGAGCCATCAATTTTGATCCTTCAAATGAAACTGTCAGATACTGAAATTTTCATTGGAAACCAATCACAAATGTATCTTCAAACCAGTTATTCCTATCATTCACAGCATTACCTTTAATTCAGACTCTTCTTTGTTTTTACCATTAAGTATGGTATTTTTACTGATATTGCAGTAACACTAATGTTCTTCTCAAGTATGTTCTGTTTTCCACTGAGAGCACAGACCGAGACTGAGTGCTGCTAATCCATCAACAATGTGCCCACTACTCTGCACTAAGGCCTTCTGATGTGCTGGCAACAGTCCTCTCTATCATTTCTGATTTTCATGTCCTTTATGTGTATGAATTTCATATTCATTTTGTTCTTTATGTGTATGAATTTCCTTTATATGGGTGCTGGGTGCTCAAATTTGTAATGTCTGAGGACTGACAGCAGCAGACGTGAGGGAGGTTTTCTCTCCACTGTTTGAAGGAAATGCAGTCTCAATTCACCTTGGGTAGATAAGAAATACCAAAATTAAGCAATACTGTGCAACTTTAATTAGACCCACTTTTGTCTAYCAGTTTTGTGTAGTTACATCMTCAAAGGATCYGTGTCTCATTCAGGGCACACCTGASTAGTGCTGACTAAATRGCCACTTTGTTTTCTCCTTGCTGTTTGACACGTGCTTAATCTAGTGAATACCATTTAAACCCTGCTCTGAAGCCATAATTAACAATCTCCTGACAGGCTTTTGTAAAGTTCATGTCATCACAGCACACAAAAGCATCACAAATATTTATTTATTTTCATTTTAAAAAGGGACTATTTATTTTCATTTTAAAAAGGGACAACAGAGCATTCATATCTGCATTCTCTGCAAAGGAACTGAAAAACAATTATTTTCTTTTTAAAACACTAATTTTGGTTGTCCTATTCAAAAATTTAATGTTCTTAATATGTTTTGGTTTGCTTTAAAGGCATAGTACTCTATGAATTTTCACGTATCATAATTCCGTAATAAAATATTATCAAAATGATAGTCTTAGGTCTGCATGCCAATCACTCTAAATTCTATGTATAAAATTACACATTTTTTCTATTGTTTGTTGCATTATTTTAGAAATTAAAGATAATACAATGTATTACATATTATATATTCTATTAGATATTRTAAGTATTCACTATGAATTACAACSCAMGGACTCAAACCAGACTTCCCAAAACTGAGGAGCACACATYTATCCAAAAAGTGCCCAGAATGTTGTGTTGGAAAACTCTGACAGAAGCAGACACAGAACACAATTCTGCGGGTCAAGTTCAGTCAAGCACTTTTAACACAAGCTACTCTCTTCCTTTAATTTCTGTTCCTTTCATAGCATGTCCTTCTAGTTAGAAGAGAATAAGYTGTCAAACTAAAAACTGGAAACAAGTATTGGCTTGCATTAAGCCAAAACAAAAACCCTTTCTTCCTGCATGTCAAAGCCAACAACTCTTGCTGTATAAAACAAGTTTTCCACTTGACCTTAAATTTCATTTCATAGCAAAAACCRTATGTTCTATTTCTTTCATTTCCTTGTTGGAAGACACAAGGAAATAAAAGGGTAGCTCTGTAACATTGCAGAAGATGTAACTTTATTCCTGGTTTCAATYCCAGTGCTCAGAGCACTCAATCCCATAGAAGAGCTACACTCAGACCATCCTCAGCCTGAGCTAGTTTGCAACTGCATCCACTTTCTCTCATGAAAGGACTGGGGAATAAGGAAACTTCAAATCTTCTTCATTAGAATTGTTCTGCTGTGTATAAAATATTTCAGTAGCCATGCCTTTAGCCTATGCACGTCTTTTGACTTGCAACACCCTAAGCTTATACCCTTACACTTGTAAAGGTGGCTGTAGTGCCTGTCAAGCAATGCTCACAGCCACACAGGGAAAACCAGCTTGCTGTGTTAAACCATGTTTGCCCACAGCTCTGTTCATTCCTTCTCTTTTATGAAGGGACCGAAGAAGGAGCACCCATGCACTTGAGCTCCAACAGGCTGCAACTGAATTTAATGTTTGTATTTTGAAAATTCAGCTRAGGCTGACACTTGTGGCTGCTGTCCTAGTCAGGGTCTGTAACTCAACATTATTTGCTAACCAGAGTTTAATGGTATTTTTAATTTCCTCATCTTAGTTCACGTCCAGTCTCTGTTCTTAGCAGGAACTGGTAGTTTTCACTGCCACATCACAACTGAGACTGATGCAAGCTGTAGGACATCTCTGCTGTCACAGCACTCTCCTCATCCAGGGTAAGAAATCAAATCACCTTTGTGTCTCAGTCAAACACAGCACAGCAAAGATGCTCTCAGAGCCAGATTCCAGTTTAGGAAGGATGTTCCTGCCTTAAGAGTGCTCTGCCTCTCCACTGGGACGACTTTGAGCCTGTCTGAGTATCTGCCAATTTGCTCTATGAAGGACCATGTTCACACAGCAGTTTCCAGTGTGTGGCCAGAGTCACAACAATTCAGGCCAATTGAGAAAAAGACTCTTGATCCTTTTGGGCACTGCTGTCAGCTGAGAAGTGATGAAYTGCACATGGAATTTCTTTTCTCAGCACATCTGGAACCTGATACATCCCAGATGAGTTCAGTATCTGACCGTGGTTTAACAGTTGCAGGTCAGCAACCTTGTTAGATTAAGCCTGGATTAAAAATATTGTATAAAATGCAGACAAGCCAAACTCCTTGAATTAACCTTTCAGGTGTTCATCTCTAAGGCATGCAACATTGAGTCCCAGTTTTAGAACCAGGCAGATCCCTGCTCTGTGGTCCAACTGAGCAGGGGAATTGATGATGGCACAAGAGCTTCTGTACACCTTGAGAGAGCTCAGCTCAAACACAGGATGGTTACAGACATGATTCTGGCGAAAATTCTGTGCATTGCTTTGTACCACATGAAATATGGGGTCATTCACTAATCGGATAATTTTGTCTTGTCTAACACTCTTGAAAACCTCTGTTAATGGATTCTACAAGTTGTCTGGGTAAAGTCTTTAAATGCTGCACTGACTTAAATCAAAAATGCCTTGCGTTTTTTGGTGGCCATTACAAATTGTTACTGTTGTCACTAACGAGAAGACTTCAGCTTTGTCATTTCTGTTGTCCTGGTAGCTTTCTATTGCTCTCATTCTGTTGCCTCAATGCCCATCCTGCACTGGGGGGATCAAGACYACACATCTATTTGCAGCAGCAGACAGTAAGTTCTCTCTGTCTGCTGGCCAAACTCCTCTGAACACAGCCCACTATGTGGTTTGTCTGATTTATCATCAGCTCACAGGGCTGGCTGCCATTCCACTGCCATAAGCCCTGCACACTCTCCAGCAGGAYTGCTGCTCAAGGCAGCCAATTCCCAGCCTGTACTGAGGTATGGGGTTATTCTGCCTCGGCATGAAAATAGGCACTTCCTCTCTTGAACTGCTTGAAGTTTCCATCAACCCAATCCTCAGAATTAAGCTCTCCCATTTGAAGTATGCCAGCAACAGTGTCCTAAGTGAGCACTGCCAACAGCAGCAACAGCTTCTGCAGTAAAGAAACCCTCCAGGGAAATACAGCTGCTAAAATCCACAACTTTATTAGGTGGAGGTAAACCATTACTGCTTAACGAATGACAACTCAGACATAGCCAAACTCAAAAGCAAAGCTATTAGAGCCTCCTAAAAAGTTAACGTGAAGCAGGTCTGTTCATCCTTTCCTTCTCCACATATGGGAAAACTGGCACAAACTGAATTGGTACAAGAACACTGTATGAGCCCCATTCAAAGAGCAGAAGACGGAAAGTATCATCCCAACCAGAGCTGGTTTTGAGTGTGCTAGTCAGGAGGCAGCATTGTAACAGAAGGAAAGATTTTGGGTAGGAAGAAAGGTTGCCTTCTGAATCTATTTGCCTAAGTGTTTACATTTCATGACAGAATATATATTTGCAGATTATTTCATGTGGTTCTTGCCTCAGTGCATGATAAATTACACTTATGTGCAGGGATTGGATARGGTCAYTGTGACAGTATACTGCACCAGAGGMCTCACTGGTGGTGTCACCATGAAAAAGCTGGAAAGGTTTACCAGGTTATTATTTATTTAATGAAATTTTCTGGACAAAACCAGCTAGAATAAACATGATTGCCAGTATGAATATAGTTTTAAGGTCTGCATCTTCTACATAAGCACACAATATAAAACCTCTATAAAACACTGAAATATCAAACACTGAGAAWTTTTTAATAGAATGCATTGATTAAACTAACTAGTGCTGGACAAAGGAACTCATTACCATGGTAAGCACAGACRGGGAAAAAAAGGTTTCAAGGATGCTTGTTAATGAGGAACTGCTTCACTGACTGGGTCCACCATGAACCACAAGAAAGAGAAGAATCAGTGCTTTAAAACAACATGTTCATAAAACTGTWGCAGTTTGCTCGCAATCAGAGAGAATAACATCTGCATCACAAGACAAATTACAGTTTTGATCCTGCCGGTACAAACAAGACATTTCTGACTAAAGAGGAACAGTTTGCTTTGAATTGTCACTGGTTCTCACTGTGAAGATGAGAGAAGGAATATTTTGTGACACTACAAGCTTGTAGTGATGTGATATAAACAGAGAAGAACATGATTGCTACAGAAATGTTCTGCCATCTCCTGCAGGTGATTTCTGCTCAAATAACTTTATAGTATGCAGGAACATTTTTGCCATACCTCTTTTCAGAAACAATATTGATACAGCTTTCCTTTGCACTACTTCTTATGGCTTGTGTCAACTAACTTTACTCACTTGCTCTGGCATTTAAATTGGGAGACTAGACATCCTAAAAAGTGCACCTCGGATGGTARCTCACATTACATGGAGGTGATTATGTCTCTGTCTAACCTGGTTGACAGGTCAGGAGGCATTTCCAGCATGAACACCTACACACATGTTCACACAGGCTCACCTCTCTGCTCAGGCATATTGTATTTTGACTTTGCATGTGACTTTTCATTAAAGGCAAGCACATAATCAAACTGCTGACATTGCTTAATGTAGCAAACATCTCAAATAAGGTGACACAGAATGATGGTGCATAATGCTTAAAATTACAAATGCCAAAATAATAAGAGACATGCTTACCTTTATTTATGCAAACATGTTTTTTATAATGTGTTAAACAATGAATAATGAAATTTCCAGGTATTTGAAAGAATATGGTCATTATAGCATGGAAACAAAATGTACGGAATTTCAAGTAACTGGARAAATGGTAATCTGAAATTCCAATAATGTATTTGCTTGAGACTGCTACCAAAACAATAGTCTTTAAGCAGTTTAATCTCACTAAAGGAAAAAGGGTAAAAAATCCCCTGAAATATACACTGCATCTAGTTTGGGTCCTCTGACACTTCAGCCCCTATCTCGGTCTATTCTTGCTAAAGGTATGATATCAGCCCCTTTTCACAACTGCAAKTAAACATCTACATTCTAATTTAGATCACTAAAATTGTCCTGAATTGCAGAAAGATAAAGTATTTCAAAATTTCAACAACTTCAGTAAATGTTTAACTAGATTAGCATTCATTCAATAAATTTTAAAAGGCACATTTTTCATAAAGACAGTATTATTGTACAGAACCTTTAAAGCTGGCTAGCTAAACAAAACCACAGTACTAACAAGATACGTGGGAGAGGCATGCAATGAGCAGCAAGTGCTTTGGCACTTAGAGAGTCAGATACACGGATGGTGTAAATCAGGGCAGCTTCATTCAGCTCAAAAAGCTGCATTAATGTGCACTCCATGTTTGCTAACAGAAATCAGAAAAGAAATTAAAGTACTGCCCCTTTCAGTAATGCACTTTGCTGTTATACATAATGACATTACTATACAGGAGGATTTTCTTCTACCAACAATGCATATTATTTATTATKTTAAATTAGAAACAGCAATTTATTAGTATTTATGATGCTGAGCTGAATTCCATATGAAGTCAGTGATATAAATACCACACCACAACTCAAGTCATTGTGTCTGAACCATAGWTCAATGCATTTTTTACAGGTGCTCTCTTCAGAAATCAAAAGTTATTATGTATTGTCTACTGATATAGTTTCAGAAAGAAATGTGACTAAGAAAACCACAGAAAAGGTTATCTTAGTTATTTAAATCCATCTGAAACTGAAACATTAAGGCCAGCATCAAAATACTTGGATTTGAAAATCCTTTGTTCAGCATAGGGAAAATTACTYACCATTTGAACAGCCTCTCCATTACATTTATTAAGCTGTGAGCTTTTAACCACTCAGCCTGACTTCCACAGCTGAAACACTTCCATCAGGTCAGCACAGATCTGCTCAMTATAGCAATGGATTTCAGTCCTTTTTCTTTTTTCTTGGTTCCCCTTGCCACCCCAAAAGCAGACAATCATGAGGGAGCAGCATAAATGTAAACTATTTACCTTGCAAAGAATGTAAAGAATTCAATTAATGCCAAGTCCTCTGAGAATAAATTACATTGCGGTAAAGGAGCTGATGTGCTTCTCCTATTCTGGGCTCCACAGAGCTTCTTTTAGATGTAATTAAAAAGTGAGGGCTCTTACATGACATGATACACACAGCTTCCTCAATTTCTGCTTAACACCCAATTCTGTCTTTGCTGAAGAGCAATCCTGAGCACATTCAGCAACCATCCTCTTATAAAACCCTAYTCCTGTATGCTGCTCTTCAAGAGCCTTTCGATGTGACTAGACTTGTAAGTAGGAACTGCAATCAATTTCCAGCTTGATACCAAGGAAAAGTTACTTATCAGATGCTATTTATCAACTCTGCAGGCTTCCTAACAGACTCTATTATCTATCTATCAGCAATTCAATGAAGTTACAGMAGCATTTTCTAAAAGTTTATTATATTTAAATCAAAGAATCAACCATTTTGGGATCTTGCCATCGTGGTGATAGAAGAGAGTCTGAATAATACCTAATTAAATATAACAGGGGGCTCTGCACTGTCATTTGTGATTTATGCCATGTAGCACTCTGTGACATATGGAGATTTYATGTTCTAGGTAAAAATCATTAACTGTGTGCCAGCTTATTCAACAAATGCAGCCAAACTGCTTGCCTATTTATTAGCCTTCAGTGTAATAAAACACAGGTTTCAAACACATATATATGAAAATACATATATTTTTTAGGAACAAAAAGAATCCTTTTMTTTTGTCTTTTTTTGATGCACAGGGAATTCACAAGTATGAATAGTCTGAGAGAAAGTCTGTATATCTCACAACCATAGTCCTCATCTGTGGATCACATCCAGAAACTACAGGAATGCAAGCAGAATGAATATACATGATCTGGTCAAGCTCACACACTCTTYATTTTGGTAAAGCTACTATCTCCATAGCCTCTCTACTGCCATCATCCTTCGGTGCTCTTTTGGAGAATGAGCCAAAGGTACAGTCTGGATTTCCACAAACCATAGCATACTTCACGTAATTTCTCCTKCAAACGTCAGAATCTTTTGTGAAATAAACTAAAACACCATTTGTCTTCTCAGGAGCACTGGAGTTTTCAACTAGAAAGACTGCACAGCCTCAGACATAAGTGAAACACATTAACCCATTCATCTCAYAGAAATTCCAGATGAGCTTTTTTGGAGATGTGCTCAAGGTGGATTTGGGGCTTTATTGTACCATCTTCAAATAATGACTATTCAGACAATAGGCTGAAACACTACTTACTGCTCTTTTGGACTTTAGGTAAGTGTTTTGAACAATCATCCATGAAACATA
>NW_026623233.1:5961469-6027738 GCF_030028575.1 Malurus melanocephalus | reverse complement strand
AAAAGGATGGAAAAAATAAAAAAGCCTGCCAATTAAGTGTTGTATACCAGCTTATGTTCACAAGTGAAGGTTCATGCAGAGCAAATGAAACACATCCAGACAGCACAGAACATGGTCCTAGTTCTCCTCTAATTATGCTGTTCTCTTGTGCTCTAAAATATAATTATCTTTCTTTGTGGCTTCTAAATTACATGGTGTCTGAAGCAAAGACTGCACTGCAACACAGGAGAAAGGTATTTTAAAACATAAAACCAAATGTGTTTACATATGTTCTAGTAAGTAGTAGGAGGGTGTATGTAGGCAGGGAACAGTATTTGAGGGTACAAAGCCTTTTGAAATAGATGAAAGATTGGACAGGGGATAGAGCACAGAATCTGGAGGTGTTCCATCTGCCCTGTCTATAGGGAAAGTACTCATCTATAACCTCTGACACAGAGRGGGATAGTAGGAACAGATCAAAAATGATTCAGTGAGCTACATAACACTGCTGCAGAACAACAGAGGTCCAATGCCTCCCCTGCATTGTTCATAAAGTGCAGGCACACCCTCCCAAGCTCTTTCTGCTGCCACATTTTCTTCCTTTTGCTTGCAGCACAGTAAGTGGTGCAAAGTGTGCACAGCACATTTCACACGGTGCATTTCACCCAGGTGCCATGGTTTCACCCCAGCCACCCAAATGTCCCCTCCTTCTTCCTTTTTCCTCCCATCTTTGTATACTGAGCATGCTATCATGTGGCATGGAATATCCCTTTGRTAAGCTGGGGTCACCTGTCCTGGCCATGTTTCCTCTCAGCCTCCTGTGCACCCCCAACATCCTCCCCAGCATGGCTGTACAAAAAGCAGAAAAGGCCTTGGTTCTGTGCAAGCCCTGCTYAGCAATAACAAAAACATCTTTACATTATCAACTCTGTGTTCAGAACAAATCCAGAACATGGCCCCCTGTACCAGCCACTGTGAAGGAAATTAACTCCATCCCAGCTGAAGGCAGCACACCAAGAAGAAGAAACTTACTTGCAGTATGCTTAAATTTCCTTGCTATGTACTTGATGTGACTTGGTACCAAGAGACAATTTTAGCTTTTAAGCTAAACCTGACATCCATATAGTAGAAAACCCACATTATAATTTCTAACCAAAATGAAACAGTTGTACAACATTACTATGCAATGTAGTACTCACTGGTTTGAATAAACTGCATCCTGATTAACCTGGTTTTGAGACACTTTCCTGCAATTGGGTAATGGGTTTGGAAATTATCACGGGGAGAAAAACTAAAAGATGCACACACACAAGTAATGTAATCACAGAGACTTTGTTTCCTTAGGAAGATCAAAGCAAAATATGCTTATGTGTTTCCCAAAGCTTAATGATAAGGCAGTTGGTTTTTTTTGGTTTTTTTTAAGAAATAGTCCAAGTCCCTGTGTCAGGATCTGAAGAGACAGTTTAAAGCAATCAGAAAACAACAGTCATCTGATTGACACTCACTGCACTAACACATTTTTTAACATGCATCTATATATAGACAACTTAGGAAAAAAAACAAAAAACCAAAGTGTCTGTTTGAGCTAACCCTTACAACTTTTGGATCTATGAATTTATGTCACTTTCTATTTGGCATTTGCAGAAGCAAGAAATGTATATTTGTTAGAACAATATAAAATACTAATTCATGCTTGTCACTCACAAAGCTTGTGAGAAAATATATTCAGAAAATTTGGTCGCATTAGAATAACGCAAATTGCTGTAAATCACACCAACAGCAAGTAAAACTCAAGAAGCACCAAATCAGAAGACAGAAGGAGAACAAAGAAAATCTGGGCTTGCCAAATGACAATAAAGAAAGATAAGAAGGAATAGATGAGAAGTCCTCTAGAAAAAAATAGCTCCTTCTAGTCCTTGCACAGACCTGGCTGTCTTTATTTGGCTGCAATACAAGACTTATGAAGTGACAATTAAGCTTTGAAGATAACAGTTATTTCTTTACAGTACATTAAATAGAGATGAAATAATACATTGATCTCTAGTCCACTTTCAGATACAGGACAGAGAGGAGGAGGTGCACCTGGGAACAGATGCACTGGAAAATTCTTCCTGCCATCACAGTATAATAGAAAAAACTTATTACACAGATACTTATCATGATAAGCAGTGAAAAACACTAAAGACTGTTGCTAACACTTGTAAATCTGCAGTTTGGGAGAGCRAATTAACACACTGGTGCACAGTGAGAGGAAGCCAAAAATTACAGTTGCTACACACCTCAGAGGTACTGAAAAAGCTGAACAGCAGCAGCAACAACCTTGAATAAAACAACAAAAAATCAGATTGTTTCAAAATCTGGGGCAGTTCTTCCATCAGACTCAGCAAATATTCCAGGGCTCAAGACTCATGCCACRTATGAGAATTACAGAAAACATAGGAGAAAAACATATAAATAAAAATTTGGAAAAACCTGAATATATAGGAGTTAGTAAAGGTATATGTGGATCAAGACAAAGAGGATATTGGATATCAGACATTATAGAGAGTTAAAAGTCAAAAGGAAACCGTGGTTTACAGACCTAACCATAAGGGCTGGCAAGCAYGCAGGAAAGGAAATCCTATGCCAAGTGAACTGTGGTTCTACACACAATCTAATAATTTACAGAGATTACTGAAAAGTAAAAACAGATGGAAAAGTAGTTTACAGCACAGTGGAACTAACAAAAATGCTGCAGCAGGGCCAATTTGTAGGCCTTTGGTCACTGTTCCATGCACATCAATGGACTGCCATCTCAGTTTTCAAACAGCAAGAGGATTGGAAACAGGCCCTCCTCCATTCTGCAGAAAGGCAACTTATCTGGAATATTGCATTCAATTCTCGACAGTCAAATTGGAGCAGTTCAAAAGAAACTACCACAAATGGTTCTGGGGCCCGAGGGACTGATTTATGAGGAAAGATGAAAAGAATTAAATATGCATAGCTTAGCTATGCAGTGACTAAGGAGAGAAAAGTTAACAGAAAGTTAGAGTGAAAGAGAAAAAGAAAGGTTATATAGCATAAAAATGAACAGAGTTTGGAACAATAAAATTGATTTAGTATMGTTCAAATTTAGACAGAGTACCAAGATAAAAATAGCACACTTGGATGAGATTAACAGGTAAGATCACAAGATTCCTTGTTTGGTGCACTGGGYGGACAGCCACACGAATGCCACAATATGGGCAAACCAGCCCTATGTTTCTGGCACTCAGGTCATCTCCCTCACTCTGCTCTGACATCCTGGAATGGCCCTGTAAAGCTCTGTAAAGAGACCCCCTCAGAAAAGTGAAGAAGCAACCTGGTATGTAAAGCCACACCACTGACATCTGAAAGGTTTCTCTCCCTTGCACTGGAGTGGGTAATTACTGGGRATGCCCCAGGTGAGCCTGGCTAAGCCTAGAAGAGCAAAGATGGTTGCTAAGTCTGAGCTGAATATCCATGGACAAGTAAAGAAGAAAGCAGGTTTAGCAGCTGTCCTCACAGCAGAGTTTACAACAGTCTCCAAAATCACCTTCCACATGTGCCATCAAGTATTACACTTGTGGTGTGTACTCCTATAGGACAGCTGTATGGGCAGAGATAAATTAGGAAACAGAAGTGAAGATCATCATTAGAACACTTGATTGTGAGCATGCACAACAATGTCATTTCTGGGTTAAATTAAAATGGGCAAATATGGTTGATCACCTGTCTGAAGAAGAGGAAGAAAAAGAGGAGAAAGAAGAGGAAGAAAATGAAACTGAATAGCTTGATCTCATTTAACAACTGAAAAAAAAAGCAGTGTCAAAGGATGGACTGCTAGTCTTACATAAATCTTCAGGCACCTTTCCTGAAGAAATAACTGGATGAACATAAAAAATGCTTCACAGATGCTGAAGAAACTGAAGTAGCAATCAAATAGAAATTATTATTGCAGCTGAAGTCACTGCTCACAAGACAGAAAAATGTCATTCCAAGATACAGTAAGTCTATATATTCATTGGTAATTAAGATTAATTAAGTCTCTTAGTTTGCCTTAAGAGCCTTACTTTTCACAACCATGTCTATATGATTTACACACACCACTTCTGCAACTAACCTTAGTACTGCAGCTAACAGAATCAAATAATTGTTTTGAAAGCACCTCAAAAACAAGTTATTCATGTGCAATCTGAATATGAAATGCCTCCCCTTTCACATAAAATTATTGCCAAGTAAAGAATACTTTGTTTTAACATATTTTCTTAGAGCCTCCTGCARTAAGCTACATAAAGACAAAAATACTTCCCTGCAAAGAGATAAAAAAGGGAAATTCCTAAATGCCTGCTTCCTGCCTTCCTCATCCTCAGATGTCAACATTCACAAAACTTATTAGAGGGGAAAGCTTTAATTCCTTCTAGTGATTCTTCGCCAAAGGGACCACGTTTAAAAGCTATCAGTAACCTTTCAAAATATGACCTTAATACATTGGTCCATTTTCTGCAGATGTCTTTACAAGGTCACAGATATATTTAATACGTCATGTTTTGTAACAGGATTTGCACCGAATGGGACCACAGCAGGAGTCCACCAACCTGAGATGGTATGGCCCAGATCCACTGCCTCTCTACGTGCCCTGAATATTGCTTCCATCTCTTCTGAAATGTTGTACTGCATGAGAGGTGTTCACAGTAGGATTTACAACTGAAGATACCAGATTTCATCTTTTCCCTTTTTCCAAGAATAACATTTTTTGTTTTGAAATCAACTATGAAATGAAAGTAAAGCACATTTCCAAGTGGAAACTCTACAGGAACATCGGTATTCTAGCTAGCTGAAAAGCCATGAATAAATGGCCAAGTGCTCTTCCACTCATGTGGGGTGCCCTCCTGTACACACTCCTTGCCAGGTCCCATTTTCACCAGTCAGAAAGGAGTTTGGAGTGGACTAAATCAGGGCTCTCTGAGGCAAATTGTCAGGGACTGTTGACTTTCAGTGTACAAGAATGGCACTGGAAAGGAAACCAGTTCTGGCCATATTACTTGCATTTGTGTTTCTGCAAGTGACATCAGACTGACCCAGTCATTCTTGGCTGACGGGATGTGCAGCAGCCAAAACAGCTGAACTTGCAGATTCCTCCTAGCAGGTCTTACACTGCTGTTGTTTTCACTGAAGGCATTTGCTTGAAAGCAAACAAATGGAAAATATATCTTGCAATAAACAATCAAACAGCATTTTTTTAAATTGGTGGTGCTTCTTTATGACACATTAAAAAACTTGTGTTAGAACAACTCTTTAATTGCTCCAAATCAAACTAAACTTCTGCTGACTTATTATTTTCACTTGTTTAAAGATAAATTAGAACTAGTTCAATTTCAGATTTTACTTGTTTTAAAATAACCATGTTTATACTGTGGCTATTTTGATGCAGGTGTTAATTGCATTATATACAAATATATTCTGTTGGGTTTTACAACTTAGAAGCTGTGAAAATTCACCATGATGCAGAATACTAATTTGTATGAAACAAGAAAGAAAAAGAAATGTGATTATCTGGAGCTAGAAACTACTTCATGATTGAAAGCATGTTTTCTAGTCTGAAAATTTTCACAAACTTAGCATGGAAAAGCAGCTATATTGCTACAAYTCCATAAGTGGAAATAGGTTGGGGAGGTTGTGTTGTTGATTTGGGAATTTTTTTTCTGCTCTCTATTCTTGCAGCAATCTTCTCAAAATTGTAGTATCAAAATCTGAAGCTTCACACAYGCTGTGCCAATATGGTGAGAAAATATGGTACTTTGACCCTTATAATCTTTTTTCATCTGATTTTCAGGACAGCTATATTTCTTTGCCCCTCACAGAGTTACTAATCACAGAATTAGAAGAAAAAAGTACTCCAAATACCAGTATTATAAGGGTTTTTTTTTTTTTTTCATTATTACAAGTTCACAGTAAAGTTTTCCTCAGAAAGTGCTGATTCTTCTTGCTACTGAGAGGTTTTTCACAGTGGTAAACAAAACAATGAAAAAAAAATTGGTAAATGACTGTGATTTCCACTAAAATAATACAGATATAATCTATTTTTAGCCAAATACAAAGTTGGGAATGTTACARTCTTCAACTGTCCAAGGTAATATTAATCCTTTTGCTTTTATTTCCAGGTGTATTCATACAAATACCAATTTAATATAGAACTTCATCTTAACACCATTTCCAAATGCTATTCTATGTGGCTGTCATTGTTAGGAAAGTTGTTACTGTAAGGGAAGTTTTATTTACTTGGAAGCACACTTGACAAATTATTAGATGAGCAATACTACAAATGTGCCAAGATAATTTACTTATTGATAGCCCAAAATACATTTTCTAAGTATCGCTTCCCATGTCTGCATATAGATATAAAAAGTTATTTTTTATCTCTTTCTTGGCATCCAGTGCCATGAAACTCAAACTTTTTAATATTTAGCTGAGGTATAAAATGAGTTTAAATTTTAAAAATTACATTGAGGTTCTGTAACTGTCATTTCAACTCAGGAACTAGAGAAAAAAATGGATAAATACATCTGGAATCATCAGCTGGCTCAGATGTACTGGCATTCATAGGGGGTAAATAATTTGTTTTTCTGTTAGCCTGCACTTAACCTGTGATGACAGTGAGACAGAGAGACAAAGAGTGTAATAGAAGTAAAAACATTCTAGCTGTGGCTTTATTTTTATTTACGGTAGTAAGATAAAGCCCTAAAATCACTGAGTAATTGAAGTTGTAACTTTTTAGATATCTTTCATGACATCTGAACTATCCTACAATTTTTTTTAAAAGTTTGCACTGCATATCAYTGATACATCAGACATATCCAGTCTGTCAAAATGGAATAAGAAATACCATGTATTGTATTAGCATTCTTTTACATATTTTTAGAGGATAAGCTTCTCAAACAGTATCTTTCATCAAAATCTCTTTACTCCCCCAGAATTGCTTTATGTACCTTGACAGGCTGTTAAAACTCCCAAGCAGTGGTTCATTACACCGAGGCACTCCTCCTGCGCTTTCAGGACTCCCAGGGCAGGTGACTCCTGACTCTGCCTCCCAGCCTCATTTCTAGCAGGCAGGATCACTCAGTCACGTTAAGCATCTCATTTCAGTGACAATCTTAACCTCATGCCACAGGTCACAATGTTATAAACATGTACAAGGAAAAGGAATTTTTCCCTGCAGCCATGCCGTATGCAGCTCTGTTACTGCAGAAATAAACCATGACACACGAGTTAGCAGACACCATTATGAACTATCAACCTAAATAAATGGGACAGGTGTTGAATAAAGATTTCCACAGATATCCTGCTTCTGTTTACAGCTCTCATTTCCACCACCTGCATAATTTTTACTATTTTGTCCTTTGAGCTCCTCATTGGAAGCAGAGGACATGTCCRCAAAGATGTGAGAATTCTTTGAGACACCAGAATATACATTAAATAAATACCACCTCCTGCCCAACCCTGGAATAGAAGAAATCCTGTTCATGTGAAGGAGGAAACACTGAAGAATTTGCTAGTTTTCTTATGTCACTAACCATCCAGTGGTGTGTGACAGAACACCTGTGTGTCACTGTCTCTTGGGTYACCAGACATCCTGCACATGCTGCCACAGAGGTAAAGGGTTCCTGTGTCACAGACCAACTAGGGGTCCCCAATTTTTCTTTTCAGACTCTTTTTATTTGGTCTAAACTATAGTAACTCAYGTACTGAAGCACAGATAACATTTGCACAGGCTGTCTCACAGTAAGAAAGCCGACACGAAGGTATCACATTTCACCCCCAGTATTGTTCACCCACAGGAGAATCAAGTTCAAGTCCCCATCCTCTGAAAACTGAAACGWATGTATTGTTGCAGGGAAATGAGGTAAGGATCACGCAGACACCAATATGGYGAGCAATGATCACTTTATTTCTGAGCTGAGCCCCTTTTATCTATTTAGTAACAGCGCATAAACTAAGCCTTCTGCAWAAATGGCAGTTGTTTATTGGCTAATTAGCAGTCTGTACTTGTCAGTATATGATTGGTGTATTACAATAGTTGCAAAAGTGACTGTGCTGTTTGCCTTGCGGTTTCTTCACTCAGCATTTTGCATCCGTCTCAAACGTCTTTTATTCTTCTATCACATTCTTTGTCCTTTGTTTCTCTATCATGTTCTTCTTCACCTTATCCCAGTTTCATGGTCAGCCCAAGGTTTCATGGTCAGCCCAAGGTACACGCTACACCACTGTGGTCATGTCCTCCTCCTTCTCATCTTYCTCCATCTCGTAATCTGGGTTGCTCAACAACAGCAARTCGTGGCCCCTTTCCAACAGAAATGCTTCTAAACATCCCCTTCTTTGTGAGCAACCCAGCTCTGTAACACAGTCTTTTTGGTAAGATGGCAGATGCATTGCAGCAAGCAGCTCACTACCACTACAACAGCAATCAAAGTTAATACGAATCATAATCCCTCTAGCAGTAAAGTTTTCAGCCAGCCTGTAATTCCCCATTTGCTTAGCCAAGTGGCAAGAGGGTTGGTGCTAACCGTAATTAAATGTTGATTGGCTTGTAACTGAGCAAGATTTTTTCTGAATGGAAGAAGAGTGATCAGAAAGGTTAAAGCAACACACTCCTTCAAAATCTTCACACCCATGACTCTGTGCAAATAAAAGGAAGTCAATGGCTGCTCTGTTTTGCAGAGTAGCACGTCTGACACTATCGACATCGGTCAGGAGGTCATTAATAATTTCTGAAGTTAAACTGTTTCTCACCGAACAGGCTAAGCATTGCAAATTCTTTGCATTTATGGATGCCATGCCCAAAAAGGATGCTGCAATGACTGTTGCTGAAGAGGGTAATTCTACATTATCATTACAGGCTTTATCTAAAAAGCCTGCACCTAAGGCTCCTTTATTCCTTAATTTGGCAGTAGCCATAGCATTCAATATTTGTCACACTCTAGGGGTAAACATGGTTAATTTCCCAAGGTAACAAGGTACTCCTACTGGAAAGTGAGGAAAATCTGGCCACGCTCAATCTCCACAAATCAAGAATATGCCTGGGGGGAGAAGCTTGCCCCCTGTGGTATCTACAATTTGATCACACGCATCATTGGATATTTTAGGCCAGTTATATTGTTCCGATACCTCCTGCCATAGTATAAGGTTGCTATGTGACCACTGATTATACCCAGGAGTTCCAAAGGTGAAGGAGCCGGTGCCATTAACCAGTTGTAGTTGGTGTGCCAGACTTGTGCAGTCAGGCATATGTGACACATTACCCAACTGGAATGGCATTATACTACCTAGGAGGTCCAATYCTTGTAAAGGCTCAGGGGAGGAATGATTCAGACCTTCTATTATCGCTTCCTGCCAATAGGACGTATTACATGTGGGCCACATGCAATAGCCCTGTTTTTTACATTCACCACGCACTGATGTTTTTAAGTCAGGGTGTGATCCATTCCACCATGAGGCAAATGTTTTATTGGTTAGCTCATGGATTTCTTCCCATTCCCCTAAGGGTATTCCAATTAATCATGTTAGGAAAGGATTGTCAGCTGATTGCATATTTATGCAAAAATCAGTGATACCTGATTCCTTAGCCCATATGATCCACATATTCTCTTGGGGATTGATTCTTAAATTTGCCTTCTCATGCAAGGCATTAATAATATAATTGCAAAGAGCCACTTAGCGATTCTGTGTTTTCCATAACTGGTGATGGCTCTGCCATCGCTGGCACTCTTGCTCCCACAGATGGTCAGGGACACCATACTGTCAGGGTACACTAACCTCTTTCTGACAAGCAAATTCTAGCACAATTGATCATTGATAAGCTTCTACCCTTTGAATGTGTTTTAGCAATATCTGCTTAGTATGGCATAGTTCAGCCTCAAGCCTATTTTCGAATAATTAGCTTACTGGTAGTTCTAGCGGGGCCCCTATATAATTTTGCAACTCAGCTTCTGCTCTATATACTGACACACGTATGCAACAAGGAGAGCAAAGTGCTCTATATTCGAACATTAGTTTCCAAATCCAATAACGTCTCTGACAACCTCCACACTGTATCTTTACCCAAGGAATGCAGACCTGACACTTGCTACACTCTTCGCAAAGGGTCCTGCTTGTGGCACTGGGGCCCTCTGCCTCTCCTAAATTTCCATTTAGTCAGGCGTGTGCATCAGTTCTGCATTATGGAAGGTGTTCACTGGTCAGAGCTACAATTTTCTGTACCAGTGGACGAAGGACCTACTCCTTCCGCCTCTCCTGATGGATTTGTGCCTCGGGCTGAATCATCCATGACAACTCTTATCCAGTGGCTGAGAACCCAAATGAGTCCTTGACCTGTGGATGAGCACATATAACCCCTCCCAATTAGAGTACYCGAGCTGGTCCCTCCCATAATCCCGTCCAAGGGCCCTTGTATTTTACTACAAGCCCTGGGATTTCTACTGGCGATGCATTCCTTAAACCTTGCGAATGTATGCTAATGGGAGGTGCCTCCTTGTCATCTGTGAGGCTCAAATAATTCATGGTGAATACAGCCTTAGCCAATCTCATATGGGGATCAATAGCGTCCGGATTCTTCTGCTTAAGTAGGTACCCTTTCAACATTCAGTGGGCTTTTTCCACGAGGGCCTGTCCTGAGGGGACATGTGGAATTCCCTTCGCATGTGTGAGCCCTCATTGAGTCAGGAAGGATTCCACTGCCTTACTGACATATTGGGAACCCCGAGGGCGGCAAACGCAGCTGAAAGATCCTGTTTTACATGAAGCGCTTTCTCCCCTGATTGGCATGTAGCCCATATATATCACCTCTGAATAGGTGTCAATGCTAACATGTACRTACTTAAGTCTTCCGAATTCTGGAAAATGTGTAACGTCCATTTGCCAGATCTGGAGGGACCACAGTCCTTTCTGATTCATCCCCACTCGTAAACCTGGTCCCGTCATTTGACACTGAAGGCAACTACGAACATCCCTCTCGCATCGTTGAGGGACAGGTTGAACTGCTTTGCAAATGCACAAGCTGACTGATGGAAGGTCAGATGAGAATCTCTGGCCTGATGAAATTTGTTTCTTGGTGGCCTTGGACCAGCATAACTTACGATGGTATCAGCAATCTGATTTCCTTCTCCCAGTCCTAAGTCAGGCTTCTAATATGCGTAATCTGGTATTGCTCTGTTCGTATGCGGAGTGCCTGTCGTAGCTGTTGGAATAATCGCCCCAGCCATTTCCGGTGTGTTTGCCTTACAGCAGCAGCTTCAATTCATTCCACTACACCTGCCACATATAATGAGTCAGTGATGACATTCAGTGGCATGTGGGGTCACTGTACAAATGCCCACAACACTGCTTTTAGTTCCAGTGTTTGCAGGCTATCGTCAGAGCCTCCCATCAGCTTATGTGATTTCCAGTGGTCCTTCTCTTGCCAGATGMGGGCTGCGCTAYGCRATCTGCGACCTGCATCAGTAAAAACAGTGAGGCCTGCTACTGGAACACGTGGYAACATTGGTAGCTCAGCAAACTCGTGATGACTCACGATCTCGGTTAACTTTCCTTTGGGATATTTTGTGAATGAGTCCAGACAARCCTAATATAGCACCCTGAAGTGGTTCTGAGTGTCGAAGCAGCCATTCTAGGTTCCCWTCTGTCACAGGGAGCACAATATCCTGTGGTTCTTCTGTAGTTCTACTATCCGCGTCCGTCCCTTCTTTACCGTGGTCGCTAGCAGCTCTGTACATGTGGCAATTGCAGTCCATGGCTGAGTGGGCAGGAATATCCACTCAAGGATCTGAATCTTCCCCTTTTCTTTTACGGGCAGTTGCCCGATGATGCCAGTGAGGGTATGTCCAGTGTAAAAGAGGAACAGAGTGAGGGGGTGATGAGGGATATGGCAATCCAACCCTCCACAGTAAATCTTCTCTGATATATGCTGTAAAGCCAGTTGCTGGGCAGAGTTTAGGCTACGCTTATCATTAGCCTGGTGACCTCCATGGAGGAGTGGAAATAAAGGCTCAATATCTTCATTGGTAATACCAACTACTGGACGCACTCACTGAATATCACCTAAGATTTTCTGTGCATTAGCTAGTGTTTGCACGGAAGTCTTCAGGGTTATTTTCTGTGGCTGGACTTGAGAATCAGTGATTCGCCAACCAAGATAGTTCCAAGGCGTTGTAGTTTGGACCTTCTCTGGAGCAATACATAAGCGACTTCTCGAAAGAACAGTTTGTAGGAAGCACAAGTCATCACGAGAAAAGGGCTGTTCCCGAGCTACCAGTGTATCATCCATGTAGTGATATATCAGGGCAGAAGTCCATGCTTGGCGAAGTGGCTGTAGTGCCCACGCTACATAAATCTGACACATAGTAGGTGAATTGCRCATTCCCTGTGGGAAGACAACCCATTCAAATCACTTGGCAGGTTCAGCGTGATTAACGGAGGGCAATGTGAATGCAAAAAGTTTCGTGTTCTCTGGCCAGAGAGGAATAGTGGCATTAGTTCCTTAAGGTCAATAATAACAATACGCCATTTCTCGGGTATCATGGCTGTGGAGGGAAGGCCCATTTGCAGTGCTCCCATTGGCAGCATCTGCTCATTCACTTCACATAAATCATGGAGCAATCGCCATTTACCAGATTTTTTTTGAATTATAAAGATGGGGGTGTGCCATGGGCTTGTGGAAGGCTTGATGTAGTCTGCTTTGAGCTATTCTGTTAACCCTCAAGGGTTAACAGCTACTGGTCTACCCACACTGGAGCATCCAATGTCCATTCTAGTTTTAGGATCAGTGACAGCTGCCAGTTGACTCAGGATATCCCTTCCGAGAAGCCCCTGCAGACCCGAAGGAAGGATCATGATGTACAGGTGCATCACAATGCAGGCACCATCTTCAAAAAGGAATTGAATTGGATTCTGACTTATCTGTTCAGTTTGCTGTTCCCCTACCCCGGCAATTTGTGTGGTGGCAGAGGTTGTTGTCCACATGGGTGGCCATACTTGTGAATTTATGATGGTCACATCTGCCCCAGTATCGATGGTGAAATGCACTGTGGTGTGCTTAGAGCCCTGCTGTAACACAACGGCTTGCAGTGGCTTTTCAGACAGCAGCTGTTGAGTAAAAAGTACTTGCATGGGAGCTGTGGAACCAAAGGCTCGATCCCCTCTCAAAGGCCGATTCGGAGATCCTGCCTCCGTCTGAAGTGGGATCAGTTGAGCTATCTTGCAACCTTTTGGGATACTGACTGGTGGGTGTAGGGTGTAGCACATGATCTTTATTATACCTGTGTAATCTAAGTCAATCAATCCTGGGATAATCATTAATCGCTTAAGAGCAGCAGATGATCGGCCTATTAGCAGAGCGCTCAGTCCTTGGCCTAATGGCCCATGTGCCTCGATATCAATAAGCTGCACGTCCGAGGTGACCAGAGTCTTTTCTATTGCTGTTTCCAGGTCCACCCCTGCGCTGCCTGCAGTGGCAGGGTGGTGGTCATCGAAGTATCCTTTGAGGGCGTCCCGACCGCTACTTGTTGCCTCGCGCGACGGCTGCTCGCGCTGCTGTTCCCGTTTCCCGACTTCCTGCATGCCAAGGTGGAGTGAGTGTTCCGTTGACAATTTTTGCACCGCACCTGGGCACGGCAGGTCCTTTTCATGTGACCCAGTTTACCACATCGATAGCAGGTACCCTTTTCTCGCTTACTGGTATTGGCGGCACCTTGCGATTGTGGCCCTTGCTGTAGAAGCGTCTCTACTACATCTTTAACTGCAGCAGCCAGAACCGCTGCTTCGTCTGGTTCCTGGAGTCGCTCCATTCGAGTGAGCATTTCATCTACTCCTGCACTTAAAGGCAATCCTACCAGCTGTTGTTTGGCCCTGCTATTGGCGTTATCAAAGGCTAAAAGCCGGAACATACCCTCTTTTATGTTTTCAGTTAGGTTTGGATGCTCGAAAATCGCTTTGTGCAGCCGATCAATAAAGCTAGCATAGCTTTCCACAGGCCCTTGTCGAATCTGAATAAATCCATAAGCCCGCTTCCCATCAGGGACAGTCAGCAATGCTCGGAAGGCTAGCTGCTGGCTAAGAAGACGGATCTCTGTAGGAAATTGCAACTGCTGTGCAGTGGCAGCGTAGGGACCCGTTCCGGTTAACATTTCTGCAGTTACCCCACAYAGTGGATCGCCTACAGTTCGATGCCTATTTTGCTCTTCCCATGCCAATCGCTGCCACTCACTAGAGAACCATTCTAACTGTGAGGGGCTGCAGATAAGCTGCGCTAGGTTCTGTGAGTCCACAGGCATTAACACATCCGCAGAAAAAATGTATTTTAGTAGACTGCGGGAGAGGTCCGAGGAGAGACCGTATTGGTTAGCGGCAGTCTTTAATCTTTCCAGAATCTTCCAGTCAAAAGGTTCCCACTTAGCTCCCTGCGGGGTGGCCATCATCTGACATGCCAAAGGCACCTCCGGAGTCCACCCTCCTTCTGTTACAGCATCTTTGATTACACCACTCAATCGAGAAGGCAGCAAAGGCAGCCTCTGAGGTGGTGCCGTCGGGATAAGGCGCGGCTCCGCTACCATGGATATTGGTTCTTCTGGACTCTTGGTTTTAATCGGTACTATTTCCCTAGAAACAGTCCTGGGAAGTCGAAACCAGCCTGATGTGGTCTCCACCAATCTTTGCTCATTTTTGTGCAATGTCAAATCAGAGAGCTTCTCTAATACTTCTTTCAATATTTGTTCTACCCCATCGTTTTTGGACGCACCCAAGTTAGGGGCATCGTCCTCCACATCGCTAGAGTCAGAGGACCTACTGAGAGATGGCGGCTCTAGAGGGGTTTCTGGTGTTTTTAAGGGTGTAGGTTCTCGGCAGTCACTTCCCCCTTGGTGGCTCTCCTCCTGACCCTTCACCGATTCTTCACTTCGGGGCACAGCATTACCATTTGCCCCTCCGGTGTTGACTAATTCTCCCATGACTGGGTTGACGGGGGTGACGGCTCCTCTACCTACTGCCATCAACTGAGTCCCGAAAAGCCGTGATATAGCCCCAGGGGCTCCTGAACTTGGAGTCTCAGCTTTCCCATTGTCCACCCCTGGAGAACTGATTGCAGTTAGGAATGACACAACAGCAGCCTGTTCTGCTTTCATCTCTTCTAATGTAGTTTCAATCAACTTCCAGATTTCTACTAACCTGCTTGCAACTTTTGCTTCTTTTCCCCCATTTGTGATAGCTTCCCATAGGGCGGTACCAATTGCTTGCCATGTTTCTGGGAGGAAGGCAGATTCCACATTTGGTATAGCCTTCTTTTCCCAAGCCCAGTTCACTAACCGCGTCACTGCGGTATCATGTCCTTTCTTCCCTCTTTTTAAGAGGAAACTAAGGAGAAGGTTAACTACTGCCGCCCTTTCTTGTTCTTGGGCCTTCTCCATGCCTACCTCCATGCTGACAGCTGTCTGATCAGTTTTTGGTTCTCCGTCTTCCGGTTCCTCTATCCTTGGCACCGAAATCCTTGGTCTCGCTCTCTGGAGCAGCCGAAATCCATCAGTCAAACTTTGGATCGTGGTTCTGATGAGAGTCTTCCTCATACAAGCGCAGCCAGAATCACCTCAGAGGTCCCGGGTCCCTGTTCGTGTGCTATGTATTGTTGCAGGGAAATGGRGTAAGGATTACGCAGACACCAATATGGTGAGCAATGATCACTTTTTTATTTCTGAGCTGAGCCCCTTTTATCTATTTAGTAACAGCACATAAACTAAGCCTTCTGCATAAAAATGGCAGTTGTTTATTGGCTAATTTGCAGTMCGTTCTTTACTTGCCAGTATATGATTGGTGTACTACAATAGTTGCAAAAGTGTGGTGTTTGCCTTGCGCTTTCTTCACTCAGCATTTGGTATCCGTTCTTCTATCATTGTTCTTCTATCACGTTCTTTGTCCTTTGTTTCTCTATCATGTTCTTCTTCCCCTTATCCCAGTTTCATGGTCAGCCCAAGGTACATGCTACACCRCTGTGGTCACGTCCTCCTCTTTTTCTCATCCTCCTCCGTCTCATAATCTGGATTGCTCAACAACAGCAAGTCGTGGCCCCTTTCCAACAGAAATGTTTCTACAATGTAAAACACCACATCTTCCCCCAATTTTTTCCAAGCTGCATAAGGTTCAGGTAGAGCTATCACTGCCGCACATCTGGAGCCTCAGAAGACTCTGGGTGAATCCCCTGGGAAAAGCACACAGACTGAATTTAAAGTGCTAAATCAGTGCACTTCTTTCTGTCAAAATATCATGGAATGTGACAATGCATTCTGTCACATAACCCTGYTGACAGGAAGAGGTACYACCATGGGTGAAAGGCTCATCCAARTAAGTTGAGAGTCCTAGTATTTAATAACTGTATTGAAACATAAAATGCTTTTAAACGGCAAGCTATGGAAAAGAGGTATAAAATTAATCAAGATGAAAATCATAAAAGAACCCCAAAAACTTAGTCTTCTTTCATTCATAAATATAACAGAAATCTTGTTATCAAATCTTGTATTTAGTACGACAAACCCCCACAAGAAGCCATCTGTAAGTACATTATTGCTGGTTTCTGCCTTTCAAGACAAAATACATGATTAAGGTCTCTGTCACTGAAGGCGGAATGAAGTCAATACTAAATGTTCTCCTCATGTAAGGAAAGATTGTTACAGTACATGGACTTATTAAATACTGTCATTAGGAGGCAAAAAAAGGGAAGGAATTTATAGTTGAGRTAACATACCCAAAGAGAGTACAGAAAAATTTAAAGGCCAAACATTTCAGTGCATCTTTTAGTGCACATTAGGAAATGCCTCCTGGGATAAAGGTGGTGTACTTGTCTTGGAGTAACTCCAAGTATCAAGGAAGACTGGGGGGTCAGCTGAAGGAGAGCAGCTCTGCTGAGAAGGATTTGGGGATGCTGATGGGCGAGAGGCTGGACATAACCCAGCCATGTGCACTCCCAGCCCAGAGAGCCAAATATGTGCTGGGCTGCATTCAAAGCAGCGTGGGCAGCAGGGCCAGGGAGAGATTCTGCCTCTCTACTCCACTCTTGTGAGACCCCACCTGGAACACTGCACTCAGCCCTGRGCCTACAACAGAAGAAGGACATGGACCCCTTGGAGTAAGTTCAGTAGAGGCAGAAGAGGGTCAAAAAGATAATTAAGAGGGATGAAGCACCTCTCTGATGAAGACAGGCTGAGGGAGTTAGGGCTGTTCAGTCTGGAGAAAAGACAGCTCCAGGTTGACCTTATTGTGGCCTYCCAGGACCTAAAGGGCACTAAAGGAGAGCTGGCGAAAGACTCATGACATGAGCACGTAGTAACAGGACAAGGGGGTATGGCTTGGAGCTGGAAGAGGGCAGGCTCACATTAGGTACTTGGAAGGAATTCTTCACCGTAAGAKTCATGAGGCACTGGAAGAGGCTGCAAATATTAAAGAAAAGCTGTAGATTCTCCATTCCTGGAAGTGTTCAAGGACAGGATGGGCTTTGAATAAACTGGTCTAATGGAAGTTGTCCCTGTACAGGGCRGGGATGTCAGAACTAGATCATCTTTAATATACTTCCAACTCCAACCATTCCACAACTTTATGCTCTTCCACTCTAATTTTCTTCATGGACAATCCTTGCCATGTAACCAGTCCTGAAGGTAATAAGGGATAGATATTGAACAAAATTACTATGTTTATTGTATATCTTGTTTCAAATACTGAATGAAATTTATCAATAAGCATCTAATTAGTATTTCCATCCCAGATGTCTGTAGGTATTGGTCTGTAACATAGTGCAATTCAGTTTTCTAACTAATAAAAAGGATTTAAAGGAACTGGAAACAGACATAACCCAGGAAGGATAAAATTAGACTCTGACATTCAGATTTGATGATCCTAATATTTAGATAAAATCACTTGGCTTGGACTTCCTCCTGGCACAACCATAACTCCTTCTMGGCAAGGTTTTAATTCTGCTTGCACTTATGCATCTCTATAACATTTGTAGTGGAAATCAGACTCTGGAGTAACAAGCTTAAGCCTCTTTAGTAAAGTCCAGCTTTCCTTAGTTACCTTGCAGATCCCTCAGAGAAGTCCAGAGCACAGATGGAAAACCACTGCAATAACATGGAAATTATGACATTTATATCATAACTAGATTTACAAGGGAGAAAAGATAGCAGCAAGGTGCTGTCCAATTTGCAAAACTACATTCATTTGTACAATTTGTCACACAAATCATCAAGATAAAATGGCGCCCTGCAGCTGTCAGATAATATATGATACTCTCCTGCAAACCACTGTTCTTTTTTCTAAATACTCACACTCACAGATTGCCAAGGATAAGCTACCAGCACAGACAGGGACAGCTCTGAGCAGCAGATCCTTGGCTGCAAAAAGGAGATGGGCAYGAGTAGTGACAACATGAGCTGCTCCAGCAGGCAGACACACATTCGGCTTGTGTGCTAAATGCTGCAGGTGCCAGCTAAAGACAACATGATGGCTGCAGCAGGCGCAATTCCAGGATATTACTGGGATGAAAGACCTCACTGGGCATGGTCCCAGAATATCTGGTTTGACCATGCAGCTACCCCTGCTCATAGAAGATGAGAGTATCCAGAGAATGCCAAGAGCTGGAGAAGAGTCAGGAGCACAAGTCTTACAAGAAGTGGCTGAGGGAGCTGGGGTTACTTAACCTGGAGAAAAGGAGGCTCAGGGGACACCTTATCACTCTCTACAACTGTCTAAAGGGAGGCTGTAATGAGTCTCTTCCCCCAGTAATAGGCAACAGGACAAGAAGAAATGGCCTCAAGTTGTGCCAGAGGAGGTTTAGATTGGATATCAGGAAAAATTGCTTCACTGAAAGCATGGTCAACATTGGAACAGTCTGCCCAGGGAACTGGCTGAGTCACAATCCCTGGAACTGTTCAAAAAATGTGTAGATATGGTGCTTAGGGACRTAGTTTGGTGGTGGATATGGCAGTATTAGRTTAATGGTTGGACTTGATGGTCTTAGTGCCTTTTCAAACATCAACAATTTTATCAGTCYATGGTAGACTGGAGAGCTTTCAAAGCTAGATCATTCCAGCCTGAAACACCTTATGACAAGATGGAGACTTACATGGTGGAGTATATCTAACTTTCACAACCTTTTAATGGGAGCAATGCCCCAAAAAAGGAAAGAATAATATCAAAATTGTACTAACACCACAGGAGAACAGCTCAGATCTCCACACCCAGCTCCTGCAAAGATTAAAAAAAAAAAAAAAAAAAAAAAAAAAGCAAACATATGCAAAAGCTAGGTACATAGCACTACAGTTCATAAAACATCAGCTTTAAAATGCCATTAATTGGTGCCTTTTAGATACTTCCGCTTCCCCCAGAGTAGACTGAGACAGTGCCCTGCAACCACTGGTCAGTGTCTTATCCTTCCAATAAAGAAATCATCGTGAAACAAATTAAAACAAAGTGGGTGTGAAGAGTCACRTTCTGACCACTGTGAGATTCAGCTGTTCTCAGCACATCTGAGAACAYTGCTGGTGCTGCAACTGCGCATGCAGCCCTGGCTCATCTTTGATCCCAGCTGTCTGCCAAACACAAATATCTGCAACATATTGGCATGTTAAGTCAAATAATAACACTCAGGGGAGCATCACAGAGGAAGTGCTTCTCCTTCACTAATTACAGGTGGAAATGGAAGCACTTTTGCCAATTCTGAGAAGCACAGGCAATAAAAAAACCTCCTGTCAGGCTCCAACCAGCACCCGTGGTCTTCTAAAGCACACTGTTCAGAAGGAAAAGAGCTATGTGGTAAAACACCATGATTTACTGAGAAATCACTAACCAAAATTCCAGATCTGAAAAAGAGGAAACAAATATTATTGACAAAATTTATGCTGTACACATTCATCTTTCCCTCTGCTGTGTTTCAGTCCATCTATGCAATCAATGCAATGAACATCCCAATTAGACATCATTTGCTTCCTTTTAACAGAAGCACCTCAGGGTCATTCTCATCCCTTTCCTATAGTTTCACTGAAGAGTTACTTGTTTAATATGCTATTGACACTCACATGCCTATATAGATTTGCTACCATTTCACTTTAAGAGTAATTTTAAATTGAATGAAGACCAAACAATACTTTTCTGACACCTTAAAGACAGTTATTATGTTGCAAATTCCTTGCTTGCATTTATCAAATCTCAATACCATCTCAAAGATTTATTCATAGAATGCACCTTTAAAACTGTACAGTAAAAATAATCTGCTTCTCTGCATGAATAGGGTATTGTATCTCCCACTAGTACTAAAAGCAGTCCATACACAAGTCCCATTGAATCCAGACAAGAGGAAACCCACATAAATCATYTCTCCTTGAATTACTAAAATACTTCCAGGGCACCTTAATTTCATATTAAGACAAGAACCACATTACTAGGTCATTAACTATAACACAGTGTTCTAAGAATAGTTTCAAAATGTCCTTGGTACACTTAAGCCATCAAAAACCACAATCTGGAGAGAAAACCTTTTGCAGCAGTCTGCTATTTGACATGTAAAAACTGTGCCATAATCATTGAAGTCTGAAGTTTTCTAAGTCCTTCAATTAAAAAAAAAAAAATCTATGGCTTTCAAACTACTGCTGGCTGTCAAAAACAAGTTTCTAAAGAATAATTCATTTCTCATATAAACCCAGCTATTTCCACTCAGACCCTTAATGCTTTAAAAGGCAAATCCTAAAAGCTTGAAAAATGTGCAGCTAGGAAGACAAGCAACCTTGGAAAAAAAAAATGCTGTTAGGAATTTCTTCTGCAATGAATCAAATACATTTAGCACAGATCCCAATTTCAGGATGCCTTTAAGGAGGCAGCTTGCACGATTCAAGGTTAAAAGTTCATTATTATTTCTCTAACTCTGTCACACCAAATAGCTAAATAATCTGATAAGGAGGGCATACAAGCATTTGATCTACAGTAGATGATGAACTGGGCTCATAATTRTAAAGCTATTTGTATACGCTTGCAAACTGTGAAGCCATGTTCCAAGGTTATCCTTAAAGGCGTCCTTAACATAATGCTGTGAATGACGTTTCTTCTTTTTGGACACTACACTCTTTGATGATTAATTTAAACAAAAGTTTTAAAAGCTTCTCATTATGAAGTTCAGAATGAGAGCATTATCACACACACAATGAAGTTATCTCTGAACAGAGGAAAGAAAGAAACACTGGGCTCTGCCTATATATTCACATGCAAAGTAACAACTCCCCTTCCCCACTACTATGTTGACATCATGCAGCATTTGCCTTCGACTTTTTGCATATGTAATGAAAAGACATACCTCAGAAAATAAAAAGACAGTTTYAAAAGCAAAATAACCATTTTGTTACTTACAGCATTTGATAAAATGGTAATGAGACATTCTTTCATCTCAGGCTGTAGTCTTGCTACAGGTTTCAGCATTCTCTTCTGCTACAACTGTCATGCCCAGAAAATGCATTATTTAAAGCCCTTCCTCAGGTATCCAGTACACCTCAGAATACATTATTTAACGCAGGTTCTGCTCCACGATCTTGCAGAGGCTTCCRAGTCACCCTCACCCGGCTGCTGGAGTTACGATAAACCTCTGTGCGTCTTGAACCATGACTACTGCACGTGCTATTGTAGCACAATTGATTGACAATGCTCCTAATCCCACATCCCCAGGAATAGAAAGATTTAATTGGTGTGCACTTGCAGCCACATTCTTCCAGCACTGAGGTGTGCTGCTGCACTGCGGCTTTCACAGTCCTGCCAGTTAATGGCTTTTCAATAGCTTTCAAATGGCAGCAAACTAAGCTTGATGAGTGGGCTCGAATGAAATAGCAGAGCAGGGGATCTTAAATTTTATTTGTGCATGTTGTTCGTGTGCCAAATGCGACCAGATTTTTAGCTAGTACTAAACCAGGATTATTTTTAGTTGCCACCAGTTGCTGTGTGAATAGGAAATTGATACAGGGTGCCAAAAATAACCATGTTTTAGCATCACAGATCATTTTTTTCAGTGTATTATAAGGTAAAAAATCAGGATAGAGCACAYAGCCATCTTCAGACTCTCATGGTTTATGCATGGATTAATTTACACTGAATTAAAAACATGCATGTGTGTACATTCCTTGATATGTTCCTGTTCTACCATTTCTTTGTGTTACACTGCATCTTTTTCGCAGATGGAATATTTATGTCAGGAGACAAAAACTGCAAGCTCTGCATGGTTTTTACCATGATTATAAGCATGTAATCTAATGACATTTAAATCACTGATTGTAAGACAGAAAGCCTAAGAAAATGCATCACTAAGAACAAGTCCATACAATTATTTATCACACTGTAGAATAACAAGTCAATGTACAGTGACGCATTACCCGGTCTCAGATTAAGGGCACACAAAAGGCAGACCTGCATTGTATTTTAAACACCCAGGCTGCAGCATCCTCTGAAAACAATTCCTGCATTACTTTGCCAGAAACAGTCACCCATGAATTTGGTCACTACTTCTGTGAGAAATCTACAGCTGAACTACAGTAAAATATTTTTATAGTATCAAAAAATAATTTAAGAAAACTCTGTCAGTGAAGACTTCTTTTGCTTACCATGCATCATGTTTACCACAGTCAACACTTCACTGAATGAGAGTTCTTGTAAAGGAAAACTGATAGCCCAGCCATATTTAAATCTTTCATTCACCTGAAAGGGTTCTCAACCAACTATTTTGTATACTTAACATTTTTAACAGCTACAAAGTGTTAAAAGGACTACAAAGGAAAAAGGGTCTAACTAATTAGTGAGGATCACTAATTCCAATTCTATTAACTATTCTTCAAAGTTCCCACAAGAGCAGAAAGATATATATTCACAGGCTTTCAGTGATCCATTAGCAAAACCCTTAGGTGAAATCTTTCAGCTCCTAACAGCCGCATATTTCACATCTGGTTTTAAGTAAAATATGCACAGCAATTCTTCTGCAGAACTAATTATTGAGGTGTTTGTTTGGGTTTTTTTTTTCCCTGAAAACAGAGTTTTCCAAAAGAAAATGAAAAAAAAAATCAAGAAATAACCAGGGGGAAATAGGGAMAGATTATATAAAACACAATACAATAATTACATTACCATGGAAACTTTTTTACTGTAAACCTCAGAAGTCCAAAGTAATTAAATCTATCCAGACTGTCTTTCACACCTACACAACACTAGGCCAGTCTGGGCCATATGGCTTATAAAATAAACACAGAGAGTGTTTTAAGAAGCAATGCTAGTCATAGTTCATGAGCAAGTGTCAAGTAATCTGACAAAAAGGCCTTTGAGCAATACTTTTTGGTAGAGACATTCCTGACAGGTTCATCTCTGGTGGCACTGTCAGGCAAACAGGCTGTGGAGTCTAATAATGTCATGCTTCACCATCCCACTGTGGTTAAAACCAGGAGGATCTCGGTGAACACTGGTGAAAGGGAGAAACAGACAAATGATACTTTTCACCAGATAGACATAAAAGGAAGAAAAAGCATCTCTGATTTTGGCTTGAACAAAATATGGAATAAAAAGTATTTGGATCTGTCTCATTTCAGGTTGTAATATACGTGATTATGTATTGAATTGTCATAGTAAAAATTTAGGATGGTGGAACTTGGTAGCATTTATGTGACAGGGTAGACTACATCCTCCATCCTGCAAGGATTGACAGAGGGAATTCAGCAAGGCTAAGTGCAAGGTCCTGAACCTGGGTCAGGGCAACACCGCCATCAATACAGTCTGAGGGATGAAGGGATTGAGAGAAACCCTGCTGAGAAGGACTGGGAGTTACTGGTGGATGAAAARCTGGACATGAGCCAGCATGGCTTGAAGTCCTGCAGACAACTGCAAGTGCAGAGACAGGATGAACCTTCAGGAGAAGTGGCAGCTAAAYTTGAGGGAAAAGGAAGCCATAATAGGAATACTTAAACCAAAATCTGGTTCCCGGGCTTGAAAGACACATTGTTTCCACTGCAMCCTTCTGCTAAGCTGGAGAATACAGGAAAAACAAAGAAGAAACCACAATGGTGGTGGCTGTCCATGTCATAAAGATTTCAAATGTAAGAAAAAAAAAAGAGCTTTTTGGAATGACTCCAAAGGACRGAATACTTCATTGTCAGTGATTTTACAAAACAAATTGTCAGTTTATTCACAAAAAAAAACAGGATATTAGCCACATTAGGTATTTTCTCCTGACTGAACTTCAGCAAAAATTCAAAAGAGAAAAAAAATATAAACAATACTTGCCATCTGACCATATAAACTATGGAATTATATTAGACAAGCYGTAAGGGCATTGTAAACCTACTTTCTCTGAAGTAAAGGTAACATTGGCACGTTTTCAATCACAGCTCTAGTGGTTCTATAAAGACTACATCAGTGTTTAARTCTACAAAGAGGCACAAATGCACTTGGACTGGGGACAAAGACTGAGCTGGTATTAAACCTGGTGATAAAACACTTACTGTGTTTGATTTTGTCCAGCTTAGCAAAAACAGAGATGAAATAGAATCAAGGTCAGAAAACAAGATATATTTAGCTCTTCTGGAAAAATTCCTGGCCACCTCTCCCTATAGAGAGGAAACAGCCAATTTCAGCTTTGTACAAATTCAGCCTTCAATGAAATTACAGAGTTATTTAAATAAGATCTTGGAACCACTAGGATAGCTCTTTTTCTTAGGATAAACACCCATTTAGGGATCACCATCTCAGAGCAGACACTTGCYTTCATATTTCAATTTTCAAAGCTCAGACCTTGACTTAGAAAAAGCACCTGTGAGGTGCTTGCTTCAATAACCTTGAAAACAAGAACACTTTGAAATAAGGTTTTGCTGTCAAGAACTGACACGCTKTACTGTACTCATGTCATGTAAATATTTTGTTACTCTTCCAGTGTCTCCCTGTGTCACAAACAACTGAACATTTAATGATTTTTATAATCCCAGTATTTTATAATTCACATGTAACTGAAAGATGTGATAGAGGTATGCAAAACTATCCAGAAGCAATTTGAATAATGAGAAAAAYACCACGACTACTGGTTTTAATACATGACAGATGTTCCCCATTTATGCCRTTTTTGTTCAGTGCAGCAAAGCTTATTATATTCCTTCAGATGTTACAACTTCATTGCACTACTTATGGGTTTAAGGCTGCAAACAAGAGTGGAGTGCAGAGTAACACTGGCACTGCTCATACATTTTGACAAGTGATAGTGCTTAGCAATCAAACCTTGGCCATACTATCCAGCTGCCAACAAGCCACTCTTCAGAGAACATCTGGTAGTTGTATGCTTTATCAGGAAGCTGGGATGAGCCACAGCAGATGCAGATACTTAGCAAGAAGGACTTATACTAATTTTCTCWACATGAGTCACAGCAGAACAAAACAGAGCAGTTTCTCTGAATAAATTTTTAGATGAACTTGCCAGTAAATAGATGTGAGGTTTGCTCCAGAGACAGTAGCAAYGAACCAAATCTAATCACTCAATCAATCATTCAGTGTAGTTGACCTCTAGAGAATGAGATGACCTTCTCTCTTCCCTTTTCCCTTCCTCCAACTTCTGCATCCTTTCCTTGTTTCCCATTTCGCTGGAAATGCCTTGATTTTTCAGGAATCTGGTAATCCTCCTCCCATTCTTCTACAACTGGATCAAAACCCATGAGATTAAGAAAAGTGAAAAAAATCCTTTTTCTACTTCCTTACATACTGCTGTAACTGAATGCATGTGAGTGGACTAATCTGYAATTATTCTTTCATGTACTGAAAACAGTTAAGTTAAAATCACTGGGTATTATAACCAGGTACGGATGAAGTTGGCAAAATTACCAGAAGTTATGTGCCATTTGAAAGTACTGCTTGCTTCCTGCCACACCCAAAACAACCATTTTTAGGCTTTGTGTAGGTCTGTCTAGCAGTTCCTTAGCTGGCTGAGATGAAGAAGCTCTCACTTCTTGAGGGAGAGCCCAGAACACAGTAATAACAATGCCAAATACAAGAAGAAATCCCAATAGTCTCATATATGGTTAGGCCTATGTTTGGCATTGGTAGTGACTTGATAATTAACTTCTTCATTACAATGTGTGAATATGCTTTTTTAAATTTGATTTCTTACTAGATTTGATGAAAGGCTGCTAGAGAGAGGGGCTGCAGACATTTTACTTGCAAAGCCCCTACGAGACTGCAAAGAAACTACCAAGACATGTTAAARTAAGTAGAAAAACATGACAGCCATCACAATGCCCAGACATAAGAAAAAAATTAAAAAAAAAAAAACCACATTAATTTCCATGTAAAAAGTTATTGTATGATCAGATAGATTTTTTTTTTTGTTTATGATATTCAGGAAAGAAGATGAATTCAGTTCAACATGAAAAATGTACGGCTATCCTCTTGATAATTAGCACATGTGATCACCCATTGTATCCCATTTTTTTTTTTTCTTTCTTGATTGGCTTGATCATTTTAAAACCAGGAAACAAATAATGACCATTCTACTAGATGCATAAAAAGTCAAGAGTAGACCAGTGGTATCCTTTATCAGGGCAAATGTTACTACAATGATGTAAATATTGAAGTATAAAACCTGAAAGGACTGCAGAAGGAGTCCTTATGATACAAAGTATTCCCAATTTAGGAAAAAATTATCTTGGACAGCCACAAAAAGCCAAAGGAGGAAGGGACAGAATCAGACTCTTCTGAGACTGTAGGACAGCACAGAGGACAGGAATTTTAGAAATTTGAGGAATTACTCTAATACTCATTGTCCCAAAGGGAAAAAAAACAAATTGATGTTGAAGATTTTTAAGGGGTTGTGAAGCGACAGTACTTTAAATTAGTCAACCACAACATTTTAAAAACCTACCAAAACAAAACCACATGTACCACAAAGCAAGTGCCATAGATCAAGAACAAAATTAATTTAGGTTTAAACTGAAATTACAAGACACTGAGGGGAGTTCTGTAGACACAACATGAATATTGGAAAACTGACAATTATTGTGCTGACAATTACAACGTACATCACAGTTTCAATACAGACACTGCAAACAAAATACATTTAAATTATATAAAAGACAATCTGAACAGCAAAGATTAAACACAGGCAAAAAATTTGGTTTTTTACCCAAGGCTTCTTTCATTTTCTGATTTTTCCACTGTTCATTTTACCTCTCGCTGAACACAATACCACTTCTTTTTCCCAGTCTTTCTGCACTTCATTCTTCATGTAACTCAGCACARTAAGTTGTTAATGCATACTTGTCTTACAGAGTTTTCTTATGAAGCACAGAGAAAATGGGAGGGAAAGGGTGCAAGGTATGGAAAACTACACATCACTTTTATTAAATCGAGTGTGCTGCCATATGTGCACAGTGTAGTAACACGCAGCTGGGACAGTCTCTGTTTGTGCACCTTCTTCAGTCTTTAATGTATATATTTATTTCCTCTTTTTTCCTTTGTCTGCGTCAATTATAAAGAATTATCTTTTTGACCACAAAGACCAGGAGAAAGTCCAACTTGATACGAACAATAAACAGATCAAAGGGTGTGATGGTAAGAACTTTTGAGATCATGTAAGATGCCATGATATTGCTTGAAAATGACATGGATAAGTCCATAAGCTCACTGAGCTAGAGAGGCATGCAGAATTTACTGAACTCTGTACAAGTGAGAGATGTAGAATTTACTGCACTCTGCCTGAACACAACAGAATTACATCTCATTCTCAAATTAGCAAAGAATAGATAAGGAGATAACAAGAATTAGGCAGTTGCTAGGGGGGAATGAGAAATATATATGAAGAAGCAAGGAAACAGAGTTATAGTAAGCTGACTATTAAAGGCACTGATTTATAGGAATGTCCAAGCAACAGTAAGAAAGCAGTAAATCTATATAATTTTAATAAAATTATCTGAGGTCGAAAAAAGGGCAGTCAATGAGGCAGGTCAYAAAACAAGGTAGTCAGAAAGGTGGTGGAAAATAACTTCTTCCATGTGAGCAGTGGACAGGYCATGGCTGAGATGTCAGTGAGCAAGAACTAAAAAAGGGAGCATTCCCAAAACACAGACTAAGAATGATGTGAAGAGCATTGAGTAATTACTTTTTTAATCAATAAACAAAAAATGCTTGATAAACAGTTGCTTTGAACAGAAACAAATCCTATATTCAGATCAGATCTCTGTGTTCTGTACAAACATGAAAAATAAAGGCAAGATTTGTCAAATCAGCAAACAGGTGTTTTACACATGAACAAGTAAAGATTAAGGCACCTTTCTACAGTTACTGCACACACCACTGGAGCATCAATAACTATCAGCACATGATAGCTAGAATAGCTTTCCTATTCTGTAGTAATTTACTTTTTGTTGCATTTCAATCCCCATGATTTGAAAACCTGTGGAACTTATTCTCAGGGTACGCTGACTTTCTGCACCAATGGCTGGCTGTGCATAACAAACAGAAGATCAATTTCTTTGCTTTAAAATGAATTTACTCTTTCAATCAAACACTGTATTACAAAAGTAATTATTATTCTAATTTTGTTTCCGTGAAAATACTGCACTACTTACCTTTTATTTGAAACAGCAACGGACACATGAGAAAGTAAGAAAAAGACATGTACTAGCATAACAGGGTAAAACAYGCCTATAAATAAGAATTATCCAGCAGGGTAAATCACGTCATTCCAACCAATTCATAAGGCTTTTTTGTTTGGTTGGGGTTTTTTGCTTTCATTTATAGCAGAGTTTTCCTGAAGAAAGAAAAGAAGCATTAAGCACCTTGCCATCCTGTCAGAGGGTAAAACTGCACGAGAAATTATTTCCTTCATCCATTAGCCAAAATATTTTATGCTGAAATCTCCATGGATTGCTACTCAGTGCTGTATATTCTTCGAAGAAGAGAAAGTCATGCAAGTTGGTTCTGACTACAAACCATTCTTTGATTCTTAGATTTTAACCTTAAAATCAGCAGGGGTTCTGTCATTGCCTTCAAAGGATGCAAAGTGAAACATTTTAAAGCGAATGACCTAAGATTATTAGAAAATGACATAAATGAGCTATCTTGGAAAAAATAATTAGCAATTATGCATAGCACACCAAGACTAATTTGCTTAACATCTCCCAAATGCTCCTGTTACAGTTGGTGTTAACTGGAGACTATGCATTTATCCATTTCTCAGTTCTTGTCATTTCAAAACCACTTTTCCTTAYAATTATCAACATATTTCTGGCATATTTGAAGACAACATAGCAATTGGTAATGCTAATTTGACTAGAGAAATACATGGGTTTTTTTTCACTAAATCTAAGTTCAACTTTTTATYGCCTTGGCTGAAGTCAAGAGCCATCGCACCTTTTACTATCAATCCTTATGGACATTCCAWCTATGTAAACCAAACATTCACTGGCATAGGTTTATTGAATTAAACTATTAATTCTGTATGTATTAGGGARAAAAATAAATATGTCTACTAGGAAGTATCAGCATTTGCTAAACATAATTATATTTCCTGAATGTAATCCATATTTAGAGTATTTGCTAAGGACAGTTTTGAATTAGGATGCATTTAATCATCAGAAGCAAATTTCAAAAATGGACTTTGAACACAGCTATAAAGACAGCACACAGACACACCAACAATAAGATGGTAAATTCAAATGCTCTGTGATATTTTTTTCTCCCTTTCGTCCCTTTTTTTCTCCTTTTGATTAGAATACCATATGATGTTCAACCTAAAATGACCAACCACACTAAGAACCTCAACACTGACATTAAGAGCAAGTAAATAGGATCCTTCAAAGACTAACTTAGAAGATTATGTAACCTATCTAAAATATGATAGAAAAATTGGATTCAGTAGATGCAGATTATTTCACAGTGAGCCTGGGGGTAACAAGGCAGGTGAGAAGATTTTCTTCACTGTGTTAAGGAGCTGATGACGGACATATGGAAGACAACTCCTRATGTGCCAAAGGGACGCAGTAACTCAGGAAAGTTGAGGAACTGCAACCTGGGTAAGTGATAGTAATATACTCCAAAGAATTATAAATGGGACTGTGACTCCTGTAGACATGAAGGAAAGAAAAAAAAAAAGTGCTGAAAGTTGGTGCAATCTAATGAATGCAATCTGAGATATTAGGCAAAAAAAGTACTGCCCTTAACAATGCAGCTCAGCAAACCTGCAATAAATCAGCTGAATAGAAGGGAGGGTTTTCAGATTTCAACTTTTTTGCAAAAAAAAAGTTGCTAGGTTTTTTTTTGTTTTGTTTTTTTTTTGCTGGTGTTGTTCTTTCTTGTTGTTTCCTCTTTTTTCTTTTAGTATAAATATTTGAAACTATAACTTATTTTTTGCATGTTAATTTCTGTTTACAATTATCTTAAACTACAAGCAAGTTCAAGGTAGCTAGCCAACATCAAAGAACTTTACATGAATAAACACAATTATGATTTTTTACACAGGAGGTAAAAGGTCTTGAAGCGAGCACCTCAGTTGCCAGCATAGGCAAGCCCATTGCTACAAGGCACAGCTGATGGCTACTTCACTTTGCTCAGCAGAGGGCCACAGCCCATGGCTCCCCAGGGATCCTCCACCTGTACACTGAGAGCCCTGCAGCTCCCCAAATCGCTCTCTGATGTTACAAACAGTAACAGTGAGTGGAAAAAGACCAAGGAGTTAAAAAATGTTTTCCTTGAAACAGAGCGATGAAAGGGGCAAGGTGCACCTAGGTTGTCTCAGCTATAAATACAGAGATCCTACTGTTCTTCTCCAAGAAATAAGCCGACAATAAACAGCTGGAAGGTACCATCTTCTTCGCAGACATTTTTCTTTCTCTYGACTTCTCCCTACGCTACACTGTTGACAAAGAAATATTTTACTCCCCAAACATGTTTTTTAAGGTCCAGCTTTTAAACAACCACTGTTGGGGGTTTTACCTATTCTCTGCTTTGAGGCAGTTTGTATGGTCCTCTTCTGTCTTTTTTCATACAATCAAGTCTTAAAAACTCAACAATACTTTTTTCCTATTTTATCAGCGGGATACCAAGAAATGGTGCTTGAGAAGAACACTGGCAGCAGTGAGGATGACTATCAGAGAAGTGAAGGCAAGAGAGTGAGAAAGCACTCAAAGGTGCCCTGCTTTCATGGCTCCCGGAGGGTGTGCCCTGAGTCAGTCACGATGGAAGAGAAGGGCAAATCTGCAGCTGCTCACTCTGCAGCCCCCCCAGCYGCTCCAAACACATCCAGGATAGGCAAACCAGAGAGAAGGATGAGCAGCTGCTGTCAGCTGTAGGGCTCTCACGAGCACATTCATCAGTCCAGCTCCAGCTGGCCACCCCTGTGACACAGTCTGGGAGAGCTGCCCCAGCACTGCAGTGTCACAGACAGCAGCCCTCAGGGGCTGGCTCAGTCTCCTAAAACAGGAACAGCATGGCCAGGGCAGGCAGAGAGGAACAGCAGAGATTTGCAGGCCCATGGCTCGTGGTGGTAGCTTATCAGTCCCTGACAATGGTGTTTGATGGGAATCTGGCCGAAAGATACAGGAGCAGACACCTGTCCCTGACTGACACCTCCTAGGGCAGAGGGAGGGTGAAATATGGCAAGCCTGAGTGACTGCAGAAAGCCTTGGTGGGTGAGGAGGGGCAGAGCTGTGCCTGGCTGAAATGAGAGCAGAGCTGAACAGGACAGCAGGGGAGCTGCAGCAGAGTGTCTATCCTGATTGAAAAACTCCTTTTTCACTCCAATGAAAAGTTGAAGTCTTTTTCTTCTCCAAGCTTCATTCTCTACAATGTCTCTTAAAAAGTCTTCCAGAATCCCTGACCTTGATGTCCACAATCTTTCACTGGCTTTGTGCCATTGAGTTTTAGTTTTATTTGCATCCTACTACCCCTCTTTGCCAAAGAAGGAGGCACCTCSTCCCTGGTAAGGAACACAACTCTTCTCCTCAGCTCACTGTGTGGCTGTGTACCAAGAAGGTCATTCATGGAATATTCCTGCTGATTTGTATGGCAAGTTAATAACGTGCTCTTCCAAAAATGTGCATCTCTGCAATACATTTCCTGTAACTCTTTGGGTCTTTTTATAAATATTCCTACACATAAATTGCAAGGAAACTTTTAAACAAAACCTGAGAAGAAAATCTCTTGTGTAACTTGCTAAAACAGTAGGTTTGTTGTGCAGAGAGGATTTGCTGGCAAATGCACACAGGCTACTGCTTGAATAGGTAATGTCATGGTCCATCTACTCTCTTGGATGACCCAATTGTACTTATTCCCTGTAGAACACCACAAAGAGCATCTGTGTTCATTTTTATAGAGTATGAAGTATTCAGGAACAAAATCAGTGTGGGAGCTAGACTATATTCCTTTCAGTTTCTGTTTAGATCTACATCTGAAAGGAATAATAACCCATCAAGAAAGACAATTTAACTATGACAATAGTGAAGTTTTRAAAGGCACCACAAAGACTCTCTAACTCTCTGTAGCATTGCAGCTTCTCTGTTGATAAACTAGGTAAGGAAAGCTTAGGTTTTTTCAGATGATCCATGGTATTTAACTGTACCTGAGAGATGAAGAACAGATGCTTCACAAATATGATTTACATATCAAGGGTTGGCTTCACAACACAAATAACTGACACCAAAGTTTTACATGAAAATGACATTAAGGTATATGTTCATACGGAGATTTCAAGAAGAGTACTGAAGAACTAAATCACATTTTACAGGGATCAAATATTATCAACAGGACATTATTTTCAAGAAGCTGAAAGCAAAAAGAAAAAAAAAACAACMAAAAAAGAGAGCTATTTATAGAAGACATAATATTTGCATTCACAGAAATTAATGCAATACATCATAAGCCATAGAAAGGTGTACGAAAAAAAAACCCCAAACAGTGATGCTGCTAATCTATTGAAAACTTCTGTTCTGAATTGGCCATGAAAGTGGGAAARAAGTTATTTACCCTGAATTTAACTGGAATTTAAAATTATTATTTGTCTCCTTTACCACAACTGGTATTTTTCATTTCATGGCTATGATCTGATCCACAGGAAAAGCAWACTGTGCTTGAAACATTCAGTGGCAAAACCTTTCTCACCCCTTTGCTGGAACTTATACCTCTCTAGATGGGTATGTGTCTTCTACAGAGTTTATGATGACATTGCGTTCCTATCTTTGAGGAACAATGCAAATGTTTAGGGGAATTTTACTGCTGTGGGGATCATAATGGGTGTGGCACCACGACAGCCCCTCCGCTTGCCTGTCACAACACTGACACACTCAGTCGAGTACCTGCAGCCTCCAAAGAGCAGGGGCCAACTAGTTATGTTGTTATGCTGCCAGAGCTTCATCAGAACTCGCAAAGTGATGGWTTTTAAAGTATGAAATCATGTTGCAGTCGATCCCATCCAGATGTCTCAAGACCTGCTGAATCCAGAGCTCCATCAGAGATTATGACATCTCTGCCCTAAAGCACAGCACCACAGCCTCCACTTYGATTCTGAACGTTGGTGCTCTGCCTATGCCCAGTCATATACTCTATGGGCCAGCCCATCTTCTCCCATGTTTCAGACAGAAAAGGCTGTATAAWGTCAGCTGAGACATTTACACAGCTATGCACAAGGATGAGGCACCAGATGAATGCATCTTCCATCCTTTAATGTGTTTGACCATGAACGAAGAATACAGACCTATAAAAAGTTATTTATTTCTGCACAGAGAAAAACTGCTGTGAATTGGTACAGCTTCTCCTGGTGCAGCTATGAACGCTTACAGCAATATGAGAAATGTGTCAGTGGGAATATCTCACTCCACAGAAACCTCAGCACAAAACATGAAAATCCTAAGTGCAAGGACACTATCTGTACATTTACAGAAAAATGGGGTTCCAAACAGCTTCAGCAGTAACTTTGAATCTCTGAAAAATTTGAACAGATTTGGAGAGGCTTAATTTTCTGAAAACACSCAGGTCTGCTAAATACCCCAGTATTCTTAAGCAAAATCCCTTATGTATAAAATCAAAGAAAGCATCTGTAAATTGTGACACTTGAGTTTCTAGCTTTATTTTTTATTATTTTCAAATGAATAAAAAATCATCACCTATTTCAAAATCATTTTATGAGTCCAAYATATGATCTTTTTCTATAAAATATACAAACAGGTCTGACACTAGATAACTACAGCCGCTCATTTGCCACAAATCTAAAATACTAGGTATGTTTTACCCATTGCTGGGAACATTAAACCATTTTTAAACATAGAATAMAAATTATTTGGTGTGTTCTATTTCATACAAGAAGCACCAGGTATGGCGCCACTTGATAACAAAAGCAAAACTGCTTCAGTTTATTTGACACTTTCAGCTCTGCCCTTCAAGTGTCCTCAGCCTGCTTTGTATGTTCTTAAATGTAAGAGCCGARGCTACTTCCTTCTGGAAACAACACTCTTTCATTCAGCATTCCCTGCTTATTTCTCACATACTTAGCTCCCTTCAGTTCACAAAGACTGGGAGAAAAACAAACCATCACAAAAAACAGTACATTTGCATTTCATTTCTTTTCACCTCGTGTCTGACATTGCCAATATCTTTAAACCTGCATTAATTAATTTGCTTTCAKGAATTATTGTTGTTTACAGTGTTAAGGAAGAATGTTTTATCTGATGGGATAGAAGTCATTACCACATGAACAAAGGAAACGTTCATAACCTAAAGGACAGGGCAATGATGGCAAGGAAAGAATTTTCTACCTCACTATGAGATTATTAACAACCCTTGACAAGGATCATGAATGGTGCCCAGACAACATAAGGAGAGATCTAAGAAGGAAAGAAAGACGTGTAAAATTCTGAGAATAAAGGAGAAGAAAACATGAGGGAAAACTTGTTTTCAACACACTTCATCAGAACTGTGGGATCAGGCCATTAATGAGAAAGAGATGTGGCTGCAAAGACTAGAAAGAGACCTTCAGGAAAAAACAGGGTTTTGAGTAATCCTGTCTATAGCAAGTCCACCTTTGGAAAAAGGTTCTCTACCTCAGATTATTAAACTCAGACTTTTTAGGATGCTATTTTTGTAAAAGTGAAGAAGTTATTTTTAGTTTCTTCTATGTAAGACAATTATTAGAATATGCAATAACAACAGCAACAATTTTAAAGAAAATAAAACCTCATATACTGAAAATACATGGGCAATTATATCATTAGAGTGTATTAGCTTGGAAAGTATGCCTGGATGTATCATGTACAGTAGACTGGAGTCAGGTTAATATTAAATTCACTAAGTCATAGCAGCAAACATAAGGCAAGAATGCTAAAGTATTGCTGAAGGGACTACGTAGAGCCAGTACTACATATGAAATCTTGAGAAGCTTTTTTACAGCTTAAATTAATCCTCACTATTTGCTCTTATTTATTTATTTCATTTTTAAATCAAAATCTTTTCACAGCCAAAGAATTACAATGGAATGCATATTCAAGAATGGCCTTATTGTGTTCAGTCTCTTGTGTGAAATTCCCACAGATATAATGAGAGATTTGGGTGTGTGAGGGGAGCAAGGTCACACTGTGTAATCAAAGGGGCAGAGATACCACCAGGGCACCAGTTGTGCAGTGTACAAATTACATTAGATAATTGGTCCTAAAGAGAAAACATTTAACTTTTTGGTAAAACAARCAGCATCTCCTACAACATAACCTTGTGGCTTTTTCAATTTTTACACAGACATTAAGTTTTAAAACATAATTACTAAAAGCCTGAATCGGTATCAAGTCAAGTGCTATGAAAATGTTTCCACTGACCAGTGGGTGTTGGATCAAGGTTACAGCAAGGTTTCTCAAATGGCTTGTTGAAGACATTTCCACTCCTAATACATTATTCAAGCTTAGCAAGCTCAA
This sequence comes from Malurus melanocephalus, assembly GCF_030028575.1. Classification (NCBI taxonomy): domain Eukaryota; kingdom Metazoa; phylum Chordata; class Aves; order Passeriformes; family Maluridae; genus Malurus; species Malurus melanocephalus. The sequence goes on along the minus strand of NW_026623233.1, from coordinate 5,991,793 downwards.
ATACTGTCATTAGGAACATGTAAAATTAAAAGTTAAGATCAGGGTGCTGAGATCTAATACAGCATAGAAGGTTATGGGGAAAGACACAACTTGGATTGGGAAACTTGTATCAAAGTAGGCAGGTAAAATGTTCCTGAGATGGAGAACCTACTCACCTTGGTCTGAGAGCACAGACCAAGTTCATCTATGGGGTTAGATGAACAGTTTGGTCTCCAGATCTGTACAGGGCACAACCTTGACACTTCAGGGCACAGAACATGTGTATCAATGGCAGTMACACTCTTTCACTTGGTATGCTTGGTCACAGCCATCTGAAACACAATCTGAAATCACCTTTTCAGACCATGTGAATGTGTGCAAATGAAATCTAAAATGTGTTTCACACCCAGGATGCAAGACAGGTGAATGAGGACTTGGCTTGGATGTCATCTCGCAGTGGCATTTAGTACTYTTTTTCCTTCAAGTTCTCTACCATCACCTTTCCTGACCAGTAACATTGTCTCAGTGAGGGAGATAGAAATGATCATGAWAAATGATAGACGATGTGTTCTTAAGAGATCAAAGTCTTCATTATTCCAAAAAAATGAAAAGGTTTGCCCTGGATCCCTGTGGAGATCGGTGATGGCAGCTGTGACATATTTAATGTATTTTGCCTTCTGGCACCTGCCCTGAGTCACAGCCGTTCTTCACTTCTGGGATCCTGTGCACTGGGCAAATCTGGCAAATGAAACAGCACCAGCAAAGTCTGGTAGAGGAAATCCATTTGTAGGACAGAGGGAGACTGGTGGTGCTAAAATCTGAAATACAGGCATCACAGGAAGGAAAATGGAACAGGGACCAGGAGTGTGTATCTTCTCTTCAAAGCCTGAGACTTGCCAAATGAATAAGAAATGCTGCACCAGGTGTAATTATTTCTGGGTACACTGCAGGAAGCTCTGAAGATTCCTTCAGCATTCCCAAGACCACCCAAAACTGTCTTACCAGACTGACGCTGTTGGCAGATGGTTTTATACAAGGATGTTCTCCTGAGCACAARGATTATTGGGGATTTGAACAGAAACAGCATAGAAGGAGTTTACACCAAATTTATTTGGTCAGTTTTCCAAGGCGCGTATCATGTGCTTTCCTTTAAGTCTGACAGGAAAAGCTGCTGCACAAGCCCTTTCATCCCACTCTGCTAGTCAGAAAATTACAATTAAAAAAAAATAAATCCAAGAGGAATATGCTCAGTTATAGTTAAAGAAGTACTGCAGAGATTTCAGAACACACAGAAGAGAACCACTAGAAAAAAAACCTTAAAATATATATAACAAAGGAAAACAGTAAGGTTCATCTGCCCAATTTGAAAGATGTTTATGAACTAATTTATGAAACTGAATATTCAAATCTTCGCTGGCCATGTTGGCAAGAAAGTGATTTTTGATCCTGGTAAGATCAGTACGYGGTCTAAAGGACAGCAAAAAAATTATTTCAAGGGAATATAAAAATAGACAGAAAGAATGTCTGSAGAAATRCAYACTCYCTATATATAAAGCAACAAAAAAAAMCAACTACCCAGAATCCTGATTCCTCATTACAAAACAAGCATAAGGTAAAGATTAAGAAGGAATTAAGAAYGGATTTAAATTAGCTGCCACAACAAATTATAATTATAATGTCTTAATCTCCCTGGCATAACGAAGACTTGCTTACTGAAACAAGCATTTTCTTTGTCAAATATTGATCACTGATGCCATCTTTCCGGAGTTTGTTTAGAACATGTTGCCAATCACCTTTTTTTTGCAGCAGCACAAGTTTTAGTTAAATGTCAGTTGGGTATTTTTCCCCGGGCAATTAACGAAATCCATTTCCAACATCCATTTCAGCAAACCACCACAGCACCACTAAGAATCAGAAATGGTTTGCATTTACACTAGAAGCCACCTCCATAAAGACATCACAAAAGCAAACTACCAAATCCCTGGCACTCTTGTATCTGGGCAAATCCCAAATATGCTAGACTACTGCATCACCTTTAAAACTTAATTAGCACTTACAAAGACAAAGAAATAAAAAAACAAATCTATGGTTTTCCTGAAATTCATGTCTTGAAGACTGTTTATACAACTAGAGGTCTGACCTCTAACTTCAAGCAGAAGTAGTGTCATGTCTTAGAAAAAGTGTGTGTGTGTGTGTGTGTATAACACTATAAATATGAGAAGGGGAGGAAAGTAGATTTGAAAGTTAAATTAGGAAAATTGAAGGCTAGCTTTTGTATGAAAACTTAAGGTASCATAAGAAAGAAACCTTACCAGGAAAGGTGAGTATTTTGATGCCAGACAGACACATCTATACAGACAGCATCGGATCYGGATTTTACCTTCTGTCCTATTTCCAAATAGATGAAAAGAGAGTTTTTGAAACTGGCATTTCCCTATCAAGAACTGTAGCTCATGGTCATTCAGTTATCCATTCTAGGAAGAGGATAAAAAGAAGTCTGGTAGGGTTTGGGGTACAATGCCAATTCATAGAAACCGGAAAATTTTGTGGAAACTTCCATACATAAATAAAGCTCGTTTTTGGAAAGGTTTCAGGTGCCAAAATAGATTTCTGGTCAAAACACAACAGAACACCAAAACAGACAATGAGGCAATGATCAATATATGACTTGGCTGCAAAAGGGGCAGGTCCTAGCAAAAGCCTGCCAGGTTTCCTGCCAGCTTGGCTGGTGACCTGAAAGGGAACAAAGCCTKCTGTGTCTCCAGGCAGTCCTGCCATCTGGACTGACTCCACATCATGAATCCTGAGGTCTCTAGGGACTGCAGTTCCAGGAAAGCCCTCCCACAGAGGCATCTTGCAGGCCACTGTTACAAGAATTCCCTGTGCTGGAAGTCCTGGCTCCCAAGACTGCTTGACTCCCACTAGAGATGACAATGAGCAAGTGGCCTGGGAGAAAAGAAGACAAGGGCTGAGCCAAGAAACAGTCTTGGGTTTGAAGCCTCCTACAGAAACTGAACAAATTATCTTATTCCTAAATAATTTTATCCCCTCTGTGGAAGGCTTGCTTCTGAAAGGTGTCTTTTTTCAGAAGAATTTTGTTGAAAATAAAAATTCCAAYGGATTATTCTAGGTAACTCTACTACAAGCTAAATATTATATTAACCTTCCATATTGTGGCACCCAAAACTGCCCCCAGCCCTSGAGGTGAGGCCGCCCCAGTGCAGCAGAGCGGGACAATCCCCTCCCTTGCCCGGCTGGCGATGCTGTGCCTGAYGCCCCCCAGGACAGGGTTGTCCCTCCTGGCTGCCAGGGCACTGCTGACTTGTGTTCAACTTGTCACTGACCAGGACCCCCAGGTCCCTTTCAGTGTCACTGCCTTCCAGCAGTGAAAAATTTCCATTGTGAAAAAGATGGAGGATCATGACAGACTAGCAAGGGAATTTTATTTGCATGAATAATACTTCTGTTCTTCATTCAATGGAACAAAAGGAAATTACACCAAGACCAATATATAAAATRCAATTTAGAAAACTGCCTAATTGTTCCTTGTCAGGTTCTTCCTTTTCACTAGAGTTCACTACAGTCTACCACTACCACCCCTCTTCTCATTCAGGGTACAAGCATTACAGTCAAATGTTCTTTCCCAGGAAAAAGAGCCTTTTCTGTAAGATGGCTGCAGAATGGACATACCTTCATTAATGTTAACATGACTTGGGTTTCTCTTCTTTTTAAAATCTAGTGATTACTTTTGCTAAAGTATCCCAAGACCAGCTTTTTAGCTTTCATGTCCATCAWGGAAATTAAAAACTTCAGTAGCCACTTTGTGTTCTTAGAAATCATCTCTGGCCTGCTGATTTTTCCTACTCTTCCTCACTTCCGGAACAGGATAATTGCTGTGTGAAAGCCTACGGCATTCTTTTACACAAAACATTCAAGTTCTGTTCAAACTAGAAGATGACATGCCTGTTTTCAGATTTATATCACTTTCAGGCTCAAGTGAAATCACACATTCAAATGAAAATCACGGCAAAACTGGAGACAGGGTTTAGCTGAAACTTGGGAGCATGCACATGTCCCTTCTGCAAGCTGCCTTTTTTTCACACTGTATCCCATCAGATGCTTAAGCTTGCAGTCTGTTTGCACACCCATTAAAGTTTTATTTTTGCCTGATAATGATGTCCCACATACACAGGCCTCCAAAAGTATGTTCAAGGTTATAAAAAGATCCTTCTGCTTTCAGTGAAAGTATTCATAAAGAACACAAAAAAAAGTGTCAGAAGAATGAGAAAAATAATACTACAGCACTAGAAAATTTGGTTATTATTAAACATTGGTAATTATATCCATTTCAAATGGGACCTCAGGAAGTGATCAAAGCCACAGTGCATGGAAGGCAGTGTGCTAGATATAACCAAGTCCAAGGGGCAAAACAGTGAAACTACACTAAACATAACAATCTTAAMGCACAGCACACCAGCTGCTTCCCACCGCTACATGCCCAAAATCAAATCAACTTTGGGCTTCTGCCTGTTTCTAAAAATTTAACTTGCATTTTCACTTCTTCAGTCAAGAGATACCAAGTGTTAACTAGTGCACAGCTATGAGGGTTTAGCATGTGGGATCCTCTGCACTGACATGGTCACTGCCCCTTCTTAGCTCATTTTCTCTGCCAGGACCTGCTGCCAGCCTTCCAGAAGCCGGCTGTTTCAATCCTGCCACAGAGCCAGTAGCCAAACAGCTGCCATGGCAAACAGTGCTGGAAACCCTGCTGCCAGCAAGTGAACTATTCAAGTATTTTTAAAATGTGGGAGGGGAAATTTAAAACTATGCATAATGCAGAAACACACACACTTGTGTTTGCACTGGAATTATGCTTCAGAGATGCTTGAAGGAACATTAGGTCAGCAGCTATAACAAGTCATGTCGTTTGCTTTGCTGATTTTAATTCTCATGCAGTGATAGATATTCCTTGTCAGATGGCTTACCAGCTGTTTTCCATCTTGCATTTTGGTAAATTGCAATTCTCAATCCACGTTAATTCCATACCACAGTTAATGACAAATGAGTTAATCATGATGAAATCTTCATGGAGGTTCCTTTGGGTTACCTACTTAAGCTACTGTCAGTATTACACAGTCATCACACTCAAATTAAAGGATCATTATGGCATATATTGAATATTTGGCTTCACAGCAGGTAAATTCTGTTCAAAACATCTAGGATGCTGAGAAACAGTCTCTTTGATTCCCCTCTCCAAAGCAGCACCAGCAGGAGAAAACCCAGCGGTATTACCATATTAGAWTATTCCTAGAATGACCTGCTTTATATTTACTCCTAGAGTGCTCTTGAGACAGCTTCGTATTTCACATCAGTGCCCAGTAATAATATGMTCACTTGGTACCCAGCAATCATATCACTCTTACACTGCCACTCTTACAAATCCCCAGTTCCCTGGTGCAAAAGACATTATAGCCTGTACTGCAACAATCCCAAAAGAAGAGAATGTGAGTTGTTTCTTTTCACTCTCATCGCCACCAACCCTATCCTGACCGGATAACTGGATGCTGCAGGAAACACAAARTCCGTTCTTTCTTCTATCAAGTGTCCTCTGTGAGGTACTGTTAACTGGAGGTGCACTGAAAATTTTCCTTGAGAGGTGCTAAATAGTATCCTTAAGTGCAATTCCTAGGACGCGGACCACATATACAGATGACTGCCCTTAAGGGCCCCTGGGGAACACTCCCTACAGCAGCACAGAAATAAACACTGAAATCCTCAGTTCTTGGGGAAAATTCTCCAATTATCTCAGTCCTCAGGGGACCATGATATAATGTAACTGTATGCTTCAATCCACTTCCCTGTATACTTCTAACTTCACTTACTCTAGATTTAGACAAAGGTAAGGTGTAAATGTCAAGACTTGGCTTTCTGTTCTGCAGGTCCAAGCAGAAACCATGACAGCRGTACAAATCAGTGGGGGGAAGAACTGGGATCATACCCATAACTAACCAGTTCTGAATTCCACAGAAGAAACACCCAGATGCATGTAAAAGTAACTTAAGGCCTCTCAGGGCTCGGGTATTTTTTTTTTTATGACTCTTATTCAAATGTTTTCTAGCTGTCTATGTATGGATGGCACATGCTCCAGCATCCCTGCGCTCCCCCCCTCCCCAAAAGCCAACCTTTCCTCACTCATWCTCTTGCAGTCCTCACTCCTAAAGCATCCCTGGTCCACCCTGCATCCGCTGGGCAGACTTTCCTGGTGCAGCACCATCTCCTGATGACTGACTGCCACCCCTAAAGGTCTGAACGGTTATTCTGGAAATAAAGAAAAAATCCCCACAGTGTTTCAAAATCCAGGAATATCATTTAACCCTACTAAATCTTCCTGCATCAGAGACAGTGAACAGCAACACTGAAGGGCAAGAAATGAAGAGCAGATAAGGTGAGAAACAAAAATGTTTCTTCTCTTACTTTGAGATGCCCTCCAAATTAACAAAATTTTCTCCTGACAAGATCAAATATGAAAGGGAAGGCCATACTGAATTAACAGCTTATGATTCAGGTGTTGCAGAAGTACTTGCAGGAAGGACACATCAGCTAAACAACCAAGGTGAGTGATTTCTTCCTAAGTGTAACTTCAGCATCAAGGTACAAATCTAATCAGAATGGAGCTATTTGAGAATGGCACCTTTCAATACCTGACCCTTATCTAACAAAAGCTCATGCATTTTAAAATATATTATGCACTTGTATGTATTTGTGAGGGTTTTYATTATTTTGGGTTTGTTTGTTTCTTTTTCAGACAATGTTGAAGCACTGGTACGAGCCTACTATGAACTTTACACCATTCCAAAAGAAATACTGGATTAGAAGTGACCCACTTGCTGCGTTCTGGGTGAGTAGATTTAAACAGAATACAAATATTCCATTGGGAACTACTTTCCTGGCTTAGCTTGAAAGATTCCAGTGCCTGAATCTTGTTAAAAAAAATATGATGGCCAAATCAAGGGTACTTGAAAGAATAGAGAATTAAAAAACAAAACAAAACAAAGACACCCAGCATGACCCACAGACTGCCCCAGTGACAGTTTCACAGCATTCTGCAGTCACACTGTGACACAGAGTTCTAACACTTTTCATTAATAAGAAGGCACTTTTTTTTTTCTTCATTTGTGCCAAAAGAAGCAGAGAAAGAAGTTTTGGCTTTGAAAAAAACTGCTGTGAGTTCCAAACTGAGCTGTAGCACAAAAACCAGCTAACACAATCATACCTGCATTAGAGTCTATTAGAAAAAAAAAAAAGAGATGACTGAAAAACACACATACTTACATTCCCTTTGAGAAGTGCCATCACAGAAAGATAAAGCAATAGAAAACATAAGAAAGCCTTGATTTAGGAAAAAAAAACCCTAAAAAGCCAACTCCTGTCCCTCATTAAAAACACTCTTGCAGAAACAGTCTTACTTCAAAGCTCTTCTGTTTACACAGCCATAAGACTTAGATGTACTGTATTACTGGTTCACAGTTTTACAACTACCAAATAATATTCTTTTATTAGGTTAAAAATCCGGTTACATACAAAAGTACTCATCTTGATGTGACTTTATTAAGTAACAATAAGAGAACATCACAAGCCACAGTAACAAAACAAGCTTTTCAGCTTGCTATCTAAAACAAAGAAAATGGAGGAAAGTGTTTGCCAAAGATGTGACAAATGGCCTTTTTCTCTGCTATTTTTCTCTAAGTCTTATTAACAGAGAAAGCAAACACAAAGCCTTAAAACATGCCAAACCATATCCACCTAAGACAACTTTGCATTGTGTAGCACTTTTAAGATAAAATTCCAGCATAAGGCTGTCAAAATAATAGCTCCAAAGGGTCCACTTATAGCAGCTAATGAATTCCATGGAAAATGGAAGCAGACAAGCTTATGGGAAGCATCTTTAAATCTGTTTTTCCTCTTTTGGAACCATGAGCCCAAGTGCTTTGCTTGGGAGTGAAACACTCCCTATTGGCTTTTAACAAAGACTGAAAGAATTCTACTGCACCTTTGGAAAAAAAGTCATGAAAGTGCTATACATTAATCACACACGAAGGAAAAATGAAAGGAAAAAGGGTGGGAAAGTACACATGGACAGTTCAACCTGCATTTTATAATGTCTAAAAGTAGTGCTTAAAAGAGAACTACATGCAACAGGAAAGACTATTTACTATGTTTTTGTGCCAACGGTTACCCTGAGACAGCAAACCTGACAGATTGAACTTCATSCAGTGCCTGGATTACAGCTGACTTGTACTCAAAAGGCTCTGTAGAAGACAATAACATATCCTAATTAGCTCTAATAAAAGCTGCTTTAAAAACACAGCTTTCACAGCCCTCTTTTGACCTCTGAGCAAACAGAAGAGAATATGAATACTTGAAACAAATTAATTACACGACAMATTGCTTACTTTCTATCCAAATAGTATAAACCAGTTTTGTCTTAATTGGGAAAACAGAAACTGACCTTGTAAAGGAGGAAAATGGTGTACAAAGACTGGCTGCTTTTTGGATGCTGACATGTGGTCTGGGTCTCAAGTTTACTTAGTCCAGGACATTTTGATAAAATAACTGCAAAACTGTAATACAGAAACCTAAATAGCAKTAAACTGATGAAGCACATTTGATTAAACATAAAGAAAAGCTTATATAAAGTTGATGACCTGGCATACAACCTAGCCTGATTAGTAAGGAAACAGCATAGCACTTTCACAGGGAAACTAAAAAGAAATTTGGAGGGAGCAACTCAAAAATCCTCCTTCCTGAGTTTTCACTGTGGTTTAACAGTACACAGTGTAACTCAGGCCTTGCCCTCCTCCCTCCCTTCCTCTCCCCCGCCTCCCCCCACATTAGTTTCTATTGTTCAATCATCCAAAACTCCCAAAAAAAAACTTTCTCACAACAGCTCCAGAGAAAGAACCCAACAAATGAACAAGGGTCCTACTGTCTGTGTTTCTCTTCCAGTTACCACTGCCCCTTACTTGCTTAATCATAGGCAACAAACGAGATTCAAGCATTGAGGAACGATTAAATTATCAAAGCAAACAGAGAGACGGTCAGAACTGCAGAATATAGAAGCATGGCATGGCACTTAGGTCTCGGGAAGCACCTCTGCTGCATCCTTACTATGCAATGGGATGAAACCTGAGTGTACAATAATCCTTGCCCTGAGGAATAAACCCAAATCCATTCCCTACATGGGAATGACAGCGTATTGTGGCCAGGTTGCTAAACCAAAAACTTATGAGAGCAGGACTGTGGGAATGTTACAACACAAGAGTGTTCACTTAAGCACATAATCAACAGCTTGACAAGCCAAGACTCATTCAACCTCTGTTCCTTTCCACTCATTCTTTCCTCTCAGCCAAAGTGTTTATGAAGACAGCTATATCCAAAGGTATGCAGGAGCACCCAGGTGAGACAAAAGCAGGGAGAACTGAGACAAAAAGGTGACCTAGTGTCATCTCACTGCTGTTTCAGCCCCAGTTTTGCAATTACAGACAGCATCATTCTGCCTGTATGGTCACAACACCTGGGATTCTAAGCCAGAAACATCTTTTATTTTTTCCCTTTTCTGTTTCTCACAAAAAAATCTTCACATTCCTAGTGACTGCAKCATCAATTTCTAATGGGACAGGCATCTTTCTTTCCAGCTATCAAAAATAAAAGGTTATCTGATGAGAATTTGTGCTTCTCTGCTTCCAATCTGTTATTTAACAATAATAAATAAGGATCAACATTTGACTCCACAGCTCTGACTGAGACTTTCACTGTCATGCAGTTTTCCACTGATCATTTCTACTGCAAAAGAAAGAATCTGAAGCGACAAAAGTACACTTRAGGTCCAAACTGATTCATGTCTCATCTTCAGCCACATTTCAGTGGGCAGGAATTTAAGCATTTTATGTATATTACATACATTTTCCTCTCCACTGACAATTTTATAGAAAACTATGTTGCTTCCAGGATGATACTGACCTTACACCCAAAAAAGAATGTACTTCTGGAGGAAGAATTATACTCCTAAAATTYTGAGCAAAAGATTTCTCTCAGGTCCAGTATAAAAAGGAAGTTTGGACATTTTTGCACTCCTATACATTTGAATATATCTTCTAAGATGAGTTCTTCTGGACAATATCTTAGAAACTGCCATCTTGATGCTTCTAAAGGAAATCCTATTTGTTTGAAAGCTCCCCTTTAAATTAAGTTCAGGATTGGGAGTGTATTTTCCACACTGCTTGTTTTTTCAGGAAACATCATCTAAAGGTCTCACTCTATTGATTGCAGTTCCTGTTTTGCCTGAGACTAAATTGGTCATCTTTGTGTTATTCATCAGGACTCAGTCCCAGAAGCCTGCTTTAGACAGCATCTGAATTACAGACTACCAGCAACGTGCAGCACAACCATAAAGAGTTCCAGCTAGTCACCTAAGATATATCTTAAAYTCCCTAACTCCTCCACTGGGCTAAACCTCTTGCATGACTTCAGACAAGTACCTTAGTAATCTTCCACAAAATTGAAATACTTACACAAGCCTTTTACATATGAGTCACACATGCAGCAGAAGCTCAGAGTTAAGTGCTCTGAGGCAGAGTTGCAGGGATTATTTTAATAATGTTGCTGAGAAAATTCTATTGAGGAACAACTTCAATGGATAATTTTCACCAAAAATTTGTATTCTGAACAACCCACATAAGACAAAGTATGTTCCAACAAATGAAAGAATCATTATCCCCCCCACCCTCTCATAATTGCCCTTACTTATTCTGGGGAAGCACAGGTTTCCCCAAAACACTGTCCCTGTACTGAGCCATTTATCCCATTTAGCTCCAGCTGGGCCACCAGTCTAAGAAAAAGAAAAAAACATTGCAAGCACTTATTCCTCACCTGATACTCACCTAGTCTCCAGCTATTTTCAAAGCACCTCCTGCACCTTGTATGATCTCCCCACTAAGCAGCACCTAGAGATTCCCCCAAAGAGCACTTGATCAGCCTCCCTTTAAAGTCACACAATGCAAAAGTGGGAGGGATATAWTCCTCTTGCCTCCTCCCCTCAAAAAAAAGTGATTTCAAACACACTGTGCTAGCACATGTCCTGTCTCAGCAGACTGTTTTGAGGTCTCCCACTTAATTGCCAATATCTTTATGCCCCTGACATTTGTGCTCTAGAGAGAAAAATAAAGCTTCAAATATCCAGTGCTGGGCCCAAAACTCTAAAACCTCCTGAACAAAAGATAATAACACCATAGCTAAAACCAYGGTAAGTCATTAGAAACACTTCACTACTACCACGACAGAAAACTTGGCACAGTATTAAAGTACAATGAACAAAGCAGCAGAGAACACTCCCACAGCATTGAACACTGGCAACAAAAACACACAGACAAATGATAGATTGTTTGTGAAGCAGACTGCAATATTGTTTACAATTACAATCTCACACCATTCTTCAAATGCTCTTCCTAACACTGCTGGCTGCTTGGCACTGTGTTCGTAACAAACTTTCTTGAAGGTCAAACTGTACCAGAAAACTCTGTCAGCACTAATGGAAGTTTGCATATGGGTTGCCTTGTATCTCACACCTATGATTAGAACAAAGTACTAATTAAGAAGGATCCCCCACAATGATGGTTTCATGACACAGATTCAAATTCAGTTAATCTAATGTAAATGGTATCTGCTTGATTCGGAAGGATCTGGGTATAGGCATGATTGTATGGTTAACTGTTCAACCTTTTTAAAAATCATTGGTTATAGAGGACAAACATATCAAAAATCAGCAAGTTTTTTTAATTAAAATTCTTATTGAAATTCAAGAAGTCTTAAGAAAGGGGCATTTCCATGGAATGTTGTCATTTATATATTGTCAGTTTGATACATAGGCTCTCTTTCTAGCGGGAAAACAAATTACAAATACGCCCTCTAATCGATCATATTGCATCTTGAGCTCTTCCTTATAATTTTCCAAAACTCAGGAAAATGTGCAAGCCTGATTTATATTTCACGAATTAACTAAATTAATGCCAACAGAAGGAACAAGAAGTAATTTTATTCAGTTAAAGTGATTTCAGGAAGCAAAACCAACCAAAAGCTTTATAAAGTATAACAATGCATTAAAATATTCTATTAAAGCAAATCAATTAACATGTCAGCTAAGATGAAGAATCTTGGCCATCCAAATATCTGTCAAATGATCCTCTAGGCAAGTTGTAATACAATGTGTAGCAATTATGGCTGAGGAGCTCATGAGTAGTTTTGCACTTASGAAAAGGCCCCTGGACCACAAGTGATTTTGAAATTAATAAGCATTTAAAATAATTAGAACAGGACATACAGAAGTAAAATGAAGAAACATAAGAAATATAAATGGTTTACAACACAATATTGCAGGATAATTACAAAACAAATGAARGAAGAAAAAAATGTTGGGGTTGGTTTCTTTTTCAACTTACAATACACTGCAATTTGGGGTATTTTTCTTGTTTGGTGGGGTTTTTTWWTTKSYTTTTWMYTTTYSKTTYMARKTKKTTKKTTKKTTTTTTTTTCAAAAGACTTAATGCCTTTTCCTGATGTATTTGCTGACAGTTGTTCCGTACCTTCCTSGCCTCACCAAGACACAGATCTCCATTACTCCAGTGTCACACGGTAACAGCTCCTTGCTGCTGTGCAACCTGGAGAGAAGTAATGGCACAAGAACATTGATAACACGTGTATCACTTTGTCCAGTATATTCTGGAACAGACTTTATTATAACTTCAAATTACTTCTTCAAACTATTTTTTTGCCTCCACTACTCCATTTTGGCAGCCTCTACTCTACCTCAGAGTAGCTTTAGGAATACTCACTTTTATGCTCAGAAATTCAGCCAGTCAGAAATTCTCTGGCAAAACAAGAATCACACTAGAAAGAGTCACCAGCTGAATGTAACCTGATTTAATGAACCACACTGGATTTAGCTTTCAAAGTACTGGAGTGAAATCGTGCCTGGTGGCTGGGAGGCTCGAGTGCCARCAGGTCCAATGCTGGAGCAGCTGACCATGAGGGGAAACTTTGGACATGCCCATTACTTAACCTACASCAGTGCCAGAGATCCTGAGGCTTCTAATTATCTTGGCTGCAGGTGTCCAAAGGTCTGACAGCTCTGGGAGTGTCTCACACCATGGAAACCCGCTCTGGCTGCACAGCCTGAGCCACTCGAGACTCCATTCACCAGGCCAAGGAGTTTCACACATGCTTGTGATGTTCTCGGTACAGAATTAAATGCTGCAACAGAGCAGGTCTGACAAGCAGGTTAATATTGGGAAGGCAATATTACCTCATCTGCCTTCTTTGCTGGATTTACACCACCAGGTGCTGTCTGTGGGGTAGGCTCCTGCTCTGTTGTGACTCATGATGGCAACTGATATCCCTGTTCTTATTTGGATCCACGAGATTTGTCATATTTTCTTCATTTCCCATTGAAAAACACAAGGGAGAGAGCATCCAGCAGGAAAACAAGGTCAACTGGGTGGACATCCAACAGGAAAACAAGGTCAGCTCACCCCATCTTCAGTATGTTCTTCCCCAGAAATCTATTTTTAAGGAGTGAGGGAGATATTAAAGAACCACARTTCCAAGAAAGACCTACAGCATGACTGAAATGATTCTTTTCTCCTCCTTCATAGCTAAAATTTGCCCATTTCAATAATCTTTTGATGAAAAGTGGTAACTTTATAGTGGAAAGCATCTATTTAACAGTCTAGRTAGTAGAGGTAGTACTATTGCTTACATTTACTAATAATTTACTACTTGCATTTACTAAGAGTAATTAATTTCTAATATGTAAAAAGTTGACTGAAAGGTATTAACCAGGACCAACAACCCAACAGAATAGTTTATAACTATCAAAATTATCCTAGCTACTTTTTTTATAACATAAAATATAATTTTCTTTTGAAGAATCCACAAGGTGGCCACAGTTGCCTAGGAAACCCTATTTTTAAAGCATCCATTTCAAGAAAAAAAACCCAAAAAATCTAATGCATGAAGTTCCTAACATGAATTATACACCCAATGCAATACTCATTCATTCTGAAATAGACAATATCAAATCCAAGACTATTACATGTTTGTCTAAGTCTAGTCTTGCATCTGGCCAGATCAGATATCCAAACAAGTTCAAGAGTTCTAACTCATTTTGGTGCGTGGAGTAACTGCATCCAGCTCCTGGCATCCACTGACTAAGAAGCTAAAAGATCTTGTGGACCATGTGGGTATAATCACAGGACTGAAACTTTATTCATGCCTGTTTAGGCTACTGCACTTAAGTTTGATGCTAATATTTCAACTTAATATTCTGGACTTACACTCAAGTCACTCTGTTCACATTTTAATTTTTTTTTAAATTATTTTTGCACATGTTGTATACTCTATGCAGTTTGGATCACTCCAACCTCACAAACATAGTATAGCTACAAAATATTAGAAAAGGTACATATAGTCCAAGCACACACAATGCAACTCCAAYACTGAGATAGAATAAAATGGAGTAAGATGTTTATTTTGAAAAAGACACTGTGAATATGGAAATACCAGTAAATAGGACTATGCAGGCATCCTCCCCAGCTTCCACTGTTGTTTTTCCAGATGTAAGGGGCTGCTGCTTTTCCCAGGTCTTCACCATTATGCCCTTTGTAAACATAACTGCAGGGCTTGCTGCCTCTCATACATGGCTGTCAAACTGAGGCTATTTTGTAAAGATTTTGAAAAAAAAAAAAAAGTTACAAAACTGGTCTAGACCACCTTGACAGAATTTAGCAAACAACTGGCTGCRTGCCTGTCAGCTGGCATTTTGGCAGTGAGCAGTGGTTGGTGTACCTGGCAAAGCCATGTCCCAAATTGCAGAAGTGCATGCAGTCATTTTCCTGTTCTGCAGGATAAAATACACTTCCATGATAAATGAGCAAATAGATTTCATGCAGGTGAAAGGCAAAAAGAGGAATTATGGCAGAGAGCTGCACTGAAGTGGACAGCAGGTCCATCAGGCTGGAAGCAGGCAGAGCTGCCCATTGCCATCTGCTGTCACTGGTGGGAGCAGCAGTGGGGATGCTGCCATCTGTGCACAGCCTGTCTGCAGCCTGGGCAAAGCAGGGCAGGACACAACAAGACCTGGAGTCAGGGGCTGTCCAGCTTCCAGTGCTTCCTTTGGCCACCAGCTTGACCCCAACCTTGGAAAGCTGGTTTTGTGGTAAAGTTCATTTAGCACAAAGGGGTAAGGTCAGGAGAAAAAGGTCTCTGCAAGACGTTTTACGGCATCTTGGTCAGCTCCTTTTCCCCCTAACCTCATACACATTGATCTTGTCTCAAGCATTCACACAGCACACTGTAGGATCTCTTCCATCTCCCAGCAGTGATGCATTCATAGTGATGATATCTAAACATAACTGTAAGAAGATTTTGATAAAAAACGCTCACGCTAATACTGATATAAGCCTTATTTTCCCCTACTAAAAACGGCAGCTTGTTAGTTTTACAGATCCCTTGTTTTCCCAGTTTTCCTCTGACAACAGCAGTCACAGACCACAGCAGTGTGCTAACTACACCCTATGGTTTGGCAGGGAGACTTCAAAGTTCAAAAGTAGCCTTTTCTTAAGTGACAATCTGGTTTAGATGTCTGTTCTTTCTTTGCATCTCTCAGCATGCTTTCAATTTTGTTCTTACATAATTCAAGCCTTTTGTCTTGCATTTCCTTCTATTTTAARCAAGTTAAGCACAAAATACACAGATATGGAAATAAGCAGAACTATAAAACCATCTTGTTCAAATCAGGAATGAGGATTTTCTTYCTCTACAGCAACCTAGTATTAACTTCTTGGTAAATAAAAGACATGGGAAAGTTAGAAAACAATAGTATTTTATACAAACCTCCATCAAAACAAGCAAAGAGACCCTTATGCACCATTAGTCTTTCTTTAATGAGATAGCAATGCACTCAGTGAATGGTGTCATCACCAAAATTAGCTCTGTTTGCACTTGKGTTTAAAGCAGGTAGATAAGGTTATAATCTCACTATTCAGTAGACACTATAGATCCTACTACTTTGTATGGGACACAGGTAGATGGTTAATATCTTGAAACATGTCCCAAAGGAGAGAGCAAAATAAAATTGTGTGGGATAGAACTGCAGTTCTATGTCCCACAAGTAAAATTTTTATTTAGTTAGTTTTTTCAAAATGCATTTATTGTCTTTCATAAAAACTTGGAAATAAAACCCAGACCTCAATAGATTCAAATGATCACACTGGGAAAATATGCAGATATTGCATGCAATAGTAATGTCATAACAAAACTTAGGCTCTGTGTCGAAGAATAGGGAAAGGAGGCAGTAGTAAGGAAATTGCCTTAGTGACACAAAACATCAGCAGTCTCAACAGCCTGCTTCTTTTGAAGTCAGTGAAGGGGAGGTAGGGTTGGCTTTTGACTGTACTCTTCATTTTATGCTGTACAGGAGCTACCAAACATGGGTTAAGAATGTTTCAAGCATTTTTTAAGAGACAGCCAGGTTTTAAGCCTWTCTCCTCCAAAGTTCAAATGCCATACTGCTCCAGTAACAGCCCTGTGATGTTAAATTTCACTCATCTCTTCTCCAGTCCTTAACGACATCTGCTTCCCCTTCACCAATTTATTGGCCCCTCTCTGTTCCTCTACTACCCTTGAAAACTGGACCTGCACACAGCTGCCAATATCTGGGCACATTAATGTCGTACAGCACAGCAAAACACAGAGCAGACACTCTCTGTCTTGCTCTCAACACCCTTCCTGATGATGCCAAACATTTTAACAACTTTTTTGACTGGCRCTGCTACAAACAAAGCTGATGATATTAGGGAATTGTTGATGATGACTCCAGGACCTTTACAAGTGCAGCTGTCAAAATCCTAGTAGAACTCTCCCAGGGTGRCATGCATGAGATAGCTCTTGCTTGTAGTAGTCTGTAAGTGGAATTGCAGCCTGTGATCTCTTTGGCTCTGGTTTTGCTTGCCAGACAAACGAATTCAAATGAAAATGTGATTCCTGACACAGTGATGTTGTCAGAAGAGGCAGCTGCAGTGTCATGTCCCTTTGTGGCCTGCCGAGAACTAGCAAGATACACAATACAGGTACTGTAGAAGGGTGAAACAAAGTCCTCCAGGACTGRCAGCATCAGGCAAGCAAGTCTTGATAATTCAGGTCTTGATGATGCAGGCTTAACAGTCTATGGTAGACCTTTCATTAACTGTCATCAGCTTTCTGCATTTTCCTCTTTCAATGACTGAGCACAGCTCATATATTAATATGTCACATAATACATATATATTATAGTAGTTTTGAAGTTACCAYTGTAGATATCAAAGATATGCTATTTCAAATTTCAATATTGTAGAATCTTTTCAGGGTTTTGTTTTGAAAATTAAATAAATGAAACTGAAGTTACATTTAAAACTTCTGCCTTCACTGTCAGTCATGTTGACTAACTATTCACTTTGGATCATGCTAAAATGTCAATGGTATGGCATTCTCCCTCCTGTACTATTTACTGTAATCTCCTTGCTTGCTGTTATTCCTCTCTTCATTAGGATTAGAATCCCAAGAAAGCTTAATTTCTTGTACTACAGTGAAAAGAAAAACCATGTTTTTTGAAAGGTCACTGTTCATAGTGTTATTATAACTTCTTACAATCCAATCACTTAATAGCAAATTGAACCTATTAAAAAAAAATCTGATTCAAGGTATTTATACAGTATGCATTACCAAAGCATGCAGTAATTTAACTTTTTCCAGAATGGCTGAACTCATAGTAAGGTGAGTCAGATCATCATTACAGCAACTGCCAGAGGATTAGCTATCCCCTCCCTGAGGCTCATCAAAAAGCACTATGAGGCTGGAAAAGCCATCCAACAGCTGAGCTGAATTAAGGAAGTCAGTCTGTGTAAGGAAGTTAAGATGCATCAGCTACAGGAAGAAAGCTGACAAGGAGAAGCAGAAGTGAATTGCAAGTGGAAGTGAACAGAACAGAAACCTCTGGGTAGCACAGATGGGCCTTCAGCAGGAGAAACAAGGTTAGGAGAAAGTATTGACTGGTTTTGCACAGCCATGTGAAAAAGCTGAAGCCCAGAGAGAAAGAGTCTGGGCATGGTGCCATGCCTTCCTGAGCTCAGGGGGCAGCCTGCCAGCCTATACTTCTAAGTCACCACAGATCTCTCTTGACAGCATCTGTGAAAGAGGAGTATTATTAATTTTCTCCTTTTAAGAAGGCACAATCTTACTCTCCTCAGGGTTAAAGGAAAGGCTGTAGGGAAATATGATTAGGATCTTATATTTTATTCAGTTCTGAATAAAATTTCCTATTTAAACTAGGTCTCCCAGGATGTAAGATCTACGAGGGGGGGGGGGGGGTCATGGGAAGCCCGGAGTTGGTGGAAGAAAGGGAAGATGGAGGAAGAAATCTCCTGAATGTTTTTTCATTCAATCTTTAGAGAGAAAAATTGGCATGAATTTTGATTTGTCTCTTTGGGAGAAAAAAAAAAAATCGTTGTGTTCTACTATATCATTTCAGCTTCAAAACTAAAATGCCCACCTTCTTCATCTATAATTGCTTATCCTTTGATTTTTTCACAATATCAGCAGTTTTTGCAGAAAAAAAAATAACTCAATGTGCTAAGAAAGAAGAGGGAGCATTAAAAAATGCACATAGTTAAGAATGTTTTACAGAACAAAACAATGTTATTCTTCACTATCAACAACAACAAAAAAGTATCTTGAAAAGGAATTTTATCTCTCTTATACCTCCAGAGCAACACAAAGCATGATAAATACCAACTCACACAGTGGCTGATTCAGCTGTCCCAATTTCTCAACTATACTTTAAATATCTTTTACAATACTTACAAGGAACTTTCATGCTTTATCCATAGCTAAAATAATCAAGACACGGGATCACAGATTCCCAAAAGTGTGGAAGGGTTTGCGTTGGAAGGGAAATTTAGAMATCACCCAAAGCAACCTCACTGCCATAAGCACAGATATTTTTCGTGAAATTGATCACAACCCCATTTAACCTTATTTTGAACAGGTCCAGGGATGAGGCTCATGCAACTTCTATGGGCATCCTGTTCCATCATCCTTACTGAGGATCGTCAACCTCACTGTGAGACACCATGTCCTCCTTCTAAATCAACCCTCTTTCTATCTAAAGCCATTCCCCCTTGTCCTCCCTCATACTCCAGACCCTGGTAGAAAGTCTCTTTTTTGTAGGCCCCTTTAGGTSTTGGAAGGCTGCTAGAARGTYTCCCKGGACAATTCTMCAGGTTGAATAACTATTCTCATAGAAGAGGTGTTCCATCCCTCTGATCATTCCTGCAGCCTTCCTCTAGACCCATTCAGACAAACCCATGTTTGTCTTGCACTGGGAATACTCAAGCCGGATTCAGTACTCCAGGTAGGAYCTCATGARAGCAGAGCAGAGGGTGAGAATCACCTCCTTCACCTCTTTTTATCCAGTCCAGGACACAAATTGTTTTCTAGGCTACCAGTGTGCATTGCCAGGTCATTCTATGAAGAATGCACAGAATTTGGAAAAGTTTGTGCTGTTTGAAAAACAACAGCAACAATACTTTCCATAAATACTCTAGTATAAAATTATTCCAAATCCTATTTAAGTGCACAAGGGACTGTATTGCCCAGCTGCAACTGAAAGAATTACAACTCAGAGTACTGAGTTGTAATTCTTTGTAATTGAACTCAATTACAAAGAATTACATACTCAGAGTACTCAAAGTTGCCATAACCTCTGTTCCTGCAGTCAAGTGTGTGTGTCAGTGAACAGCTGTGGACATCCCAGTTAACCTAAGGTTTAACTGCAGTGTTAGACAGTACAGTGAAACATTCAACTGGATAAATTTACTCTAAAGTTTTATCTTCCAGAGATTTACAAACTTTATTTGGATAAGACCATGARTTGTAAGTTCAGAAATTGCTGTAGAAAGGAAGAGTCAGAAGTTTCTTTGTGAGAGAGAAATAACCCTATCAATTCTGCTAAATGCCACGAAGATTAATCCCAATAAAAATAAGTACCAACTTACTTATTAGTACATACTTCTAAGAAATATATACGTATTCTGTGGTGACAGAAACTTCTCACGAATAACCTAAACAAAAACAATGAACAATTGAACAGAATACATTTCAGTTGACACAGCTCTGTTTACACAACAGAATTTTAATATTTGTAAATATTAGGGTCTATTTGTGACAACCTAAATCTCCTAGGAAAAATTTATTCCACCTACAAACATCTAATTTACATGGAACTCTCCAAGTTCTGTATGATCTTTGCCAGAGAGAGTGAGAGAATCAGCCAAGCAATAACGTGGAGCATGACAGGGTTTTATGGGCAATGGCAATAGGTCACAGCCCTTTAATAACCACAAGTCTGCTACAGCTAATTGAAATAGTAAAGCAAAAAATGTAATAAGGATGTAATTAAAGTGTTGGAATTGATACAGGGCTACAGTCAAGAGTCCTGAGTKGGCAAAATCATGTCCTGCAATTTTTTTTAATGCCAAGTAATCCAGGTCACACCTGCCACACGATTCACTAATAACACAAAATACCCTAGTGCTGAGTTCAATGAAGAGTCAAGAAGGCTGGGAAACCAGGTCAAATACTTGCTTTTGCCCTGCTGAAGCCCTCTCTGGGGCCTTTCCACCTAGATGCTTATGCACTATTGGAAAAGGTATTGTAGCATCTGTTGACACCAGCCTCGACAGAAAACCATGACTTTCCTCCAGATAACCAGGCACTAAATTTTTATGTAGAACTGGAAGAAAACTAAAACCTCAACTTCACTGCTAACTATAGGCATGGAAGATGCATAAGAAGATACCTCAAAGGACATGAAATTTGATTCAGTTGTTTTGGTTACTGTAGCACTGAACATGGGGACCAATTTATTTATCTTCTGATTTTTTTTCCATTGGAATCCATTCCCCTACACAGAAGCAGAGACTAGGCTGGGTTAGAAGGGACCTTCAAAAGGGAAGTAGTCCAACTCCTCGCAATAAGTAGGGATAAATTGTCCCCATTTTTCTTATAAGCCCCGTTTAAGTACCAAAAGGCTGCTATAAGGTCTCCCTGAAGTCCCATCTTCATCATGTTGAACAACCCCAACTCCCTCGGCCTTTCCTCATAGGAGAAGTGTTCCAGTATGTTTGCAATACATCAAGTTCACGAATACACAGAAATAAAAAATAAACTGGTGCATTTAAATTTAAGAAGTAAATACCAAAAATACAGGTACTGAAAGGTCAGCAAACCAGTGCCTCTTTGGGAACTTATGCACTTGGCGCCATTACTAATGTAGCTCAATTCATAAAGTATTGGCAGGTGAGCTGATAGTCTTCGTGTCATCCAGGTTTTAAAAGGGCAGAAAGAAAGAAAAAAAAAAAAAACTCCTGTGGATACTTTTGTCTCAACAAGGGGGGAACCAGGACTGCAGGATTCACCATGATGTATCATGGCCTGTATGAAGAACCAAGTACTGTCACAATTGTGATTCAGTCACAAGATCAGTGATTCTRTGCTTTGATTCTCTTTTAACTGCCAGGGAAGGAGGCAAACTTGCTGCTATTTCTGTGCTCCCCATTCCACTACCTAAGCTATCATATGAGGTGCTCTTCTGCTTTATTCATTCTACAGTGGAGCAGTACAAAAATTTAGCTGGAACACCCAACTAATAGATTTAAGTGGTTTGTAATGGCACAAGCGGTTTTAGAATAGAGTTCTATCATTTAATTAAATCTACAGCTTAKGTGATCCCTCAAGAAACAGACAGTAAGGCAAAGCAGCTTGTATGAGATCTTATGAAAATCCAGCAGCCTCAACCAAACAGAGATGCAGGAAAGAATGACAGAGGACTGAAGGTAGGCCACAGAAACCATTGGCAATTATGCACAAGAAAGTGGTGGATGGCACCTAGGGCTCCAATAAATGATTTACCAAATGAACACATTTCAGGAAAACCTGAGAAACTGCCAAGGAAGAGCCATATGTCCCTAAAGGGCTGGAAAGAGACTGTCACCAACCCCAGAGCAAGTAAAAGTGATCAGTGACTAAAGACTCTCCCAGAATTGCTCAGTAGATACCAGAAAACACATTCCCCAGTAAAGACAAAAAACGCTTCTCAGCCTTCCTCAGAAGCCTTCTGACTTCTGCCTTGTGCCCCTTGCCCAGCCAGACAGCCCTGGCCAGATGAGAAGTAATTAGATCGCTCCAAGAAAAAGAACGGTGGAGACTGGCTCAAGGTATAGTTATTATTCACTGTCAGAGATGGGTATCTCATCCTGCACTGAAGTAAATTGAAAATACCCTTCACCTGAGTATCTTCTTTAATCCTAAAATGCTGCTCTTGAAACTTTCTAACACAAATGAAATTAGCTGAGGTGCTCAAATAAGATAAYTTGTATTAAAATATCCCTAAAGAGATGAACCCCCATTTTTAAAATAAGAAATGAAACCAAAGACCAAGGAAAATCAACCCCAGTAACTTAAGAAGCAGCAGGTCARTGTCTCAGTCGAAACTAATCCAAAGGATACTGGYACATGAGAGCACTGCCAGTTTTTGTRGGACACTGCATCTCAAATGCACAGAAACAATTTACCAAACTGGGAAAAAAGCCAACAAAAGATAAGAAAAAAGATAGAGAAACAAAAGACTAAGAATCTAGTAAGAGACCACTGACCCAAAACTGCAGAAATATGGGAAAAAAAATCATGTGAAGATGAAAGATGACAACTGAGGGTAAACACGAAGTTCCAGCACATTGTTATCATTTTAGAGGTCAGTGGGCTGAAATCAAATGCTGAGACTGTACTCTCTATAAAAAAAAATCTCATGGTCAGACTCTGGTTTTTCCTCCCTTCTCTGTACACCAGTAAACAAAACCCACTGAAAATACACAGACTGACTGTGTAAGAAACAATGCTTTGTACATAAGTAAGGGCTTTTAGCAGGTGTGAGGTTGCATTATGACATAGAATAAAGTGGTTTTGTTATTACACAAAGCTACATATCAAGTGAGGTTACAATCYTGTGAAAATAATCTGACTTCATGCAGCCATATTAATCAAGAGGAATTAGTGCCTGGTAACATTGTGCTTCCACTGAACATGCTCCCATCCTTTTCACCCCTGGGATGAGGCAAACTGGGTGCTGTACAGGCAGATAGGCTCTTGGTACTGCTGCTCCCAGTGCCCCGTTGCTGGCACACTGGATTATTTGAAGAAAGCTGAAACCCAACCTCAAACACAGAGAATGGACAAGAAAAAAGAGACTGGAAAATACTGCACCAGTGCTGACTTCTGTAGAAAAGAAATTTATAAARAGAAAYTKACTCAAAATGCCACTTCCATCCTGYTGGTTCTTGCAAAGTGTACAGATCAGGATTTTCTGTATATGTAGTTAGGTGCTGGGGCAAAGAAAGCACTTTTCCCCCATGCATTCATTATTCCCATCCCCAGGACTTTAATTGGAAGGACTGACACAAAGGTAATTGCAGAGCACCATACACCCCAAACCAGTTCAGACAGGAGAACATTCCCAGTGCCATATCCTGTCCAGCTCCACTGCTTACCTGACATGGATGTTGGATGCATTGCCCCCAACATGCATCCTTTTGTTTCTGTCTGCTGTTACAGGTCCCTCTAAGCATCACACAGCGGCCGCGTGAACTGAGGGAGCACATGGCACTCCTCACTTGTGATGCTACAAGACTGGACACGGGATTCTGTTAAAATGAGCCCTTGTCACCATCTGCTTCAGGGGGCAGGAAGAAGAAGCAGCACCGGTTTGAGAGAGTCTTTTCCACTCATGGAAGGGGACAGAAGGCTATCTTGGCTTGCATACTCATGGAAGCTAGTCTAAGTGATTTCATTTTACAAGGGATTGATTAAAAAGCTGAAGATGTAGCAATATGCATTGCTGAGCAGAGAAACCCTYGATCTGGAGGGTTCCTCTCACCTGCTGAAGAGACAGCTCTTCYTTCCCTACCCCTACCAAAGACCTGTTTCATAGCCATGTCTGTMTCACAAAGGACTTGGGCTTTAAAAATGCTTTCAAGGATTTTGCAAGCAATGGCTCGGGGGTTGTACACACACCGGGCTGTTCACCAAGCTCTGCTGTTAAGGAGACTTTCAGACAYCCCTTGAAACAGATGTTCTTTGCTTCTAAAGTAGCAACACCTCTCTCCAACTCTGCCACCATATGCTCCAAGTGAGAAAGCCAAAACAGTAGGTGGAAAACTGAGCCTCTTCTRAAAGCACCTTCCCTCAAAGAGAACATTTTCACTATTTCAGTTGTGTGCCTGTCCTCATCCAGGCCAGCCTGGCAAATCGGCATAGCTCAAGGMGAGCTCACCAGTGGGTTGGGACAGAAGCTGAAACAGCAACAAGTCTGCCTTGCCATGTCCCTGCTGGGTATCACTGGGCTGAGCCCCTCTCATATGGGTGCACAGCTAAAATGGTCAGTGATAAATGAAAAAAGACATTTCATATGCAAATGGTGTACAACGAACACTAGATCCCGGTCTATATTATTCCCTTTTGCATCTGTTTAACCTTGATGTATCCAGGTTTGATCGATTAATTTGGGGATTTTTTTTTCACATCTGGAAACCACACACTCTCTTGAGATCCAGCTGCTCACCAGCATTGAACTGAGTTAAGAAATATTATTTAGTCAGAGCTTAACACTTGCAGGGAAATGCTGGGAAATGTGTAACTGAAGGACTCTTTAAAGATATTGTTYTGTCACAAAAGAGCTTTATTCCATCTTCAAAACTCCAAAACACAAAAGCTTCAGTGTTCAGTCAACACTCATTCTGTGCTTGTCCTTGCCTTATCACTCTGTCCCAACATAAAAAGTATCAGTCAGATACTTCTTTGCCAATAATTGGGAAATGTTGTTCTCTAAAAACTAAGTCAAAAGGGTAAATGCAAAAAATATTGTTTTCTGTTCTGTAAACAAACTAAAGTTCTACTTTGAACTAAAGAAACCAAAGTAGCACAGTGGCTTTTCTGTGACAGGTAGGACTTCAGACAAACTACATTCTTCRTTTTATTGACTGTACTTGATAAGACTATTCTGGCCTTTTGAAAAAATGAAATAAAATTTAATGCTGTTTAACTTAGCATTGTTATCATCTATATTTTTCTTCAGGGACAAATAAAATAAAGAGGGCTTCAACACAGAGATACACACACATGAYATAGAAAAGCACATGTAAGATGTCAAGACTTTTTTAAAGCTATAWATCAGCAGTAAGTTTAGATCAAATTAACAGCATACAAACTACAAGCACTGTACCTCATGAAAGCACACCTCCTGCTCAAAACTAGCAGACAGACTAAAAAATGTTCTAAAAATAGATTTATGTCTTCTACAAATATAAATTTGTAACATTAGTAATGCATATATATAAAAAAATAATCTTCTATTCCTCTACAGCAGGATCTTTTCCAGGAACAAAACCTTTATCATTATTTGATCATCCAACTGAGCTAAGAAAAATTAGTGAAACTGAAATCCTAATTAAACACATGCCCGATATATATTTTGTTTTCCACAGATAACAGAAATATACTGCTCATAGCACATCGTAGTACAATTTTTTTTTCACAGAATGTTTTAAAATAAATTGAGAAAAAAATCCAAGATTTTCTTCCTAAGACATTYGAAACACTTATCACATAAATCACAAAATGGGTCAATGAAGCATGATCAATATTTGTGCAATCCATTTATAAGCACAATCTGTCTTTTGTTATACCAATGTGCTATCCAAAATGCAGTGTTYATAGGACATTTCTGTGGATTCTGTMACTATACTGCACATTTAGAAATAATGAACAAGTTTCAGCCTAGTSTATGTAAAAGCATGTTTTTAAATACAACTTTTACAATATTAGCTTCCAGCTGAAAATGAAACTTGCAGTCAAGTTAACCTATTTTAGCAAGACTTTATATGACTACAACTAAATTAATTTACAWAGAAAATTATGTACTTTTTATATTTAGCTGTATTCATTATTAACAGATTAAGTGCCTTATATATATATTGAAATACACACCTAGCATCAGATGAAAAATGCACAAGTGTTTATGGTGGAAAAAATACCTACAAGATTTCAAAAAGTAATTATAATACATGATTGAAAATGTGAAAAGAAATAGRTATTCCTACCAGAAATTTTGTCTTGACGAATTTCGCTCCCACATATTCCTGTGTTCCTCTGAATCAATTTCACACTTACTCACCTCCCTGTCTCTGTGATGTGGTTTATTCATTGGTTTGATATTGCCATAGCAACTCTGCAACATGGAAACATGTTAGCCAAGCAATGCCGCTCACCTCACACTATACCGTGAATTGCTGCCTGGTACATACAGAATATTTTAATGTTTATTGATCTCTGCTTCTTACTGTTAGGCTACTGGTTCAACATCACCATTTTAACTCTGCATTTAGCAATATTTGGTCATGACTTTCACAGCATTTAATATGTAGTGGTTTCAATTACAAAAATTACCTACTTCCTCAAATTTAAAACTAGGATTTATTTTGACTACTACTTGAACTACTGCATTGGGGCATACTTGAACAACCAGAAAAATAAACAGCACTATTCCCAATCCCAAAATTCAGGACCTCCCCAGCATTCTTGCCTTTTTGCCCCAGGTAAGCAAGCATAWGCAAATCACAGATGAGACTGTGCTAGTGTGGCTGTGCACACATGCTCAATTTAAGCTTTCCCCTTGGAGCACGTAGCCTGGAGGGAATGGGGACCCCTTACCCCCACCATGGCTCCTTAGGAACATATCAGCAAACTGGGTGGTGGCTAAAGAGAGGGATGGTGCTTTGTCTCCAGAAGARATGCAGCACGGGCTGAGCCTGTCACAAGGCAGGCAGGGATGCTCCAGCAGCTTCTGCTTCCACAACCTCCCCACAATCAATGGGGGCTTGCAGCGTGCTCTGAATCACTAAATGRAGGCACTGAGTCTTCTGAATTTACATTAAATGAAACTCCAAACAAAACACCATGTGCAAACAAAAGCGGGATCTCTGGTGCAGCAAGCAACAGAGTCTTTAAAGTTCCAACATCTAACACATCAATACTATGTAAATCAGGGCATCCCCAAACACAGATTTGGATCATAGTGAGGAGGCTAGGCAATCATCCAGGGCAATAGTATGAGTGGGAGCTCAAACTGTCTCATTGACTGAGTCTTTATCTTCACAAGCTGGCAACCGCTTCACAACTGTGCTTACTCACAGAGGAAGTGTACTTCTGCTTGAACTGGGTTGCACCACAGCTTGACCTAAATGKTTTATAAGAAAAACAGTTTATTTGTCTCTCACTCTTGGACAAGCCCAATAAAACATTGAAATTCTTACCACACTTAACACAGAAATGCAGCGTGGAGACCAGCAATGCCTTAGGACTTGCCATATCTCTGAATGCAGAAATGTACCAGGACACTTCTTGTGCCACCTAATAACCTCACCACTGCTTCAGATCTCACTGTGCTTAAACTCAAAGGTTAAGCTGATTTAGAGGCCTTAGGCTAAGTTTACACATGTGTGAGATCATATGAGTTTTACAGTTAAAATTCAAGTTACTGCCACGTTGGTACAAAACACTGAGGTTTGTGATCTGAGATGCACCACAACATTTTTGCATGGACTAGCAACYAAGGAACTTTCATTTCATTCCCCAGCAGAACTGAAACCAGCATTTTGGTCTGGGATTTAAACAGGCTTGTTCAAGGAAAAGATGTGGAGCAAAGATGAAGAAAGGTATTTTTGAGTAAAAGCTGTTTAAATTCCTACGTTCTCCAACAAACAAACAAGAGTTATGAACCTGCTGCAGCATTAATTCCTTTGTGCCTCAGCACAGCAAAAGCAGTATTCATTATGCAGAATGGGCAAATGGSTTTCTATTAGTATTTCCTGTCACTTGGCTTTGATTTTTTTGTCAACCAAGAAAAAGTAATCGCAAATTCCAGGAGCCGTAAGTACCGTACACTTGGCAATGATCCTGCGTTGGTGCTTCCACTGAGAGCACAGGGAGGCCAGCTGGGTGGGGGGGAGGGGATGTGAGGTGGGGAGGGAATTGGGTTAAATAGGGAGATGAGAGAAATGGGAAGAGTACTAAACAGGAGAACAATTAATTCATATCAACACATTGCTAGGAAATCACACCTTTCACCTTATGGGCTACTCTCACAATCGTGCAAAAATCGAGGTAATTGCCCTCCTAACAAAATCTGTGACGGCTCTACACTTCTAGGCAATTTGCAATATTAATTCCTGTAATATATTTAGTTTTCTCTCTGACAAATAAGGAGCTGTGAAAAAGGTGTTACAAAGAAAAACTGCATTCTGCTTAATGTGAGAGGTTATTTCATCTAAGTACACATTCAATTTAAATGACCTCTGCTGGAACTCTTACAGGTAGTACACTGCAAAGGCATCCAAGTAAAATAAAACATTAGCAGCTGGTCTGGTGTCTGCTGTCCCCTTCATCCTTTCAGTAACGTATTTGAATATTCGATTTCAGGGTTATTATCCACTTCCATCAGGACGACTTCAAGTAGGGGACAGATGGAAGCTATCTTTGTATACACAGACTACAAACTCAGGGCCAAAACCAGGTCATGAGTATGTGGAGATATTCAGCATCATTTCCACAGGCATGTCTCCCATGGACACATTTTTGAAAGCAAGCAATAGTACATCAGCAGTAGTAAAGCTTCCACATAATACTTGGCCTTTAAATAATCCCAAATTGTGAATCCACAAACAAAACCAAATCCTACTCATTCAGAACCAAATCTTAAAGTCAGGAGCAGCTACTCTAAATCTGCATGAAGGTTCAGAAAGAACTGGTAAGCACCACCTTCACTTCCCTTTCGCTTCCCAGATCTCAGCAATGGCACAAATTTAAAAGTGGGTCCTTCCCATGGACTGCAGCTCTCCATGAACTGCTCCMGCATGGATCCCTTCCACARARKACAATCCTTCAGGAAAACTGCTCCAGAGTGGGTCCCCCACCASGTCACAGGTGCTGCCAGCAAACYTGCTCCAGCATGAGCTCCTCTCTTCATGGGGCAACAGGTCTTGCCAGGAACCTGTTCCAGCACTGGCTTCACAGCCTCCTTTGGGAATCCACCTGCTCCAGCGTGGGGTCCTCCATGGTCTACAGGTGGACATTTGGGTCACCAAGGACCTCCATGGGCTGCAGGGCTACAGCTGACTCGCCATGCTCTGTCTGCACCATGGGCAGGGGAATCTCTGCTCCAGCGCCTCAAGCACCTCCTGCTCCCTTTTTTCAGTGACTTTGGTGTCTGAAGGGCTGGGTGTTCTCCCTCTTTTGGCCATTGTTCTACAGTGGGTTGTTCTTTTCTTTCTTCTTCTTGGCTGTGTTATCCCAGAAGTGCTACCATCATCGCTCATGGACGCAGCCTGGGCTGGCAGTGGGTCCCCCATGGGGGCAGATGGCACTGGCWCTGCTGGACAAGGGGGAAACCTCCTGGAGAAGATTCTCACAGAAGTGCCTCTGCAGTCTCCCTGCTATCAAAACCTGGCCAGGCAAACCAAACTGCCAGAATAAAAGCAACRTTTTACTTACCAGACTGTAATGCTTACTTCAAATCACAGAACCGTCATACACAGCCAGGAAATCGCAACAACATAGTCCTGCTTTTGCTAAGGGCACGTGTCACCTTGGGGGAACTATCATGGGCTCCTCTCTAGACTTGGCATTTCCCAGGGCCACAAACCCACAAATGTAGTGGGTGCTTCACAGACCTTAGTGTCAAAGGCTGCACGGTCACACTAGAATAGTTTGACAGCTTTGGGCTTCATAAAATGGCAAGAATCTTTTTTTTTCTTTATTTTTATCCTCTGAGCAAGGCCACATCTCAAAACCCTTTATATATCCACTCATATCTGCCCCATGGGCTGCCAATCAGACTGTTCTGAAGTAAARCAGAAGGTCATACAATATGATTTTGGCTTCAATTTCAGTTATTTGTTAATTTAGATCAAATGAGAGGAATGACAATTCTGATTTTATGTGAAGTTTCCAATAACTTCATATAATTTCTTTAAAATGCACCCATGGGTATTTCTATATTTTTTTTCAGCACAGATGCATCTCTGTACAAGTGGAATTTTAACTTGTTAAGATCTCAGGAATTTAGTCTGTAAAAACCAGGAAATATACCCT
>NW_026623233.1:5923662-5961460 GCF_030028575.1 Malurus melanocephalus | reverse complement strand
GTTTTGTTTTTTTAAATCAGTGGACAGTATCACAACAACAGAAGATCATGTTGCTAAAATGGGTGATTCAAACAGACAAAATGGGTTGTCAGCAAATAAATTGATGCCAACATAAGCAATCATCAGGTCACATAAGCTGATGCAAGCAGAAAACAAAGACACTGCAAGTCAGTCCCTTCACAGTAAAACAACTGGTGATATTTTTATTTGKATTTAGAGATCTTTATTAGAGTTGCTTTTTTAGGCTTGACATGYATTGTTATGACATTATATTGGTTTTGACTGATTGCACCCTTCTCTTTTCATTAAGATGAACCAACACGGACAGCAATGGACTGTCTTTAATAGCAAACAGGTATTTAGGGTATCATCAAAAACTACCATCACTGCATAATGTGGTCTTGTTAGTATCTCGTAGTTAGGGCAAACTGATTTCAGAGGCACAAAAGAAATGAAAATGCATTTTCGATAATGMAGCCTGGTGCATCAAAATGACTAGGTAAAGCCTTACAAAGACTTTTAATGACAACCTCAAAAAGGCTCAATTGAGACAAATGCTATAAACTTGAGGGGTTTTACCACCTTCATTTTCTTCAGATTAGGAAGGTCCTAYATCCATTACATTGTTAGTTTCAATGATTACATTGCATACATTTAGCTGGTTTAATACTACTACTAMTAAKAAKAAGAAGAATAAAATAATTGCCTGTGTGAGACAGTCAAAATAGTTATGTATCTGTATAACTTCCTTTGTATGAGCAACWTAACAAGTCAGAAYTGGAGTGCACACWGCTTACTTTCATTTTTCAAATGGCAATCATAYTAAKTTTAGATATTACTATGTAAAATCATGCTCATCCTTCCTTGCCACATCAGTTCTTTYGAAACTTTTACTTTCACATCTTTATTCCCTTACCTAYRTATGCTGACAKTAGAACAGTGTTATTAAYGAAACAAATGAAGRAAAGGCTGTATTGTTTCACATTTGTCAATTCACAACATTAAATAGGCCTTTAACATTAAAAAGTACTTTTCCCCAAAAAACAATTAGTAGYGCGTAATTTGTTTATATGCTAAATTAATGTAAAACGAGTCTAAAAAAATATACCTCCTCATACAGTCAAACTTGACAGGAATAATTAGATTAGTATGCTGACTAAAGTCACTAGAAGAGTTACTAGCTGCTGTTACAATTATAAAAACATCTATGAAAACCAACAGCCATTAAAACCAAGCCTAATTTTCTTCAGACATTCAACAAGATAATGAAACAGATAATGTAACAGGATCTTTGGTTTGAACTGTTACTGGTTTTCCCACAGCTTTATTGTGGGAAAAATGTGTTTCTGTCAGTGGCTCTATTTATTAGTGTTGTTTATTAAATATATATTTTCATTTGTGCTTTGATGTAGCAAAGCTGCTACCTTGATTACAACAAATTGATGTGAACTTACCCAGCTTTGCTATGGCACAATTAATATGATTTGATTCACCATGCTAAAGCTGCAGGATTTTGACTGCCTCTCATAATGTGTTGAGTATGCCCAGCATCCCTTAAACCCTTAATCAATATCTACAGATGAAATATGCTGAAATCAATTTGCAAAAATCACCACACCTCATATCCCATCTGATTTCAAGTAATGAATCTGCTCTGAGCACTACTGTAGAATACCTGAAGTTTATTTGTGGAGTACCTACCCAATATGGTAGAATAGAATTTAACTTTATTCCACAAACAAATTATGCTCATAAAGAAAATTCTAGTAGTACATACTCGTTGTTTGGAAATAGCTATACCAGCACTGTAAGTAGGTATTCTTTGAAGTTGCTTTGAGAAGACGAATTAATCATTATTTGTATTTCATAATAGACATATTATGCCCCTGYAGTGGCAGACAGCAGAAAGACAGGGCAAGCAAAGCCAGGCAGGAAATACACAAGGTGAATAACAGGCATGGAGGAAATTTTTAAATAGGCATTAGAAGCTGAGCATTTGGAGAGACTAATAAGAATAATGATATCAGACAAATTCCKGACTCAAAAGTTATTATCCTCTCTGCAGAAGTGAAGCCACAGATCTGTCAATAAAAGGAGAAGCATTGTAAAATATGAAGTTATACCAGTTCTCTGTTTTGTTAGCTATTTGGGCAAGATGACCATAAAAAAGAGATCATTATAATTAGCTTCTACTATTCCACTGTTATTAATTCTTTTCTAAGAGAAAAGAGAACAAAAGCAATAGGACACTCTTGCACATGCATTGTTTTCATCACAGTTTGATTTTGACKGTAATACTGCGACTGCTTTGCAACAAACATAAGCACTTTAAAACTTACATTGGTCTTTACTTAACATATGCAGAGGTTTTGTTTGTTTGCTTTCTACACAGAAGAAAGCCCCCAACACTAAAATCAGAAAGACTTATTGACCTGATTCCTTGCACTCTTACAGCTTTTGTCATTTCACTGATTTCAGCTCTCTTTAACTGATATCTGTAACATAAATATTACATATAAACCTATAAATACCCAGAATTTATTAGGCAGATTGATTCAAATTCTTCCTGAATAGCAGCAAAAGAATCAGAGTAGTTTGACTGAAATGTCAATCACTGCACAAAAACATCAAACTACATCAAATTCACAACACAGGGACTTAGTTGTCTCTAAGTGACTTGTGCAGTCACTGAGATGTGGTTGTCAACTGTTGTGTCTTATTTCCATTACATTAATTAAGGAAGATGTTTTCCTCCATTGTCTCATCTCTATTTTCCATTTAAGTGAAGAGTTTTATTTTTTTCTTCTAACCTTGAGAAGAGAAGGCTGAGGAAAGAAACAAAATTCACACTGCCATAATTGCACAACTCTCATTTAAAGCACAACCTGGATTTAATTAAATTCTTTCATTCTTGTGTATAGCTTCATTTATTCAGAAACTCTAGCCTGCTGGCAGCTCCAGCCAACTCTTTATATTCTAATCTTACAGCAGGGGTAAACCTTTAAAAAAGCTTCGAAGGCTACACAGGCTAACACAAAACCAGATCCTTAATATGTCAGTATTTACAGGAAAGGTAGTGGATAAAGAGCTGTTTTGGAGTCAGCCTCTTAACTTTATGAATGGCTAGGTTTCTTTAGGAGACAGAGAAAACTCCACAAAAGTCTTGTATTTCTATCTTCCTTCCTAAGAACTCATCACCAATGGGAAAGAAAAAAGCTTTTTTGGAAAATCATACATACAAGCTCTTCCAGCAAAGTGCCGGTGAAGTGCTAGAGCCCCTGAAATGCTGCTAAATCAGAGCACACAGTTGATCATCAAAAACTAAGTGACCTCAATTTCTAAAACAAATTAGCAATTTTTGCTATTGATAAAACCATTGGCTCTTGTGTTTTGAAGACACAGTTCTCCTCTTAACAGAAATACAACAGAGCTTGGGATTTTCCCTTCTTCACCACACCTACACAAAAGAAAGACTAGATCTTGATTCTGGATCTGGCCTTTAGATGGTAACCAAAAGAGATCACATTTGTGCTGCATTTTTTGTTTTAATAATGGACAGATTTGGGGTTTGTCTGAAAGAAAAAAAAGAAAGTATCTAATTTCACATGGGCTGGACCAGCATCATCACAGTTGATACATTCCACTTGAATGAAAAAAAAAAATTCTCCTGAAATTTGATCAGACAAAAAAGTTCTCTGCAAGATCTGTCCCTCTGACAAACACAGGCAGTTCTCTGCATATTGATCATTTTTTTCCATTCCCACCCCACCCCCTCCCAAGTCCTAAAGCTACAGATGAGACTTTTGAGGCAGTAGGTTACCAAGGCAACTCATGCACCTCATTATTATCTAGCTCTCATTATTAAAACATTGATTTTGGACAAATAGTAATCTTGTAACAGAGTGAGTTGATGGATCACTTTCTTTTAAGCTGCTAAAGACCAGGGAAGCCTAAGCATATGAATCTCTTTTGGGTGGAATGAGTTAAGGAAATTGCTGAATRAATGTCTTCTCAGTTTCCCCTGCCCACATTGTACCTATATATGGGTTTCTGCTACCTGGATCCTACCACCCTCAAGATAGCAATTTCRCTAAATCAAAAAAGAAAGGGAAAAATCAAGAATTTACAGATGGTGACAACAGAACCCTTGGGGTACAGCCACRGTTAAACTCCAATCTCTGAAAACCACAATAAGGCAATTCTTGGTTTTGCAGTCCAAACACTGAATCGACAGCAAAATATCTATACAGCACAAATCAGCAGACTCACATAACCTTAACCTTACAGATCAAATTTCATTAAGTTATCCAGCAAGTTTATGCTAACTCAAGAGAGACTTATCCGTATTAGACACTTAGTGAACATTCTGCTGTTGTTCCAGGCTTTACTTTCAGTTGCTTCATACATTGTTAGTCCCCTTATCTTCCTGGTTTTYGTTAACTTAGCTGAAACACAGTCTTTCATTGCAGTTTTTGCACCTTTTCTTTATGCATTACATATCTGAACCCTCCTCTTGCCAGAGCATCCAGTACTCAGAAAGATAGCCTGGCCAGGCAAGTGCCTGAAAATCCTCAGGGCACTCAAAAACCTCAGAAGTTTGCTCAGTCTGGCCACAAATACCACAGCACAAAGCTCAGGCAGAGACCCTGCAGGCAGGCACCGCGCAGGAGACTCCCACTGGTAATCTGTATAATGGAGTGTTCTATAGCCTCATGTTAATGSTTCATACTGAGGGGCTGAAGCAGCTGTTCAAGAATACTAAAAAGGCTGAAAATAGAAACAAGAATGACCCGTTTTTCTGAAGCAGGATAAGCAAAGTGCTCTGCTAGGTACTTGACTGCCAAGTACAAAGGGTGGAAGAGCTGCACACACAGAACAGCAAGGACTGCCTGCTTCCTTTGAATAAATAAAGTGTGCAGAAGAAATCCAAACCATCAAATGGATCTTAAGAGAGGAGCAACAGTGCTGCGTGTAGACCTTTCTGTTTCCAGGTGCCAAGGGGAGGGCTCCAAAACTGAGCAAGGAAACATGTCACTACCAGCCTGGTACCACAGTGGTGCTGTACGCCTTCCTGATCTCCACCCACCTATCCTTTCTGCACGCATGAGATCCTAGTGCAACACACTGTGCTAGAAAGGGTGTCATGAACAATGGATTTTAATACAGAAAAAACTTTGATTATGAGTAAACACATTATTCTTTGTCATAAAAAACAAGGCAGCTACAGATTTGACATGGAAAGGACAAATGTGTTTGTAAAAAAAGCTGCTGTAGAACCCAACGTGACTACATTACTGCAAAGGCCATGGAGAAGAGGCCAATCGCAAGGTCATCCAGGATTGTAACAATTTTTAAKCTTCATGAAGGTGGACATGCTTAATTGAAAATACTTGCAAGAATTGAACAAAATGGCTTTCAAGAAAAATGTGGACAATGGTGAGTTTTCTTAATAAGTGTTTATCCCCTTAGGCATAAATTAAGTATATTATATGACCTTTCGGAATAAGACATGTCTGCAAACCACTCATTAGTAGGTTATTAGGCTGATCAAACAAAAACACTGTGGATATTTTCGTGCATTTTCGWTCATTACTCTTCAGCACATCAGCTTATCCTTGTAGTGCTGAAATCAGTAAGAGGTTTAGCATTGACTTTTATAAGATTACCTCAGGCTAAGAGCATAGGAACTTAGGCCTGGTATGAGGGTCTGTGCAACTCTTAAAATACAGTAACACCTTCACTGAAAGATCTTTTTACATGCAGTTAAATGAGAATTCAATRCTGCTATTTCTGGCAGAAAAGTATCATTATGATGCCTCAAGAAAGGAAGCAGGCCAACAGCATGGTGCTTTGAGATCTGAGGGTGATGGAAGAAAGCATTATTATTCTAAAATAATAGATCAAGATTCAGTAAGAGACCAGTCAGACACTTGAAAATAGAGCTCAAAYACAAACCCAGAGCAGTCATTAAGCACAGATAAATGGAAAAGTCAGTTGTTTTTGAGACTGGAGGTAGGAGGGTTTCCCATGTGGAAAACATGGTACCAGGCCGATTAGAGAAGCATTATGTCAGGAATTATGAGCTCTCCTACACTGCTGTCTACACATTATAAAAGGTTTTGTGATGAAGAATGATGAAATGAGCTCTACATCATCATCATTTCCTAAAAAGATTACTTAGCACTGAGGGCAATTCATCACTCCATTGGATTCAGATCCCCATGAGAAAAAGCTTTATTAAAAGGACACCAAAGTTCACTGATAAAGGACTATACATTACGCTTCTTGTGAGGTTTTGTCCTGCCTACTCCTGCCCATATTTCTGGCTTTGTATAACTTTGTGTACCTTCTCRGAGTGACCAAAAAATATTCAAGACCACTTTTTGCACCTTTCCTTTACAAAATTTCTTTATGAAAGACACACTTTAAACTGATTTCCCCCCGTTTCCTCCTGATCCAAAAGCTTTAGGGCAAGAGCAGCACATTATAAATCCAGGAGATCAATTTTGAGTGTTAAAAACAGGCATTTTGAATTGGAAAACAAAAGACAAACAACTATTATATTAGTGGCATAYATTTCAGCACGAATATGCACAGTTTCAGTTATGTGAACATAGTCAGGAAACAATAAAGAGGATTAGATATTCAAACAATAACTAAGAAAATTCTTGATAAACCAAGAGAGCAAAAATTAAAAAATGCAAATAGCATGGGGTTTCACCATAAGAGATTGGAAAAACAAAAGAAACACCCAAATTAATGTAATTTTTCATACTCTAAGATGTAGCATTCACAGAACATGCAGGAATTAATTTGCTCAAAAACCCGTATGCACCTGCAGTAACACTTCCCTCTGAACACACGGAGATGCTTAATTAAGCAGCAGAAGAATCTTCTTCAGAAATGCTGATGATGGGCTGATGTGCTGATTTTCAGTAGATTCCCAGAGCCCATAGGTCCAGATTTCTCTCAGGCCTATCCCACACACAAAATCTGGCACATGAATCAAGGTGAAGTTCTCACTTCTGGCCTGGGGTCAAAGGCAAGGAACAGAAGGCAWGGCATTTGTGAAAGAGGCTGGGAATGAGAGGAGCAGCAAGGTGTGCATATTCCTGCAAGAGGATAAGAGCCCTTCTTTCCCTAGAGATGGAGATTGTCCCAGATGCACACACAGTGTGACACCGAGCTGATAGCACCTGCAGCCAGTGTTGACTCTAAGTCCATTGCTGGTGACACCAGAACAACTTCACACAGGAACCTCCAGAGTCAGAACGGCCATTTAAAAATGAATTCACAGCATTTTCCATCACACTTCAGCAYTAGGCCTGATGCTAACCTCACGTCTTTCTTGCTGCTGTTAACAAGTGCTAACAAGAAGTTAACAACTTCAAATTTATGTCCTTCGGAGTTTTTTCATAGTACCATTCTGTMTTGCCTCCACAAAAAAAACCTCTCAGAGAAAGAAATATATTTGTTAGTTATCTCCATGACATGGTTCCCGAAGTACAATAATGGCTTTATACAGAGCCCAAATGCCAGATTAAGTGTAAGGTCAGTGTTTTAGTAACAGATCTCTCAGGCAAAACATCACTAATTGC
Source organism: Malurus melanocephalus (assembly GCF_030028575.1). Lineage (NCBI taxonomy): Eukaryota > Metazoa > Chordata > Aves > Passeriformes > Maluridae > Malurus > Malurus melanocephalus. The sequence goes on along the minus strand of NW_026623233.1, from coordinate 5,953,862 downwards.
TACACAGCACAACAAACTGCAAAAGTCAACACCAATCTTTAACAGATRCAGCCAATAAAAAGGAGCATGGCACAGATCAGACAAATTAATATAAAGAACAGATGAATCAATATCATGACTTGCAAATGTTAACAGATATAAATCCCTTCTGATGTGCTCTGGTCAGTCTCTTATCGCCTCCAATTGTCAAGTCCCTGTTCAGCCACCAAAAAGGACTGCCATGGTTTAACCCCAGCCAGCAACTAAACACCACACAGCTGCTGAGTGCTCCCTCAGCACAAAATGGGGAAGAGTAAATATGCAAATTACTTTTAAAACTAGCAGTCAATTTTCCAGCATGATGAGCTGCTATGCTTTGACTGAAGCCTAGTACATATACCTTGTGTTCACTCTGTGTGGCACCTTGCTCGGGGACAGCTTTATTTTGGACAGAATCTGCATCCAAGCACTTCAGAGTCATAAAGAATACACGCTGCTGCAGCTGCACCCATTTCTGTTTGCCTGCCAGTTGGCCAGGAGGCACAGACAAGGCAGCACGTTGTGCTTTAAAGATTTCTTACCCCTTACCAGCCAAGGCACCATAAAACATTTACAGACTATTCTGGGCAGCATTTCATTGCAAATTCCATATGCTTAGCTGAACTATTCAATGCCCCGAATGACAATAAAGAGAAGATTACATTTGAATGCACCATGTAGCAAGTATTCTACCTTTTAGCTGCTATAGCCATTATCTCATAAAATAAACCACACACAACTTGCTGCTCCATCAGCTGAGTTCCACAGTATTAGACACCTCTGTAGAGCCTAAGGGTGGCTCAAACATCTACTCCAGGGTACAGCCTCATCTCCACTCACAGATATTTGCAAAAGAGAATAGAGCCTGAAGGGTGCAAGTTCTTTAATATGTTATATAATTGTAAAGGAAAAGAAGAAAGGCAGCTACAGATCCTTTCCCCAAGCAAAATGTATGGTCTCGTCCTTAGTTACAGACAGAGCCACATGATGATGATGAACTTATAAAAATTCCTACTAATGTTTGAGGGACTTGAATAAAAACAGTGTCTGATCTCCATAATAATTTAATGTGTACTGAAGGAAAAGAGCCACTATTATGGAAAATCCTGTAAAATAATTTGTCCTTACATGCCATCACAAATTAACAAGAAGACTGAAGTAAGATATGTAACTTTAAGGCATGCAATAACTTAATTCTTCTGCACCATCATACATTTGCTGTCCTTGCATATATGGCCCAGCAGAGTGAGAGAACAATGTCTGCAAGTTCAGCTCTGCAGRGACAGACAGACTATGCAGGCTGGCACAGAAGAAGCAAGTGTCAGCTAACTGAATGGGTTTAACATCTCTCTCTTACCTTCCTTGCAATGAAACGGTGTCTGCCATATTAAGCTATGGGTAACCAGTTTAGAGTAAAGAAGCTACTTTTAGAGGTTACTACAATATTTAGGACCCTAAAGCAGCTCATTGGATCAGCAACCTAGTGATAAAGTAGTTCAGATAATCTCAGCTCCATCCAGCAATGAGCTCTGGCCAAATGTCAGAGCTTTTAGTCTGCTCTAACTAAAACTGGCCAGACACCAGCCTTGAACAACAGCTCCAGMACAAACAGAGCTTCACACTGTACTCCAAATGTTTCTCCCTGATTTTCCTTTGTGTYACTTGACTGGAAAATTTGCAATCTATGCAAGTTTAAAGACTTAGGGTTTTGTTTTTTTTTTTTCCCCCCCCAGGATTTAAACATTAAATTRTCCTCTGGAGATCTGTTTTRTATCACTTCATGCATCCTTCTTTTGTTCACCACTCACAGCTCATAAAGTCTACTAATGCATACTTTAAATACAGAAGAATCACATGTTTTTCTTCTGATGTCCCTTCCCACTTTCTGCCTCTTCAGAGCTGAAAGACAGCACCTTTTGCATTMAATCATGACCAGGCCATTAACATTATGGAACCTTTCCCATTAAAAAGGCAATATATATTGATATGCGAACACTCCACTCCCAAAAGCTTTTTTTCCAACACTTCATTAACATTTTTCACTGCAGAACCATTATACCCTCCCAGAGTACATCTTTATTGTCCCATTTCCTCAGCATACCCCTAATGACACAACAAAAGGAGAGGAGGCAATTGCAGATAAATCAGCCCAACTTCCCATCGGGTTTCCCTCGCACACTCGTGCCATCTGTGCTGGCTGCACAGCACTGCATTCGCTTCCAGACAATACCACGGGGGTGACACTGCACACCGCAGCCACTCACGGCTGTGCTGGCATTGTCACAGCCCAGCTCTTCTGCTGCTTGCCTTCACATGCAGTCTGCAGGGACAGCTTCCAGGCACCTCAGCTGGGGGCACACAGCTGAGCTCCCAGCACCACAGATGCCCTTCTCCTCTGGAAAACTGGAGACTCATCCCCTGGTTTGTACCAAGTGATTTACGAAACACAGATTTCAGGACTTGAGAAGCAGCAACATGTTGTATTTTGAATGGTCTGTTTACTCCCAAGGAACTCCTCTGATACGAGATTATCAGATTATTAAACCTTTTAACAAAAAAAAAAAAGGTATTTTCAAATAAATAAACAAGCGGAAAGCTTAAATCATAAAAAAGGTTATGAAAATATGTAAAAAACATATGAACATTTCTCTCTACTAGATTAACATCAGCAAATATAGAATCAAATATTGATCTGTATTTCTGGATTAGCTTTCTGAGGTGTGCAACCACCTTTTCACAGCTGTGAACACAGCACTGAAAAAAAAYTGATCATCACTCACTTTGCAATTCGAACTGCATGAATCATTAATAGCTGACTTGTTAATTGAATACGGTAGCAGAATTCTAGATTAGTCCGGCCTTTATAAGAACGCCATTAATAAACCTGTTTTTCAATTTAGGAAACATCATCTCGGCATAGAGTAGCCATTGTAATATTCCTGATTAAGTACAATATTTCATTCATTACCTTGACAAGTCACATCACTTAGGCCATCCACAGGAATAAATTTTGTCAGCTTGCAAATGCTATCCCTGTGTCCACACAGAAGCCCCACWAGTACAATGTCTCCTGCAAATATCACCTCAGCATTTTCATAAACCACTGGGCACACAGAAAAACCCTACAAACAGGGGAACTGCAATAGGTTTTCTCATTTATTATCAGGCACCATGCAGAACAACTGCTTAGCTGAAGAATTCTCTTCTTCTCATTTTGCTTTCTTTAGTCTCTCACAGTGYACGCAAAATGGAAAAATCACTTTCCTCTACATATTCAACAAGGAACCCAAACAAGTTAAGCACACCACTGTCCTTATGCTGTGTCCTCATATKGCATATTACAATATGAACATGTGTATGTACAACATAGTGCAAAACCTTGATTTATCASCAAAAGTAACATTTTGATTTATCAGTAACATTGATACAATCTACCCCTGTCYTCCTTCAAGTACGGCATCCATGGCTAACATTTGTTCCTTCAAAAGACAGCCAGCAAATGCCCCTGGTAAAACTCTTGAGAAGCCTCCAGAAAACTGCTAGCTAAAAAGGGATTCTTATTTGAAAGTTTCTGCAAAACACCTCATACAATCAAATTCACTAACACTTATTTGCTAGATATACATGTACATCTTTTGTATATCATCATATACATGTACATACAGAAGCATCCTTCAAAATTTAAATATAATAATTTAGGGACTGCCAGTCTGAACACATGATGATTAAATGACTAGCACTTTGAAACGCTGAGGTAGCAATACTGCTAAAATACCTGCTGAGATTCAACTCTGGCTTCATTAAGCAGATAAAGTCATCACTGTGGAAGTGCAAGATTGTCTTTTTGGCTAATGCTTAATCAGACTTCAAGTATGTATTGCTAATAACTGTGAATAATAGATTAATTCAAAGAGGGGTTCTTACATGCATATAGAAGACCAATGAATGGCTAAGAGATCTGCTTTAGAGGCAGGAAATCTTTTATACACATTAACTAAATGCATTTAGTCATTCTCACAAATCCTCAACGAGAGCTTCACTATTTTCTGTTTTGAGTGCACACAAAAGTGAATTTCAGAAAACAGTGACTTACAAAACAAAGTGGAGACCAAACAAAGAATAGWCAGAAATCCTCTTTTGTATGCACTGTTTCTAAGAAGTGTAATTGATCTACTTTCAGTGGCACTTTCTCACATAATGCACATTTCTCACTTAACAAGACAGTTATTTTCCAGCAAACCTGCGGTATTTTAAGAGATTTGCTTTGCCTTTTTTTCTGAGGGCACAATTTCTCACCCACAAAATGAGTATGAGCTAAAGTCTGTCCTTGAGGACCTCTGGTATGACAGTTGGTAGTGATTAGATATCTTATCTATAAACCTGTTCCTTCAGTAATAAGATTATTTTGCCAAACCTCCCTTGAACCTACTTTAATAAGTTGTCTATTCTCTTTTACCCTCAAAAGACATCACCAAAAAAAAAAAAAAAGTGCAACCATTAACCCATCATTTCCACATTTAATGTTCTAAACGTGAACTATGTAAAGGTATGGTGAGCTACCTGGAAGGCAGAGGCAAGGAGCCCATCTTAATTCTCCATAAGGTACAGACTTTTTTCTTACAAATAGTTCTTTATAYACACTCAGCTCCCTCAGCTGCTACTCATAGATATGTGCTCCASACCCTTCACCACCTTTGCTGCCCTTCTCTGAGCAGAGATAAATAGTATTTACCTTGCATCCATCTGAGAATGAAAGGCATAATCCCATCACTAGCACAAGAAGAAAATCAGGAAAGTAAACCTCTACAGCTCAAAATCTGGCCAAAACAGAGAGAGAGTCACCGGGAGCCAAGGCCATAAGGCTGTGAAAGCCAGTTCAGTTCTGTAGTGTTTGCAATTTTTGTCAGCTCCACCAGTTGTAGTAGGTATGATGCAGTACAGGGGATTGTGTGCATGAAAGACAGGAAAAGGGGGAAATTTGGTGACTAGAATGTTAATATAGGCATTATGGAATAATAATACCTATTAATACATGAAAAGGGATACTTTCCYCTCAAATGAAGAGGTTTTGTCACAGAACTTTGCAGTTCATCTTAWTTTAATGGATTTTGCTCTCTACTTTCTATCATATAGTAGTTTATGAAACAGTTCATAAAGTCCTCTGGCAGAAATTAACTGTATTGGKTGTGTTACAGTGGTTGCAATTAAAAAGGCAGCATTTTCACACTGCTATAAAATAAAGTATTAAACGATAAATTGCAGTCTTCTTTGTGCTTAGAGAAAGAATCAAGATTTTGCAGATATCTTATTTAATGAGGGAGAACGGAGAAGTCTTTGCTTCTTTTGAATTACTTTAAATAAATGCAATTTTCCTGGTTAAAGGACACTGAATAAATTATACTAGTGATGTGCTTTTTAGATTAAATTAATCTAAACTCAATTAATATAATATATTCACAGAAAATATAATAGACTAAATCAAGATCAGTGTGATGTCCCTTAAAGGATAAGTAATTTTTAGCTGCAATATATACAAAAACACAGGCTTACAAATTTTTCTTGACCACATAGCTGAGGTTCCCGTTTATTCTGAAACTATCACACATACTGCCTCAAACCTCAGACTACATAAAGAAAAAGGTATCCTTTCTTCCAGAACAATGTTTTAGTGCTGCATACCAATTTCTCACACAATTTGTATGTGTAATAACACATTGCTTCAAGAGAAAAAGATGCATTAAACACACATATCCATGAAGATGAAAGAGCATTCCAGCTGCACTACCTTTGGTGCCACAGTTTATAGTTCCTACTTTGCCTGCAGAGGTTGCAATTTGGAGGCAAGATTCAGGATTGTTTCAATTGTAAAACCAGCCCTTAATTATTTTTGTCACACGACCATATGCATCATGCATTTAATTTTGCTATATTCCTAAAATAACTTCATTCCTTTTTCAAATAAATAAATGTGCCACCGTTCCCTGAAGACTATTTTAATAAACTGCCTATTCTCTTTTACCATCCAAACACACCACCATAACAAAGGCAGATGTCCAAGTGTTAATCCATAATTTCCACATTTAGTGCTCTAAATGTGAATTATGCAAAAGTTTGGTGAGTTACTTGGAAGGCAGAAGGAGCCTCGTGGTTAAATATTTACTTATAACTACAAATTATACAATTAGTTCTTTTAAAAGAGAGTCCAAGAGTTGCATGATTGCATGGGTTCAATACTCAAGTCTCCAAAAATGAGAGAAAGAGAAAACCTGCATATATTTCAGTCTATTATTTTCATAAATATTGGAGATCACAAAGCATAAAATTGATTAGAAATTCAGGTGAGTTGCAGATTACAGGATTTCATATTTATGATGTGGTAGTCCATATGCAAGTAATTGTAGAGGCTGTTATTGAAGGTTGATGTTGGCCAGCTTTCAGACACTCACCCAGCTAGTCTCCCTCCTTCTTCCTCCTCAACAGGCAGAATGGAAAAGATTATGGATCCTGATAGGCACAGGGAGATCACTTTCCAATTACCAATATGGACAATACACACTTGATTTAGGAAAAATTAATTAAAAAATTTGCAAATTAGAGTAGAATAAACGAACCCAACCCTCCTCCCCAGGCTTCTCCCCAGATAAACGAACCCAACCCTTCTCTCCAGGTTCCATTTCCTTCCTTCATTATGATTCTTTTGTTTCATTCCCCCACCCCTGCAGGAAGATAGGGGAATAGGGTTTGTGGTTAGTCTATGGACCACAATCAGTTCTTCTGCATCACACCTTCCTCCTCAAATGTTTCCACTCATCCAGCATGAGCTCTCCATAAACAACTCCAACATGGATCCTTCTCACAGGCTGAGGCCCCTGTGGGCCCTCCACCACCTGCAGCTCCTCAGGGCCATGTCTGCCCACTCCAATGTGGGTTTCTCCATGGCTGCAGTCCAGACACTGATGCTCTGGCATGGTTCTCCATGGGCTGCTGATGGTGGAGCACCACCATCACTCCTCCCACAGGATGGAGGGAAACACCTGCACTTCCTCCCCCTTCTGCTCTGACCTGGGTGCTCTGAGGTTTGTTTCTCCCCCCTTTTTTCCCCCCTCACTGCTGTGTGCTGTATTCTCCTTTCTTAAATACGTATTTTCACAGAGGCACCACCAGCACCTGACTGAGGGGCTCGGATGTGGGTACTGAGGGCCCCTGGAGCCAGCTGGAATYGTGTTTCCCATGGGGCAGCCCCTGYTCTCCTCTCAGACCCAACAGCCCTGCAGCCCCAYCACCACCACAACCACCGAGACACCCACATCCAGCGCACTCACTGACAAATACATTGTTTCCATACTTCACATCATCAGACTACTCAATTCCTCCATCTCCCAAAGCAAGAACTTCATGCACAGCAGCCACCATTTACCAGGAAAAACAATAAGTTCCCAGTGTAACTAAGCTTTTCCCTGGTGCAGCACACTACTGAACACTTCAAACGGGACAAAGAGGTTCACAAGAGCTGATGTTGGCAAGGTCTGTTCTAGAAAGACTCTACACCATCCTTAAACCAGGTGATATCACATAGACAACCTTTAGTCTGGAATAAGGACCTTGAATAAATGTTTTTGTTTGTTTAGAGAACAAGATGTACACAAAGTATAAAAATAGATAAATGTATTCATTGAGGAACTCTAAATTTAATACATAAATTCATTAGGGAAGCAATAAAAATACTGCATAAATTAATTACTTKATGCTTATCCTCATTAAATGCTACTTAATGCGTTAATAAGCTTGAAAAGCAATGACAAAWTGCCACAGTGCAGATACAGGATTTTATTTTTTATAAATAAAGAGTATGTCTAAGTGAATGCTGAAGCTCTGGATACAGACAGGTAACATTCATGCAAGGTGGTCACTTTATCTTCTAGCCTTCATGAACAAGTACCTTCTGCCACAAGTTTTGAATTTGTCAGTAAAGTGAAAACTTCACAAAGTTCAACTGCTGAAGGTACTTTAAGTTTCAGGAATCACCTCTCCCTTAAAATTAATTTTGTRCAAATTAATTTGTATTACAGGCTAACTTCCAGTTTTTTGGGAAATATGAATCACAAACTACATRTATATGTATATGTATATATGTACACACATGCATATGTACGGACACACACAGATTTACACACACAGGTACATAAACAATAGGCATATATTGCTACATTTGAGAATTATATTCAGGCTTTTGTGGCCTCTCAGTGTTTGAGAATGAAGAACACATAAAGGTGTCGCCACAGTTACAAAAAATTGGAAAGAAGCTGGGCAGTACTAGAAGAAGTCACATCCAACACCAATAAAYCCTTTAAATTTTGTGATGGGGTATGAGTGCTCCAGCATGAACTGAGCTGTGTTATTAGCATGCTACGGAAGACTGAAATGGTGGCCCCATTTGTCATGTCACAGCTATAGACTGCTTATGCACTCATTTTCTGCAGCACAAAGGCTCAAAGTGCTGTGTTCTATGTTGTGATTTAAACAAAACAAACAAAGAAAACCCACACATACACATTTTCACTTGCTCTCTTCCCGTGCCAAAAATGAGAGAAGATGGCAAACTGTGTCCCAGAATACATTAGTCATGCTGGTATTATAAATGCCTTTATTTTAAAGTAAARTATATCCTGAACACATCTTCAAATCTTATGCACATCGGTGCATTAACTAAGAATTGCTTAGTGAATGTTTCAAAACACACTCTTCCCACCTTCCCAGGACACCCACAATTCACACTGAAACTACCTGTGCTACCTTGATAAAATATTAAAAACAATCTTTGACCATTACATGGGCAAACATTTCCCAGAYAACCTTGGGATATTAATCCAATTTWTCATCTCTTAAATTGATTTTTTTAACTCCTCACAACATATTTACAGCAAAGGATTGAATTCCTCTTTATAGGGATAATAAATAGATAAAGTAGTATTCTGAACAAAGACTGTCARTCCTTTTCAGGGATTCTCATTCCTTGGATTATGCTAGTTTTTCAAGGGAATCCTGGACCTCCAGGATATTAGTGTGCTTAATTCCTGATTTGCTGAGAATCACGAGCAATATCTAGAAAATTTCAATGCCTGTGATTACATACATACACACACCAAAAAAAAAACCCAAACATCAAAGCATTTTTCAGTACCCTCCAGCATGACAATCCACACAAGTAAGATCTCAGTAGCAGTTGTCAGCATGAAAACGCTTTTGGAACAAAATCCAGAGGAAATCAGCAACCAAAGCAGCATCAGAGAAAGCCACAKTATTAATTGCATCACATGAAATATTTTGCATTGCTATGGCAGCATGGCATCATATTAAACCCCACAAACACWAAAATAAATACACTTCACAAGAAGGCATGTGCTGATAGTGCACAGCTACCACAATTTCTTCCCTTAGAATTAAACAACTCTGCAGCCTGATGTGTAAGCAAACCTTCAACTATTTTAAAACCTAGTCACTCTTCAAACAAAACCACGTCCATCAATCACACTAAGTCTTTAGACGTTTTCAATTGATTTTGGTCACTTAAGACTAATTCACAAAGGATTCGGAAGCCAGAGTACAGCTAAATGCCATCTCCATGATTGGATAAAAATGTGTATTAAACAAATCAAGACATACTCATGTTACAAACAGGTCCTCAAGAGTTTTGTGCTGACACTTAGGCAATAAGAGAACTAATGGTAACAGCTATACTCTGCTCAGCACTGTTYAGGACACTAACAAATTTAGATGATTTGTCATCAAGTCCCTGCAGGAAGAAGCCACACTATTTAAGGGGGTGGGAGAAGAAAAAAGACAGAACACTCATCTAYGGAAATCCTTGATCCCAAGCTAACTGCTGGAATAACAGCAAAAATAATACTAGAAATAATGTTTAACAGGGAATAACTTTAGCCATTTATCTCAGTAATAACCATGTATTTTTAATTTACTGATAGGCATTTTAACMTTCATTCATGTCTTCATTTTCAGTAGTCATTTTACTACTTTAAAAGAACAGTTTTGAAAAGGAATTTAAATGACTCTTGGAACAGAAGAACCACAGTTGGTGGCTTCCCAAATTTTCAGAAAAACAGCCAATGGAGTCACAAAATGAAAGCTGGGTGGCAAGAGACAAGAATGTTTGGGGTTTTTTTTCCTGTTTTCTTTTAATATATCTTACCATATTATCTCACTTATGAACCATTATGTCTGTGCAAGAGAAGAGGAAAGGTCATCAGTAGCCAGTGGCAGCACCAGCTGGGAGGTGGAAATGGCGCTTGTAGTTTCCAGCTGTCAAATGTTGGCTGAAATTTCGTAAGTGCCAGTATGAMATGATCTGCAAATCTGTAGCTTTTTTTAAATTAGTGAGAAAAAAAATGAAGGATTTTGAGAGAGCAATTTGAAGTCTGTTATATTATTATAGTTATACATAAAGTGTTGCAAGTTGYTCAGTTTCACTGGTTCCCAGGTTACCAGAACTCCCACCCGTTTCTGTGCTRAAACACCAAAGCAAAACAGCATTTTGTATTACATTTGATCCACTCCCTCTTAAAATACTCTGATTTCTTTTCTCAGTGGATGCTAAGTTTTTGTGAAAGTAGACATCATCAATAAAAAGAGACTAAATTATGTATTTACTCTTTCAGGTGGTATCCATGATTTGCCAATGTCTTACTAACAATAAATAAAAAAAAAATGCAGAAACAATATAGGAAAGWTGCAGGAATCAGCAAAACTACACAAATATTTTCTGTTTTGGGGTGCAGCCTCATGTTCTATATATAAAACTGTAACTTTTGTAAAATAGATGTGCCTTTCCCAACAGCCAGCTCTGTGTGAGAACTGTGTGTGTTTGAAATGAGAAGGAATTCACATATGTGCACCCAGCCCACAAGYAGGGCCTAAAAAAAGAGGGTACGTTTCCTCCACAACTGTGAGTTCAGCAAATATGCTGCAAGAGCAGCCACAACATTGCTGTCCTTTCTGAGAAGATGAGCAAACATTTAAGCATGGAAGAGACACACGCCCACCCTCAGGCATTCCAGAGTGCCAGACTATTTAATGAGCCCTGATTAAAACCTTTTGGAATGCAACCAGCCAGCCCACCAGTGCCACCACATGCCACCACCTCACACTGGCCTCTCAAACATTCTCACCCCCAGTGTGGAAGAGACGCTTGCACTGAGTCAAGAGCCAAGGGTAGATGACACAAGGGCCTGTGCTTGTCTTTGTGTGCTCATTTCTTGAATTGCTAGACCAGACAAATGGTGCAAACAGCTACARCACTCTGCTGTGGTCCATCCCCCTCATCATGCATCACAAACCAGACCAGACAAATTTACCTGCCATGCAGTCACTGTATTACATGAATGGGTATGGCCATGCATGACTTGCCACACCTGCAGACAACCTGAAATACTGAATAACTGGCTTTATCCCTTAAAAGATGACCAGTAGTTCYTTTCTTTCCTGTTTCTAGGGCACAGTATGTTCTGTGGTACCTGCTCTTGGATTGCTGACAAATTCAGTCCTACTCACTGGAAATGAACTGACTTTTTAAATCCTATGGATTTTTMTTTAATTACAGTATTTAAAATATTAAGACGTAGCTAGTATAATGATGGCTTAYCATATAAAGCAGAAAACTAGAAATGGAATGTGTTGTCAGCTAATGAAATTCCTCTGACTTAAATATTGTTTTCTACCTTATTTGTCCCTGTAGACACTACCTAATTTCCCCTCACTCTTCTCTCATCTGAGAAAGTTTTTTGGGAGCAGAGCCTGCCAATTTTTTGTATGTCTGTAAAGGACCTAAGCCGTCAAAGCCCAAAGGTTCTGAAATGCACCTGCATTTCAATGTCCACATCCAACAATGAGGACATTTGACTGCTCTTTCTAGCAGACACCATGTGCAGTAGCCGTATTTAAAACTAGTAATGAGAAGACATTTTGAAAGTGTTTTCCATTCTTGGAGAAATATATAAAGAACATAGCAAAACCACCTCACTCACCCTCTTGCACTGTTGGCAGCTAGATTAATTACTGATCAGGTATTCAGGTGCACTGGAACACGACTTCCCTCTGGCCCAAGGAGTGCTTCAGCAGCAGCAGCAGCAGTGGATGCCGCAGCCAGCAGGACACTGCCTAGCTGCTGAGGGCTCTCCCTGTGCATGCCCAGGATTCCTCTTTCTGCAACAACTGCACAGCTCCCCTAACCCAGTGCCTTTAATTAAAGCATTGTAAGGGAAATGTAACATCAGCCTCAGACATCCTCTGTTTGACTAGAAGTTGAGGGAGTATGATGGGGGGACAGGAAGAACATCACCAATGCAAAAGCTACCAGTCCTGTACCATGGATAAAAAATTCACTTTTTTGGAGGAAACAAAAAAATCCCTCAGGATTCTGGAAGGGAACAGATGCAGCAAGTAGATAGCAATGCACACATAAATTCAGCAAGCCTGATTAGCAGTTACACCAACAGACRAAACACACAAAAATTTAACCCTGTGGAGGAAGTTACCATAAGCCAGACTTAACTCAGGACTCCCCACGCTGATGAACAATTTTGGTRTCAAGGCACTGGCTGTCTATTACACCGCCCTGCATGCTGTTTGTAGAGCTTTCCTTTCACAGGAGAAGAAAGAGTATGTTTGCAAGCATAAAAAAGATGATTTAATACCAAAATCTCAGTTGTTACAAAATTGGAGTAAAACTACAGATGCCTGTCACCATCCATTTACCCTCTGCATATTAAGGTAAKGTCACCATCAGGGCTAGGGTCTCTTTACTGGTAGTGCCCAGCTAGATCTGACACTCGRGGGTGCTTCCAAGCCCTTTCCATCACAGGCATGAGGGGTTAGTTAAAGGCAGAAGACCTCCTGTGAGAGCGCTAGAGAAATGTCCCAGGCAGAGGAAGGCAAACTTGGCAGGATCTGTGCCCACACTGTTGGTCCAGAGCAGGCCCTGAAGCAAATTAGCCAGCCAACAATGCCTTATTTGCCCCCCTGCCCCTCTTCACAAGGAATTCTTCTCCATTGCTGGTAGGGATACTGAATTCATTAGCATATATGCAGTGCGAACAATCAAAGACTTGAACCTGGGACTAAAGTGAGAGCCAGATTATTTGACACTAAAACACATTCAGTGAGGAATAGTGAAAGGGGTCAAGGAAGTACTGGGCCACTTGACATCACAAAGACTATCTGTGGTAGGAAGTAGAAGCAGAGCAGGGTAGCTTGCAGTGTTTTTATACCCCTTCCTTTATATGGCTGTGTTGGCACACTGGGATGTAGGCGAGCATGTCCTGCTGGGAAAGGAAGAGATGTGACAGGACTGAGGAATCATGAGCCCAGGGCACGATCTCTCGTGCTGAAGCGGCTCTGAGGGGTTTGCATTAAATGCACATGTCCACGCTCCCAAGCACACAGCAGCTCTGCCTATGGATGAACCAGTTTCTTTAACAAAGACAAATAAGTGAAAGATCAGTTTAAAAGYCTGCTACAACTGCTGCACAATAAAAACAAGTGACAAGCTTTTACACTTAATTGCTTCATCAGTCCAATCAGGGAATAAGGTATTCTGAGCCTGAGAGCTTSTTTGTTTCTTTTCCAGCTACATCCATTTAACTAATCAACAGATCTCTCTCTCCAGACCTTACTTATATTACATTATTCCAGAGTGGATACAAAGCTTCCCATCTAACAAAACATTAAAAATCTAGCATTTAAAGAGAGAAAATGATTAGGTTTTAATTCTAAAAAAAAAACATGAACTGCCTTCCAGTACTAAGGATTAGTCAAATTTATCAATTTCTAGAAAGCATAAGTCTGCTCATTGAAACTGAGACAACACTTGAGAGACTTTCTCTGAGGTGAAAACTGTTATAACCACCTGGCTAATAGGCCAGGATATTCTCCACCAGGCTTTCTGTCCAGCTGAAACACACTACATTGAATACCTGGAAAAAAGCTGCAAGAACACCTTCATCCTTTCAGAGCGGCCTTATGGCTGCACAAGTTGCACCTAACCGTCTCTGTTTATAAAAAAGCTGCCTTGGCTACGAACTACAAGAGCATACAGCCAGTACACTCTGGCTACACCCTGAGTCCTTCTCTTCATCCTCTGAAGGCCAAAGATGACTGTGGTATWAAGTGATTCAAGCATACCTTTTCCACTAGGCAATATCTGAGCAGAATTTGATCCTACAGATGCACATTCTAAAGTGAGAATCATTTGGGTTTCAAAAACTGACTATAACGTGTTTTGGAAAGCATTTGACAAATTTTATGYCTTTGCCATCATGTGAAAGTACTACCACTTCCTTATAGACATTGTCTACACAACATTGTCACAGAAATAAAGCTTTCTGTAAGCACTATAAGTTAGTGGTTCTAATTTCCTTAAGGGTGAATTTTCCATAAAAAGTCTTGCTCCAGTACTAATTGCAAAATTAGCAAGAAGCGTGAGAGTAATTAGATCGGGGTGTTAAATCACTAATGTTCCTTAAATAAAACTCCTAATTAGGACACACTGCATATTTATCTACAATCTAGATCTGACAAACAGCACAAACTTTCCTTTTCTAGCTGACATCCAGGACACTGACAGGGAAATAGCAGGCACTCATCTCTTCAGAAAGGCTGGAGCCCTTATTTGAGTCGCACAATTACAGATAAGGATGCCCATGCTCCTCCACTCTGATACCACAGCAGACTGGCACAGTAGAGAGAGTCATGGCTACAAATTCAGATACCAACCACCAGAAGGTCATTAATCTCTCCTGATTACATAGGAACTTGCTCAGATTAAGTGTCTGTGGAAGAATTTAGCTGCTGACACCACAAAAAGATAAAACTATCAACACAATCTGCTCTTCCCTCTTCAACATGGTATTTCCCAGACTCTAAGATAAATGCAGTTGGATAGATGCCTTTTTTTTAATTACACCTAATAAAACACCACCTGACACAAAGGCATCTCAACTGAGAATTGATCCACAATAAACCACTGCAATACAAACAGCAGCATTTACAATTTCTTTACAGCCCCTTTACCTGAAAGGTACTTAACTGCTTCAAAGCAAACCCCACAATTATACTGACATTCTACACATCCCATAGACAGTCTTTCCAAACATTTTGTACCTTATTCTAATTTCGAAACAAAATAATCCATTTTCTCAGAAAAGCAGATGCACAGATGTTTAGGTATCAGATTTTTTTTTTTTTTTTCAGAAGAGGTTTACACCACTTTTATTTCAAGTCCACTGCGTATCATCTCCTGTGAACAGAGAATTTCAGCTTGCAAGAAACATTTCACTCCCAGTTTGACAGACTGGGAAAACTAATACATCTTCTGAACCACAGGCAGTGTCCCACAGTTACCTGGATTTTGCTGTCTGATGTGGTTCTGTTATATGCTTGGGCTACAACTGCAGAATTTTTTCTCCCAGAAACTCAGATGAGAGGGGCTTAAGCCTAGAAGCACCAGAAAAATTWGCTTGGCTACCATAGTGCCTGTATCTCTGAGTCATCACAGCTGTCAGCTTCGCACTGCTGGGGATGCATGTGCTCTGCCACGTTCTCAGGGCCACTGATGCTGAATTTGATACCTTATCTTAGACATACATTCATTCCAGAAAGGGAAAAGCCATTTTCAGCATGACTGGAATTAACCAGGTACTTCTCCATATATGATAAAAAAATTCACAGGTAGGACTTTCCTGAAGACACTTACATGTGAGGCTTCATTGTTGAGATTGTCTAATTAATTTTTAATCCAACTTTTAGTGTCCTTTTTTATTTAAAACCACAGTAGCGAGCCCACTAAAAAGATAGATATATATTTGCTGCATTAATTAGGAAAAAACTTCAGTCATACTATTTCTACAGCACAAGATAGCGAATGATTTTTATAGTATTTTCTGCTATTGCAACTTACAATAACCTCAATTGTTTTGCAGTGGATACATCCAACCCTCAATACTCAAATATTCATTCACACTGAACATAGACAGAGATGTTCTGACTGAAAGCAGATTGGGTATTTCATGAGAAAGAACATGTTTTGCTGAAACAAAAGCCTTTCTGCAAATGCTATTGCAAGTCTAGTATGTAATTTTGGGGGAAAATGTGATGACCATRGATTTCAGTTACATTATTCAATAGCTGAGACTTCACATCATCACCATCAAGAACTGGGGCCAAGKCCAACACTTCAGGTTGCATGGCTTGCTTTCATGATCCTAARTATTTTATGGAAGTGAAAAATCTTACCCAGACCTAACAGATATGTTTGCAGATATAAATGTTAACACTTCCAGGAATCAGGGAGAGTGATTTTTTAAAGTAAAACATTTAGAAAGAAGGAACAAAAATTAAATCTATTATCCAAACCTCCTCTTCTGCATGTGTAATAAGACAACCACGAATATACACACTTAGAGGCATGAATCAGAACATGATTTATTAATAATTACTCCACAAAAAGGCTGTGTTAATAGCTGTATATATGCACACATATTAATGTTTATTTGATTGTTGTGAAATCTCTCTAAAAAGCTAAATGAATTAACAGTTACGCTTGGCACCACATGAAACACACACCTTAAGGAAAATTACCAAATCTAAGTGCAAACGTTAGAGTTAGATGCCCGCCAGGACAATTTTCATCCTAAGCAGCAAAAAAAATATTTGTCATCTTTTTCAGAAAGATKCAAACTGTAATTCACATGTACTTGTCAGAGTTTTAAACCAGCAGTTTTGTCCCACAAAATCTCCAGTAGTTGCTGTGGTTGCCAACACATGGCAACACAATATTCCCAGGTATCATCAACCGCATACCCAGTTATTGCTAATTTTGTGCAGGATTGTAACATTTTTCCACATTCATTAGCTACAACTGTCTTAACAACACTTCATAACAGAAGGAAGATGAACTGGAAAAACACAGAGAATACGCAAGTGAGGTTTCCTAGACTGTGATCAGAAAGACATTAACAAGCCATCACAGAGGATTAGCTTGAGACAGTAYTGACAGACTGTACAAAGTGAACCATGCTGCCTGTTTGGGATTGGGTCTTTTGTTGTTTTTGTTTAGTTTTTCTTGTGTTTTGTTGGTTTTTTTTTTTTTAAGTCAGATGAGAAATTCACTGTTTTGTCACTTTTTTATAGAACTGGGAAAAAAAAATCACATTCATGAATATCTGAATAAAAGCATTCCATTATCCAAATTGGAAGAATGTATTTTTTTGCATCTCACAAAAACCTTTTTTGTGCATATGTATATTTACACTGCATATTCAAACACAYCACTCTGAAACAACTTCTTGGTTAGGACAATCAGGTGAGACAGAAGAAGCTCATGTTCAAATCTGTAATTCSTCTCGTTGAAGTGTCCATTTACTATWGCCACTKACCTTAYGTTCRCTTTGTCAGAGCTTCCRTGTCTAAGGTAAGAAACTATTCCCTTCCAAAAGAGCAAAAATATGTTTAAAGCTGCTAGTCTGTCATTTCATGATAAAAATGTTTTAAGACAGCTTTAACTTAGATGTCCATTTTCCTTTATATGATGTCCTGCATAAGCATGGTATTTTAGAGACACCTTCCTTCAAGCAGGGATCTGAATTTAGCACTAAAATCTTGCTTTACAAGGGTGAATGCCAAATGCTTTTCATCTCATTATGCTGGTTTGAAATAAYAGTACTACTTAAAAGTAGCATAACRACAACATAAAACRCAAGAGCCCTTTCAAAGCAGTGCAATAAACCACCATTACCATGATGGTCAGCTGCCTCAACCAACACTTCAAATTCCAAGCAACTCAAGCTTCATTTAATTCCTACTCTACAATTACAGAATATATGATACCCTATCTAGACTATTCAAATAATTTTGTACACTTCCAGCTGGAATTATTTTGATCTCCCGGTTCAAACATTTTCGATGTTTATTCATTTTGCACCTTAAATACAGGTTCTGCATACTATACATCAAACATCATTGSTAGTACTTAGAAAATAATTCCATAATCAGGAAAGATTCAATTCATAATGAGAAAGTATTACAACAGAGACAAAATATATAGTCAGTTGGTGTCTGAGAACCAAGCTCTGGCCTAACCAATGAAATATTAGACAACTGGCTTCCCCTCTGTTCCTCCTCTTACAAATTGCTTTCTGTACCTGTGTCATCCTTTGAGGCCAAGGACTGGCTTTCTCTTTGTGTAATGTGATTTGCAGCTGGCATTTCTGAACACTGCTACAACACAAAATCACTGCAGTGGCTCAGAGCTCTGCTCTACCAATCACCCTAATCCCAGTCTTTATTGGTACTTTTAATGGCACCCCTGCTGTTCCAGAACAAAAGCCCACTCAAGAGAACTTATCCCATCACTTTGAATCTACTGTAAACACACGCATATATACAAGTACTACGTACATGCCTTTTTTATTTATTTTTCTTTTGCCCTCAGGCACATCTCAGCTGCTGGCAATGGACTCTAGAATGCTTCCACATCACAAAATCATTCCCAAAGCAAAACACCACCTAAGAAGCTACTACTTCAACACTGCCCGCTCATTTTTGGTATCCCATACTGATAAAAGTAGCAAGACACGTGAGAATAGAAAGCTCAATAGGAGAACAGCCTCCTACAAAGTTGTGGGAACAGGAGYCGAGAGAAAACACTGACTGAGATTTTGCCTCGAAACAACCCACAGCAGGAGACTAAAGTTCCTAAACTCACTCCGTAAACACCTAAATTGCATCATACTCCTCTTCCTGAAACATACGGGTTTATCCTGACACGCTATTCGCTATCTTGCCAGAGGGAAGGAAAAGTCATTTTTCTCCAGAGCGATCCTCCAGATCAGGCTCCCACTGCCAGCAAACAACCTCAGCCTTGGGCCAAAGCCAGGGCTGCTGGTATCCAACCTCGCACCCGCAAGTTTCCAGTGGCGAAACCCGGGCGCAGGGAGAGATGCAGCCCGGCACGGCAGCGGGGACAGGGGGTCAGGAGCCACCTGAGGCGAGCTGGTTCTGAAAATATTGCTCTCAAGTCCTTCTGTCACACATTCGGGAGGCACACACCCACAAAAGATTGGAATTTAACCGACTGACACTACCAATGAAAGAAAATGTTTATCAGAAAATCGCCATCCAGCTGCCYGTCAGCGCTGATTTCCACCAGCGGAGTGGCAGGATCGCGGCAGCCTCTCCGCCCCAACCGGGGGCTCGGGAAGGGCAGCGACGCGTCCATAAAGGGTTTAAGGAAAAGTGCCCATCTGACAGAGCCGGGGCTATTTCTGTGCCCCCCGCAAACAATGAGCGCGGGCTGAGCCCAGCACCTCACGGACAGCCCGTGTTCCCCCGGCTCTTCCCCCGGCAGCGCGGGCGGGTCCTGCCGCCCCTGGGCACACCCCACAGGGCTGGCGCCAGCCGGCGGGGCCGCGGGCAGGGCAGGGCAGGGCAGGGCACGGACGCACGGACAAAAAGAAGCACAGACCAGAAGAAAAAGGACACACGCCACCCTCCTCGCTCCCCCGTTACACACACAGACCACCGACCAAACCTGTCCGCAAAACGCATCTCCTCTTGAGCCCGCTCCCGGTATGGAAGACCCGCGGGGTATCCCCCCGCTGCGGTGCGCTGGGCCCCCGCCGCCCTCCCTCTCCCTCTCCCTCTCCCTCCCCCTCTCCCTCCCGAGGGCGGCACTCACCTCGGGGATCGCGGCCGGGCCGGGGGGCCGCCTCTCCGCCGGTGCCGAGCAGCAGCGGCGCGGCGGGGCGAGGCACACTTCCACTTTCTCCGGGGGTCTTTTTTTTTTGCCGTGCCGTGCTGTGCCGCGCCGCGCCGCCTCTGCCTCCCCCGGCACTCCTCCCCGCCCGCCCCTCGCCGCCGCCTCCCCGCGATGCGATGCGAAGCGAAGCGATGCGAAGCGGTGCCCAGCTGCCGGGGCKCCGGGCCGGCCGGGGGCGGCTCTGCCAGCACCGCCCCGCCCCGCTACCTGCCCGGGCAACCCGGGGGCGRCGGGGCGGGCCAGGGAAACGCCTCGGCCCCGCGCCCCATCGGACACCCCGCCGAACCCCTCTCGCATCCCTCTGCCTCTGTTTGCWGCACTCACCTGCCGTGCTCGGAGCTCACTCGGCCCCGCGGGGCACGCCGCAAAGGGCTGCTGCTTTTTCGGGGTTTGACACGCTTTATCCGCCCCTCTCCTTCGGTAGACTGCTCGAAGGAAGGGRTCTGCGAAGGCTGTGTGGGTGGGGGCAGTCTAGATGTACTCCAACACAACAAAGACCCACTTGATTCCCTACTAGCACCTAATGCCCAGCAAAAGGGAAACGGTGGAATGTCATCCTGTGAGATGATTGCAAAATCAACATTTCTTACCACGTTGCACTTAAAAAATAAATGGCAACTGGGATGCGTCTTGAGGAGCTTGCTCTCACCCTGCTGTTTTAGGGCTGTGTTTCCTGGCACTGTAGGTAGAATCTTGCAAAAAACATAAAGGCAGGAAAGTCACAAGTGCTAGCGACAGTCTTTTGCCACCTCATTGAATAGTGAGACTGGCTGCTCAGGTATTTTGCCCACAGATGAGAACTGCCTAACTCTTAGCTAAAGCTCACATCAGAGCATCTTTTGTCAATGGAGGCTTAGCAGGAATCATCCTAGCAAAKTCCTCACTAGACATTGCCCTGCACAACACATACTATGTAGTCTTCCACTGCATCCTCAATAGGAGGCGTCTTTGCTATCCCACAGGATTCACCCACTGATTTCCTCTATTTCCAGGGTATATCCTGCACCCSACATGGGCCAAAACTCACTTCAGGGTTATATTTGCAGAAGTAAACCTTACCTTTTTCCACAACACTTTCTAGACCTAGCTGGCATGCTACAATTATGCTCAGAATACCCATATRCCCAAATACTAGGAAACACTAGAATATAATACATTATAGATTACATAATGGATTACCCTTCACTTGGTCTTGAATAGTCCCTRCTTACCTGATGATGGCACCTGCACTGCTGACTCAAGTTTGGTAGTAAGGGATATAAGCTGCTGTTCCTCATTTAAACCTCAGTTGTGATCTGCATGCAAATGGTCCACTTTTGAAATGCACTCACGATTTTCCAGAGAAGTCCAAGCAATGAATCATGGATCTGACCACCACTATCTYCACATTAATTTATAGCAACCTGCTATGCAATGAACAGTTAGTGTCCCTGTAGCCAGATTAAATACAAGCAGCAGGGGCTGTGGAATGGGGTGTTGAGGGCAGAGCACTCTCTTCCCTATGTCTGGAAGTTGAATCCACATGAAAGGAAGAAGCAGCCATGAGGACTGAAGGAAAAGGAGAGCCTAATCTATAACTTTGTGATTGAGTAATCAGTTAGGAAATGTCCTCTCAGAATAGTTTTTATCCTGATATTGCACATTATAGGGATCAGGATTTTGACCCTTATTCAGGCACCTGCAGGTTAAATGCTGGGATGATGTCTTCTGGTTCCTAGACTTTGAATTCTGGCTGCCWTGTCTCTGAAGCACGTTCTTAGAAAGAGGACTAAAACCCTCTGGGGCTGAGGAAGGCCTTCCATGGCTGTTYGCTTTTTGGCCAAACCCTCTAAATAATCAATGGTTATGCAAAAGGAAGGTAGTTTCCTCTTTGTGCACTGTAGGCAACTTTCATGGATAAGATCTGTAATTTCCTATTGATTTTAATTCAGTACAGAATGACTGATGTCTCAGATAGAAAGGATCTCCTAGATGTGTGATGTCMATTTCTTTCCTTTGACTTTTTCTGCAATGTAGATTTTTGCTCTAGAGTCACCTTCTCTGAGGGACTAGGGGCTAAACATCTTAAATGGAATTGAAGCAACAGCTGTGTAAATTACCTCAGCAAAGTACTTTAAAGCCAGTATTTTATATCAAAGAGAAATTGTTGCCTGTGGTACTGAGGTAAGCCCCATTCTTGCAAACACTGACATTCAAAAGTTTATTTACAAGTCTAATTGCATTTCCATTCGTTGAGGTGAGTCGTGAGACAAAACATAGCGGGAAAATCCCTGCAAGCTTTCCTCAGAAATGAAAGCTGAAAGTTACAAAATAATCACAACTATGTATTTAGAAATGAACAAGCAATTAATTTTTTGTTTTTGGAAGAAGAGAAAGAGGAGCACTGGTATGAAAAAAGTGTCTCTATCTTTGCGTTTGCTTGTGCCTACTTCTCTTAAAGCAAACAAATGTTTAGATGCCACAGAAGGAGACTCTAGCTAAATTAGACTGCTGTTTCCCCTRAGGGTGTACATTTACAATGTGGCTAAGCTGGTTTGGGAGCTCTTTGTTGTCCTAAAGGTGGCAGTCCTGCTCCTAATGCTTCCTCTGTTGGAGCAAAATTTAAAGAACGCCAAACATTTCTCTGTAACTAGTTTAGCTGCTTGAATGGGCTCTCTGAGCATCAGTGCTGGGTAGATGAGAAAGAAGCAGAGAGTAGCTGAAGCGCCAGCAAAAGGAGATGGGGACTGCCCTGGGACTGCAGCAGCCAGCCCCCAGTTTGACTAAGCTGTCTTGTGAGATCCACCTTCATAGGAAGAGCTCAGAAAAGACTGTACATTAAGCATGYTCTTCCTGTGCTATTATTCTGCTTAATTCTGGCTTAATGAACCACTAATGACTAAGGAAGATTTTTTTCCTTTTTGGTTAGGACACACCATTAGGCAGAGGAAAGACCCCATTTCTAGTTCTTGAAGGATTGCTTCTAGGTGCTCCAGCAAGCCATCAAGCCAAGGTCTCCTTATTTCACCAGGGTCCTCTGTCAGTCCTCCTGCACCAAATTCTCTGGCTCCACATGCCAGTGCCAAGTAGAAATGCATGCTTAGCTCTCAGCACATTGGCACTGATAGCATGTGCATTGTATATTTGCATCACAATATCATGTCAGCACGAGTGCTGGTCTGCGTGGTCCTGCTGCTCTGCAGGACACACAACTCCACTGGTAACATGTACTGTTTTCCAGCAGGCAATACATATTAAAATATAATTAATAAAATATTGGATTTTTCCACTAAACTGGTAACATTTCATTAAAATAGCAATACTGATTCCATTTACAAAGCTGATCCTTCTTATTGTATCAGAAGGCCTCAAAGGTCGGTTTACCAGTAAATCGAATGTACATAAAGCTTCACAAATTTTTCATTCATAAAGTTTTCATTCATTTGCTGATATAGAAACATTCACAACTCCTTTTTTGTAATGCTACAATTTAGAAGAAAGGCAATTAAAAATTCCCCACACCGATAAATGAAATTAGTGATGTTCACTGTAGAAATAATTTGGCATGACCGCAGATACAAAAAAATAAAATTGGATAAAATCTTTGTAATGGTGAGCTGACATTATCTACTGGCATTAACTGCACCTATTCAAATCCCAAAGTAAGCAGAATGTTACTTAGGTATAATTTTCAACCTTTGTGTATTTTACTAAGAACATTTTTGCAGTTTCTTCATTCATACAGTCATTCATTCATTTTTGTATCAATAGTTATGAATCTAAATTGCTGTCACATTTGACACTAACCTGCAAACAAATCATCACTTTTTGCTTCTCYCCCAGAGTATTGTTATTATATATCAATTCAGGGGATGAAATTCTGAATCAGAAGGAATTTGAAATAATTTAAAATAATCAGCTCATTTTTGTAACCTACTGTTGGTAGGAAATTATAGTGTATGTCCACACAGTATTTTTACAGTGAAGTGAAAATCTATGAGAAAACATTGTRATTTCCACAGCATGAGCTTTACCAAAATGCCAAGTATGCCATTGGAATAACATGAATAAGAGCAGCATTCCTTCTCTAACTCAAAAGTTTCTGTTTCATAGGAAATGGAACTGAACCACTGAGGCTGCCCTCATGTTCAAGTGGATTGTCTTTCACTTTTCCACCTTTTTTTAAAGTAAATAATATTTTCTGTGGATCAATTCAAACTAAAGATCCTGCTAACTCTAACTTTCCTCAGGATATATTCAACTTGTGTTGTGAAAGGCTCATCCCTGGAAGTATTTGAGGCTACACTGGGGGAGCTCTGAGCAATCTGGTCTAATGRGAGGTGTCCTTATCCATGGCAGGAGGCTTGGAACTAGATGATCTTTAAGGATCCTTSCAACACAAGCCATTCTATGATTCTATGATTCTACAATTCTATGATTCTGTTTTTCTATAGACTTAATGGTTTTCTCCAGAAATATAATTTCAGCTGTGTGTGCTGGAGAGACAGAGGTCTGACACTGCTCTGCTTGTCCCATGCAGCTACAACACATGCTCTGTAGTTGCGTTGGTTGGTTTTTAGTGGAGTTGTCATTTGTAGAAGAAAAACATCTCCGTTTGACAGCTAAAAGCTTAGGTAGGAGGTGTGAATCATTGCCTGAAAGTTGGGAGACACTTTGTTCATGCAAATTGCATGAGGTGAAGCGAGGACAGTGAAAGGTTTCTAGACAGCCAGAGCCAAAGTAGTCTCAGAAAGGAAAATTGGGTAAGAGAAGATTTGACTCAGGAAAATGGAGAGGGCATATTTTTAATCAAGCCAAACATACCTGATTTTCTAACACTGAATGCATTCCAGTTTTGCTGCATGGGCAAAAATGAACAGGTTATGTCTAAGAAAATAAACTGACAGGTAAGTAAATAATCTACTATGTCTATGGCCATGGCAGGTGATGCAAAAATATGAAGTGAGTGAAGAGAAGAAAGCGACCTAGAATACACACATCAAATGATAAATCTATTGATTGTTGTAGAACACCCACATTAAAGACCATTATTTTTAAAGGAAAGATGTCACAGAAACATCAGGAAAAGTGAGAGAAAGGAACAAGGGAAATGAGGAGTTGTCCTTTCAGAACTGAGATCTTTATATGTAACCAATACACAGCAGCCTGACTTGCTTGTGCTGAATAAATATCTTTGCTGAAGTCCGCCACCAAGGTTAATGAAACATTATGAAAGTTAGTCRAGGAGAAAAATTTTGTATCCATTCAAGTGTGTATGGATTTCACAGTATTTTTGTGTCTGTCATTTTGAATTATATTCATCTGTGTGGGTTTGGGGTTTTTTTCAGATAAGACAATAGCCTGATCAGATTGCTTCCTTATTCAGCTCTACTATTGTAAATTCATCATTAAGGACTTRATTTCTAGTTCAGATTTCTATATCTTAACCTGGACAGTTATATCTCATTTTCTATTCAGTCAGTGAGCTAATTACAGTAGAGGGAAYAGCATTTTAAAACTGGCATAAGCAAGAAAAATTAAAAAACCATCAAAGTTTATTTCACATTCCATATTCAAAGGCTTACTTTGAATCCATAGTGCRAGGTACAGCACAAAAACCCATAACACTTCTGTGCTATGGATTTTCCCTTTGTCTGGATTTATTCTGCAGAGTGGGCCTGATGCTAAGCTTAGACAAATTGACAAAGACATTGATTTCTATTCATGGGTTTGCATTAATCAAGGTCCATAGTATTTTAATATGCCACATATCTTCTTGACAATCAGTTTGGGTAAGTACAAGATTTGAAATACTGGGGCAGCTACTAACCTCTGAATAGGACCATTGGTGTTCTGAATTTATGACTCCATAAGGGTCTATCACGACCATAAAACTACTAATTGTGTTAATGAAGGATTGGGTGACCAAGAGCTTCAAAAGCTTGGTTATTGCTGCATTTAAAATGTTGAGTTAGAGTCCATCAGCTTTACAGAGCGAGAGATGTTACATTGGCAGAAGTAATTTTCAGAAAACTTATATTTAGRCATTTCATCGACTTGTGCTGAAATACTAATCTGAGTTAACTGTTGTGTAGATTCTTGCCATTTTCATCTTTATGTAAGTGATTTACATAATGGGCTAGGTGCTGAGAATWTTTTGTTTCTAAGATTAAAACACATCAACTTCATGTTTGTTACAGCAATGCAAAGCAGTGAATATCTGCATTTAGCTTTAGTTCACTTAGAGTGTGGATCCGGTTACTTTAAATTCTTAGTGATTCATTTTTAGTAACTGGTATTCTGAGAAGAACTTTTTATTTGTAGGAATCCAAATCAGTTCCTTCATACTGCCAGTTCATAATTGCATTTTGTCAGGAAAAACTTTCTCAAGAGAAGGGCATGCAAAAATGCAGTCAGTGAACTGTAGTAAATAATAATGTGCATGCCCTTAGCTACCAAAGTTACTAAATGGACAGTGTGGCTGGTAAAACAAAAGGATCTGTTCCCCATAACTCCAGTGAGGATTAGCCTCTATCCTGAATGAAGCAGACCCCCAAACTGGAAACGTGTTTCTGACACACCAAGCAATGTCCTATGTACTTCTTGGGTTCTCCACGGGTCAGCCAGCTAATCTTTTACTTCATTGTTTCCACACTTACCAGAGGTTTTATTTACATCCTGGTGGTAAAAAGAAGTATTTCTAGTGGTAGTGGGGAAAAAATAGTGGCATTCTTGGCAAGAAATGTATGAGGTATAGTTGTGAGGTATTTCAAAGGATTAAACATTATGATCAAACAGCTTGGGCATGATCACAAGGGAAGGTGGAAGAGARCAGAGCGGGCCCGGAGGAAGAAAGGGAGGAGTTGGATAGCAGAAAGAGTTTCATCCTTGAAGATATCTCCCTTTCAGTTCCTATCCTTTCCACAGAAGATGATGATGATGAACTGTCCTGTATCTCTGTGCAACCTTAGGCCTACCCTCAAGATCTTGGTTGAACAGATGAGGACCTCGTTATTCAGGGCCRCAGCATCAACCCTGACAATTTCTGCTCCTGCAAGTGACACACTTTGTACAGAGYCACAGCTGAGGACAGTGCCTTCAGCCATCAGTGATATTCCTCAACTCCACAGGAAAATCAGCCTGTCAGTCTCCACTTTCAAGGAAGCTGCCTGAACTCTGCCCATGGTTTTAGCAACAGCTCAATATCTGCTGGGTATTCATAGTTTGGTAGAAAGCTGAAACTGGCTTTACAAGTGTTTTGTGAAGCTACTCAAAAGTAACGGATGGAATTAGTATATCCAGGAAAAAAAAAAATTAAATTTGACCTTCTGGGTCCAGTGTTCTTTGAAATGGGCTGAAGGAATGAAGGTGTTTCTAGTAGGAACTTCTTAGATTAATCTACCCATGTCATAGCTTTAGGTAATGTGAATAGAGTGACTGATTCTCAGTAGTGCCAGCAATCATTGAGTCAAATGAATCTCASCAGAACTGTCCATTTTGTTAAGGAAAAGAAAAATATTGTTTTAACAGAGAGTTATGCTGATTTATATCCAAATATGAAAGATGAATTTGTCTAAATTTATGATAAATATTGCTTTTTAATATTAATTGAAAGCTTCTTTTGAAAAACAAAGTGTTTGCTAACCACTTTTACATTCCTTAGAAAAAAATGTGAAACAAGGTGAATTACACATTTTTCTGGCAGGTTCCTGAAGTTTTCTGATTATCACTAGCAAAACTGGAATTTTATCTGGATAAGGGGATGCTTTTTATTTCATTTTTTACATTACAATGCAAATAGAACATATTCTTATTTGAATTAGCATTTCAGTGCAAGGAAGTTTCCATGCAAGGAACGGACAAATTCTTCAGATGACTTAACCGATCGGTGAGGCATAATAAAAAAATTTTCTTTCTATTAGTTTTGCTTGATCTCTGACTTTGCACAAATCCAGATAATTCCTGTTCAATTGTCTTAACTAATGGAATTAAAACAGTAATGGCAAGGCTAGGACATACAGACTGATTTAGCTATACTTTTATGCATGTACAAAATTCAATACTTATTTTTAAAGTCTAACAGATAAAGATCGATATTACACTACAATGTGATAGTGTTGAAGTTAAAATCAGAAAATTAATACTAATTTAGATTGCATGATTCAAACTAAATGACCTTAATTAAAAAAATTAGAAGAAATTATTTGGAACAGCAAAGAAAATATTAATGAAAAAATAAAGAGTTATTATCATTTCAGCTCAAAAAACTGACCACCTTTACTATATCTAGAGACCAAGGAAAGATTTATTTTACCAGTAATATTCATAGTACAACACCACAGCTCAGGTATTCACGCTCCCTTCAACTACAGACCTCTTTACTCTAGGTAACAAATATAGGGTTTAGACTGAACCAACTTGTCTTGTCCACCATCATCTCAATTCCCTTTAAATAAAAGGCAAAAGCTTTTGGCACCATGTTTCTAATCCTCAGYTTATTATGACAGCCTTGAAAAAATCACCCACAGATCTATTGCACCTCACCTTGCAACAGCAGAACCAAGATGGTCCATCTGAGATTACACAGCATGTAAAAACAGTAATATTAGTGAACCTTCCCATTAATTTCAGTCAGGTAGTGTTTCAAATACATGATGCCATCATTAGTATTTCAGTGAAARAGTGCTGAGCCATTTCTCTGGTTATAGATATTTATGCAACTTGTTGTGGTGCCTTGCTCTGCTTTTTGTTGAGTTTTACCTGTTGAAGGTCAGATTTCCCTCACCTAAGAAGAACTTTGGTAATGGAGCAGCAAATGTTCTATAGAACTGCTAGACAAGAGTACAGCTGAATTTATACTTTTTCCAGTAAGGTTGTGCTGGAGGGGATTTTGACAAATCCAGTGGAACCRATCTCTAAGAGGTTTATTTCCATTCCCTTGTCTCCCCTTCTTGTAGTCACACAGCTGCACTCCGTGCAGCAAGGGAGGCTTGCTTTTTCTTCTCTGTCCCTTCAGGCTTTTACATAAATATTCTCCTTCCCCCTATGTTCGTGTGTAGATAAACGTGGAAATGGAGAGGAAAAAGTTGGAGGGTAAAGTACTTCTGTCTCCCTGTCCTTGACCTGGAACTAATCAAGAGCTTTTTGGTACTGCACAACCCCTGCACTGCTGAAGCTGAGACATTAAGTTCAAGGACAAAGGGTTTATAGAAGGTATCAAGGTTTCTAGGTTATATGTAAGTACAGGTRTTGCCTTCTTCTACAGTTTGATCCTATTCCCACTCCAATCCAAATTGCCAAGTTTTGTGCTAGCATTTTATTAACAGAATATCTGKAGAATGTGTACAATGAAAACCCTATTCAAATTTTAGATATATTTARTAATAACTGTAAAGATGCTTAGAGAACAATTTGTATTTTATAATAGCTATTTTTGATAATGATGAAGAATGAAGTAACTTAAGGTGAATAGATAAATACAAAAGATTGCTAATTTTTTTTTTTTCCTTCAGTAAGTTTACCTGCAATGCAGAGATGTCTGAGAATAAATAGGAAATGGCAGAGGACTACTGCCTTTACACTTAAGTCCAGAATTATGGCAGACAAATGTGCCATTTTAACCTTTTCCCTCAGCAATACTAAAGAAATACTAGAGAAACTAAATACMTCTATATATCAAGTTGATGTACCTATCTATCTCCAGGGAACCAGTGAGGTAAAAGGGTTAAATCATGTTTAACCAGAATGTATACTTAGTGTTCTTTATCTCCCTGGAACTTGTTAGCACTTTGAGGACCAATTCACTAAGAGTGAATAATACTGTGAATGACATCAGCTTCCGCCAACATGCAAGAGGTTACTATGGCAATGGAGAAAGTTTTTCTCAGTACAAAACAAGTACCATACTTGATATATTAGCCAGCCAAAGAAAGCAGTCACATATAAACTACTGCATCTTTCTAATGAATAGCCATTTATGCAGCAAGCATGTTAGCAATTCTGCTGAGTTCCTCTGAACATCAAACTGTTGGCAGTTATATTGAAAAACTTGGCAGATTTACAAAAGTGCTAACATTTTGTTTTCAGCAGCTTGTTTTTTTCTCTCTCAGAGCCCATATCTTCAGCATATTCACAGAGTCTTTAGCCAATGCCAACCAGGAAGGTCTCTGATCTGAGCTTAAATGTACTGTATGTGCACACTGAGAAGGCAGGATGTCCAAGCCRTGCAAGTGACACAAAATAGACTTTCTTATTTGTAGCAGAAGAACAGATGGCTTCTTTGTTAGGTGGTGCTTTCTTTTTTATTTGCTCACCACCTCTTCCATAAGAGTTTAATCCACAAAACAATACAGTGTATTTGGTATATGCAGAAAAACAA
>NW_026623233.1:5900245-5923565 GCF_030028575.1 Malurus melanocephalus | reverse complement strand
AAAAAAAAAAAAAAAAAAAAAAAAAAAAAGAAGATTGAAAATAAATAATTCTAAACAGAGGCAAGTTATTATTTTCTTACTCCTTCTATTTTTCAAAAGAAACCCCCAGTAACTTCTAGTTTTGGATGGGGCCCTATAAAATCCTTTCTTGTGGGATGTTGAGAGATGAAGGAAAGAAGAAATCTGAGWGCAGTTACAAACCATTGATTCCAAGAGCCTGCTGAGAGATAACTCTGGGATTTTCTACTGGTGTAAATTATTGTAAACCTTGTCTCAAAGGATTGAGGTATCATCTGAAGAGACCTTCTTCRCAGTACACTTTTTCTATGCTTCTCCATTGCATTTCCCTTGCCAAAGATGAGTAAAAAGCAAAGGAATGAATTAGAGTGAATGAACTTTCATACAATTCCAGTGAAAAGTAGTAACTGATCTTTCTGTCTTCTGCCACCTATGTAATACATTTTGGCTGTAGATGYTGCCAAATGCATACATTTAAAATGCTGCCAAAATCAAACTTCACATCCCAAGTCTTTCTGTGTATGATCTTCCAGTCATTCAAGCTGCCATTGTTTTCATAGGCATGAAAGGTTTTTCCAGTTACACATCTGCACTTCTTATCAACCTTTCAAGTGAGGTTTTAAAAGGGATTTTAAATTTAAAACACCTTTCATATGATGAATTATTTTCTTTTTATTTATTAATTTATTCCTAATGTCAGAATCAGAAAAATATTTCCTATTCTAAAATTTGGATCCTGCCAGCTCTGTGTTTTCAGCTATAGAATTTAAAAGATTTTCTGTTCTTGACATATGAACTAAATATTTTAAGATCCTTTTTTACAGTGTTTTAACAATTTAGCTTGTTCTCTTTTGTCTCATCTGTTACCATGCCAGTTGATAAATTGGTAGTGGTTTTTGTTTGTTTCAGATATTGGCAAAAGGGTAAACAAGAAGTGGAAAAAATATGGAAAAACTCAGTTTTGTCTGAAATTCCATTGATATGTTTTGTTTTTTTTTTTGCTTTATCATTTCTAAGACATTTCACATTTAACTGCTGTTCTCTTCTAAGTGAAAGGTATGGCAGTTCCAAGAAGAGGTACCCAGTTTTTGGAAATGGAGGGGACAGCAGCCCACTGGCAGAACACAGCCCACTTCCCTGAGCAGGAGGGCTCTCCCTTTGGTGGTATTTTCAGGCTCTGCAATAAAAATCAGAGATGATCATATGGGCAGTACTTTTCCACACTGCTCAAATAACTTACCTGTATTTGGCAGTATTCTTCCATGCAACTTACTCATATCTTGACAAATATTTTTTTTCTGGTCAGATCTTTTGCAGCTGAGACAGGAACAAAACCAGGTTTCCGCTTTTTGTGTTGTGTTTGTGTTAACACTAACACAACACTTTGTGTTGTGTTGTTGTGTTAACAACGCTGTTGTGTTGTTTTGTGTTAACACTATCTCAAAAGCAGCACTAACTTTCATTRAAGAAAAAAAAATCAAAACAGTTCTGCCACCACATAATCCCGAGAGGATCTGATCTGCTGTTTTATGAAATGAAGGTTGTTAGGTCTGTACTCTTGGAGGTGTTTGGAATCTATCTTCTTTTAAGTGAKCGCTGGTCTTAGTACTGATATTCAGCTGCTTCCCCAAAAGTGCTGCGCTAACTAGAAAGACTTAGCTTTTAAATTAGCACTACAGTCATCACTGAGGGTATTTCCTTCCCTTGCACACATAGGGAAGCATCACCTGACARCCTGTAAAAGCCTCAAAAACCCACTCAATGAGATTTCTGAAAGGGCTTATGGTTGTTGATATACTTTGAGTTAGACACACGGGAGAAATACCGACAACACAKCCCCAAGAGGTCAAAACAACAACAAAAATAATTTACTGGCAACTTAAAAAAATTCAAAGAACTTTGGCAAAAGGTTCAGAAAAACACTTCATCAACACTAAAACTTCTTAACACATTAACTTAATCCATTCAATTTAGCAAACTCTCAGCCCRTTTGATTTCAAGTTACTCAAAAATTCCAAGAAGAGAGAATTAGGAGAAGAACAAAGACAAAGACAGGCAGAAAAGATACAGAAAGGGACACACATAACTACCACTGCTGGGTGTCAGCGGTGTTCAGCTGATAGAAATTCCAAGAAGAGGAGGGTCAAGATGTGTGCTTGCTACATGTTTGGTTTTAAATACTTTTTGGGCTTCCTGGGCCCTTCCCCAGGTGGGATTCCTGGTAATTTGGGCACTCAGGAGCTGGGTTATGGGCTCCAGGATTGGGGTGAGGAGCATTGCCTCTACTGTGCCAGGGACTGGTGGTGGGTTGTGGGGGTGGATATGGGGGCACGGGTGGATCTGCCTCTTCCCCCTCACACGCACACAAAGGAATGTTTGGAGCCAGCAACCCTTCCATTGTCTCACATAGCTCTGGGACAAGGCACAGGACACCCATTCAGTGTCACATGTGCTCTCCTGGTGACGGTGTTAGGAAAGTGGAGCAGGAGAACTGACCGCAGCCTTGGATCTGCAAATTCTTCACACAGATTTCTGTCTCAGTGGGGCCTCTGCTGAGCTGCAACATTTATAGACATTTTATATACTCAATGGCATCAAGACAGAAAAATTTATGCTCTGCTTCACAAATTTCAGAAGGTTGAGTACAAAATCAGAATAGTGATGAATAGAGTACGTGGAACTAAAAATAGCTTTTTACCCACACTTGCCCCACAGTTTTAAGAACAGTAAGTTATTTTTACCTTTTCCTATTCTTCAAAGGATGTTAACAAGAACTTTCATTTCATGTRACAGCAATTTGTTTTCTATGTTGTATTTATATAGAAAGAAATAAAAATGACGAAAATAATAACTCACGCTTAAGGAGTGTTCTAATGAAGAATACAAAGAAGAATTCCTCTCACTCCATCATTCTTCTCTGCCATAATTTATCATTGGCACTGTTTGCAATAACTTTCTGTGGTTTAAAGCCAAAAATAATTTTTTTTCTACTTTATTTTAAATCAAAAATACACCTTGATGGCAAAAATTAATACGTTTTAGATTTTTTACATCCCTTTACTTAGGACAGTTACAATTAAAAAAAAAATCCATATAGATTGCTGGAAATTAAAAAAAAAATTGTAATACTGTCTGATATATAGACAGTTGTAATTACACCACCAAGATCTACCAAAACAATTTATAGCATTTAACAAGACAAGTTCAAAACAGCATGACTCTACCTCTACTCTGACAGAATACAAATGAATGAGCAGAGGAAGATATAGTATCAAATACCACATCATTATTTCTTKTTCCCTCATCAGCTTTGCCAGCATGAATTATTTATACTGGCTGAGCAACTAGAATCAGTCTCATTCACAACTACGCACAGGTGAAAAAATGTAACAGTGATAATGATGGTAATCTTCTATTGCCCTCAGTTATTTTTCTACTGCCTGTGTTTATGAGCCTGCATTTTTGAGTCTTCTACTGCTTCCTTTGCATAGCATAAGACATCTGGAAAGGTGATGCCTTTGCTAGATATTGTTAGATTTTTAAGTGTTTGGAATCCTGGGGCAGTTTTGAATTCAGGCAGTTGAGGCCAGCACAATTTTCTCATCCCTCAACTGTCTCTCACACCTACAAAAACAGTCCTTGATGGCTRCAGAATTTGATGTTATGTAGCTGAGACAGTGCTCTGAGCTAACTGTGGAAGTGATTATCCTTGGCTGGGAATTTCAGCGATAATTTTTGAGTAATTTTTGAGCTCCCTTACCCTGCTCTAGTCATTCTTCTCCTTCAACATCTGATTTAAACCTGCTGTTTGGATGCTTGTGACCCTGACATTGCATTAAAGGCCTCAAAATCTCAATGCATTCATGTACTTTTTCACTCATGCCTGTTGTGTTATATCAGTATCTCCCTTGTTCTGCTCACAGTCCCCTCTTTCCCCCACAACCCAAATACGTGGCACATTTGAGTGATACACAGAAATGCATACAGACCTCAGGTATTATTGTCTCTTTCCTGAATCCACTTTTCTACTTGAAGCAGTTTGCAAATGAGATGACATTAGATGACTTGACATTAGGTGAACACAATGTCAGGTAAGTGAATAGCTGGGGAGAAGGAGAGACAACAGAGGCTGGCTGTGAAATCTCACAGTATTTCAAACAGCTTGTGCCTTCAGCAGAAGACAAATCATTGKGTGTACGAGTGCCAGAGAGGAAAGCAAAGATGAATGTGGGAATCAGTTTCTGAATGTGTCTTGAGACTGATGCTTATAAGTAAYGTGCAGTAGGTGAGGTGGATACACTCTGCAACTGCTGACAGAGGGCAGAGCTCCAAATGGAGTCCAGAGTGGGAAGAGGCTAATCCTGACAGGCTGGCACTCAGCGATTCAACAGAGTAGAATTTAAAGAAAAGGCTAAAGCCAGGAAAGAGAGGAAAATAGAGTACTCAGGGGTGTTAAGCTAGTGGTGAGAAAAGAGCTGGAGAAGATGGCTAAGAAGAGGAAGTGGACCTGCCCTTCTCTGGAACAATCAGAAGGCAAATCCTGGTCTTTATATTCTGATTTTTAGTCTGGCTTATTAATTTTAATATTGTTATATATTTGCCACTTCTGGATGCCACATTAGAGGTGGCCATTTCCAGCCAAAATCTTCAGGAGAGCTGTATCTTTTTTTTTGTCTTTTTCTTCTCTACCAGAATTTTGAGATATTCTTGACCCTCTTTCTCTTTTATTTGTAGAATKGCCTTCGGCTGCCAAATAGCACCTACAAATTAGGAAGAGTGGGCTGCTGAAGTTTTTTAAGCATGGCTTTTACTAGGGCTGTAGCAAAATGTCAGAATGTTCAGTGATGAATAAAAAGTAGGTTTAGTAAGCAAGTAACAGAGGACTTGGAAGCTACATTTCACATGGCTGACTGAGTGCCAGACTTCAAAACTCTGGCAAAGAGCTTGCTGCCACACTGCACTGCATCTTTGCCCTAGTTTGAGTTTTAAATAGGAATTATCTGCCAGTTTTCAGTTATAATGAAAGAAGTAGGAAAGCAGTYTCATGCTATATATAGTATTTTTAATTTAAGTATTTTTAATTTAAGTGACAGGAAAGCCTAGTCTATGATTCTTCCCCTGCAGGTATGAGAGAGAATGAACAGGAAAGAGAATTGACAAAAATGGAAAAAATGTCCAGGACATCCTGGGCATGTCCCTATTATGGCATAAAGCCCTCACCCCATTCCTCTTTAGCTGCCTAAYCTTGTTAATGGGAACTTTTTGAAAAACTAATGGTTTTGACATGACCTTTCCCCTACCTTGGTTTTCTACACTTTAAGAGATTTTAAAATTTCTTTTTCTGTGACTTGTCTCATTCAAATGAAAGCAAGAATTCGGTGGACTGTGGCTTCATCCAGGTTCTGGGAGATGCAGCTTCAATACTTCCTTTGAATGAGGGAATTTCAGTTGATATCTGCTATCAAAGATCCAAGCCATTAGACTAATTTCCATTCTTCAGAAGTTGAAACTGCTTTTCTTTTGATTTTTTTTTCCCCCCTCAGAGTGATAGGTGCTTTACACTCACAAAATCCTCTTGTTTTTCCCACCTCTGGCTCCTGAAAATTGCTCCAGGAATGGTGGCTCTTGTTAGATATGGAAGGGTTAATGTRGCCTTCCCTTTTATAAGATGATTGAGCTTGACAGCCTGGCTCACGAGATCGCACAACCTATGCCCACAAGTTAATCAGCCACGTAACTAACTGCTGCCAAGTCCATGCCAGTTAGGATTGCATACATTCATGTCAAGAGGGCATCCGTGTGTTCCCATCTGGAACGATTCCTTACACATTTACACCTCGGTCAGACRAACCTCAGCAGTAACACTGGGCTAAAACCAAAAGTGAATTCAGAAAACTGAATTAAGCACTTCCTAGAGGTTGTAGGGGTAGACTGCTATACGCTACAATTGAAAGAAAGGAAGGGAGGAAGCCAAAGTAAACATCTCCCAAAGAGGGGGCAAAAAGGGACTAAGATAGATCATTGTTACTTTCAGAATATCCTGGGATATTGCTTGCAAGAATCTTAAAATGGTAGTGCAATATTTTTATTTGGTAATCCACTTCTTAGATTTGTCATAGGGTTTTTCTAAGCTGTGGATTTACACAAACCCATACAGACAGGTGTGTGTTTAGCTACAAAAATCCAAACTGCACAGGTTTCACATACTTCTCGGGGCATATGCATTCACACAGGAGGGTGACAGATATTACAATCACATCATGAAAGTCTGAATGTGAAGAACTAACAACCTGGAGGTGTTGTTAAGGAGGTTTTAAACCACTGTGCTCACTACTTCTTCGTAGTTGTAAAAAGAAGTTGAAAAATTCAACAAAGAAGGAAAAACCATTGCATGCTCGGGTTGTATGCTGGCTTTGCAAGCAGGGCAGTGGAATAAATCCGCAAGTTTGGGCTAGATATCAAGCTCTGCTACAGGTTTTGTGTCATTCCTTCATTTCCCCACTCTGCCTCTTGTCTTTATAAGTCACRTAAAAATTAGGAATTGGAATATTCATTACTGAGCTTAATTTATTGTAACACTGCTGAGCACTGCTACTATGTGTACAGTCATTATTATGCACATGTAAAAAAGGGATCTACTTGTCCTAGAGAACATTAATGTCTGATTAGACCCTCTGGGGCTRCTGCATTCCAAACAATTAATCAGATCCATAGTATCCAAATTGGTCAGGAAGGCTACAGACATTAAAAATGGGAGGTTTTTGGCCTGCAAGCAAACAGAGGTCAACATGAACTCAGAAGACCTGTCATGAGGCCACCCATTAACAAGGATTTCACCATTAATTATTTCCTCTCAATACAAGACTGGTGCAAGAAATAAAGAGCAACTAACATGGTTTAATGAGTTTATTGCGTAAATGTAAACTATTTCAGTTGGTGCTGCATTTGCATGTATTTTRAATCATTAAAAATTAAGTGGAAAGCATCAGAATTGGAAAAGATAAGTGTGTCGAGAAAAAACAATTTAAAGATACATAGATTTGATAGATTTGTAACAGARATTTACGACACTGACATTCCATATTAACATGTCTTCATTGTATTAACAGTGCTAGAATGAATAGCTGTGCTATTTGCAGGGGCTTTAACGAAAAAGAATGATCATGTTAGCTCAGTCCCTGTGAATAATGTATGAGGCTGAATTCAACTTATTTGCCTCAAATTGCACTCAGTCTAAAACTCCCATAAAATAAAGGACTACACTTAGCATTAAGTAACAATTTCCTGTTTTGACTTCCATATCATTACTTCTGTGCAGTTAGAGATTGGTTAGAAAATTGCATATGGGGTGGTTTTCCATGTATTAGAATTCTGAGATGCAGTCTCAGTGTCAGATGGAGGCCAGTCTGGGAGTTCTTCTATTTTTCCCATTTAAATCCTTTAGGCCCTCAATGCATTTTTAATAGGCCGTAGAAGAATCAATTAAATCTTGCTATTTGTATGCATTACAGGGTTATGCTCTTGTGGGTCTCTAGCTAGTGTTAATTAACTAAGGAAGAAAGTATTTTGTGCTTTTAAATGGTATAAAATGCTATATTCACAAATTAAGGATCTAACAACAGTTTGCAGTGGGAAAGTCATATTAATAATAGCAATGTATTGGTGAGTTATAACTTCCAGCTGAAGAAAGTTTTGTCGAAAAGAAGACTTCATTATCACCTCTATTTAAATCAACCTATTTTTCCAATTTTATTCTTTTAAAGAAAATTATACTTTAATTTACTTTGAAAACGTTCCTACCTGGAATAGTGATGACCTTGAAGAAATAAAGTCAGCCACTCTCCCATAGCAGACAAATGGCTCCTGCGGAAACTACCGTGAACTTCTGAGAAATCTTTCTATCCCTGTTTATACTTGGAAAAATCAACCTGCCCCTGTCCCAACCGGGTTAACAGAGAAACTGTATCCTGAAGAAAACACTGAAAATGAAGAGCAGTAGGACAGAAGACATCCAGGTAATTTCATTCAGCTGCTGTTTATATTTTTTCTAATCTACAATGAAAAGGGACAACAACAGAGTCCTGTCATCAAGCAAAACTAAGAAAATCAGGCTTACAAGGATGCCTAACAGTCAATTTTGGCTGCAGTGAGTTTCAGCTGTAGGAAGAGAGCAGAAAGGCAATTCCACAGCATCCTGGGAGGTACAAGCGTTGGGGAGAGTACAGTAATCA
Organism: Malurus melanocephalus; assembly: GCF_030028575.1. Classification (NCBI taxonomy): domain Eukaryota; kingdom Metazoa; phylum Chordata; class Aves; order Passeriformes; family Maluridae; genus Malurus; species Malurus melanocephalus. The sequence continues at coordinate 5,915,316 of NW_026623233.1, read as the reverse complement.
GGGCAAATGGACCCAAAAGGTGGTACAAATGCAGATTCATAGAATATCCTAAATTGGAAAGGACTCAAAAGAATCTTCCATGTCCAACTCCTGGCCCTGCACAGGACAGTCCCAAGAATCCCACCATGCTTCTGAGACTATTCTTTAAATGCTTCTTGAACTGTCAGTCTTGGTGCTGTGACCACTTCTCAATGCCCAACAACCCTCTGGGTCAAGAACCTTTTCCTAATATCCACCCTAATAACCTAAACCTTCCCTGACACAACCTCAGGCCATTCCCTCAGGTCCTGTCACTGATCATTGGAGAGATCAGTGCCTGCCCCTCCTCTTCCCCTCACGAGGGTGTTCTAGACCACAATGAGGTCTCCCCTCAGTCTCCTCCARGCTGAACAGGCCAAGTGTCCTCAGCTGCTCCTCACAGCTTCCCCTCAAAGCCCTTCACCATCTTTATTGCCCTCCTCTGGACTCCCTCTAACAGTTCAATGTCTTTTTTATGTTGTGGCACCCAGAAGTGCCCCCAGCCTTGGAGGTGAGGCCGCCCCAGTGCAGCAGAGCAGGACAATCCCCTCCCTTGCCCGGCTGGCGATGCTGTCCCTGATGTCCCCCAGGACAGGGTTGTCCCTCCTGGCTGCCAGGGCACTGCTGACTCRTGTTCARCTGGCCACTGACCAGGACCCTCAGGTCCCTTTCCATGGCACTGGTCTCCAGAATCTCATTCCCCAGGCTGTACATCCAACGCTGCCCCATCCCTGCTGCGGAATCTGGAACTTTTCTTTGTTGAACTCCATACAGTTGGTGATTGCCCAGCTCTCTAATTTTTCAAGGGCTCTCTGCAGGGCTCRCTGCCTTTGAGGGAGTCAGCAGCTCCTTCCAGTTTACTGTCATCAGGAAACTTCATCTGCACACCTTTGAGTTTTGCATCCAAGTCATTTATGGACTTGCTGACATAACAAAGGAGAATCAAATGTGATTGTAACAGATATCTGTCCAGCACTATTATATCCCCATCCCTCTGCTTTCTCACTGCCGGGGAAAAGCAACTTCTTACAGTTGCTGCTCCTAGAGAGGAGCAGGAGCTTTACACATGCTAATCTCCTGATGAACAATCTTCCTGACATGATGCTTTACATCTCGTGCATGAAAGTCCCTGCATAGCCAGAGGCTTTTTGCCTTAGTCCTGCTGTATCATTGCCTGTCTAGAAAATGAAAATATTATCCATTTCTCATCGTGCCCCTGACAAACAGCATCTTGATGTTGTAACATTGGTCACAGGAGAACTGCAGGGCAATACATACCTGAAGAGCCAAATGGGAAGGGAAGTAAAACCTAGAGGACAATCCAGAAAGTCACTGTGATCCTTTAAAAGGAGAAGGCCACCTGGCATGTAGTTTAATATTTTTTTAAGATGTTATAATGTTTGAAGGTTTTATTAAATGCTGCACATGATGCACAGGTGACAGTGACACTCAGTTTGCTGAAACTACTGTGTTACTTTATGCAGTGACTGATTTTGCTTGTTGCTTTGGGCAGGCCATGTTATATAAAAAATCCATTCCTTCAAGGTAAGGCTGAAGACAGTGAACAGTTGCTTGAAGTGGAATTTAGTTCAAGATAGTCAACAATTTTTTTTTTTTTCCCTTTGTAATTTATGCCTGGTGTGTCTTCAATTACTTGTGTTTCTCACTACAGCCTTTGGTAGGCTCAGGATCAGGAAAGGATCAGGAAAGATCCATTTGGAMAAAATACTATGATCAAAAAGCTTCCTTTCATGCTAATCTAAACTTMATCTTGTCCTGCTATGGTAAAAGAGCAGCAGCATTTTCCTGGAGCAACTGACATCCATTAAGGGATCCTGTCATTCAACAAGCACAAACAGTTTGCTAAGCCAAATTCTGTCCACGGGAACAAATCCCCATATTTATGAGGAGGCAGAGCACACATTGTCATGTCTCAACAAGGAGCTGGATAAATATTTTAAAATATTGTTTCAGCAGAGCAGATGTTCAAACCATATTGACACCTACTAACAAACTCGGACCCCCTGGGGCAAGAAACTTTATTTACAATGGAATTGACTTATCTCTGAATGTATGAGCAACATCCTACCTTCGGCAAAGATAAAGATTGCTTTAATTTTTTTTTAAATAAACCAAACACAAATACAGACCAACAATTTCCTTTTTCTTGAGCATCAGTTTCAGAAAACAATAAACCATCTACTACTCATTAACATAAGCTGAGAAAGAAGAAAAAAGAAACAAGTTGCAGGCATTTTTAACTTTTTTTGAAAAGCTGTTGTTCTATTTCTAGGTATGTGGACAAAGTCTGATCTCAGCACTTTGTTTCAGTTAGCATATAGACTGTCATCTGAAAAGATCCAACGGAGGACAAAAGAAAGTCTATTTAAAGTATTTTATTTTATTTTTATATTGAGGAGCAGCCTGAAATACCTCCAGGAGATCCCTCAGGGCTTTTCTAAATGATCATTTCCTAAAAATAGTTACAGTACTGTTGTGCTATAATCTGCGTTTCAACCTGCTGTATTTTAGAACAGGAGTCCTAGAATCACCATGAAATATTCTAAACACCAAACTGTTGGAATAAAGAGCAAGATTAAAATTCTAGGTTTTATATTAACTCTGTGAGCACAGGGCCTACCCTTCTGCTGAATCAGCTTTTTTCAGTTTTCCAAACACACAGATTTAACAGATACATGGATTGTAGAAATAAAAACAGTTGTTTTATATAGAGAGGAAATCGTAGGAAGTTTGAGCAGTCTTAGACCGTAAGTGCAGCACAATTCTCAGTGAGATCTAATTATTAGAAAAAACAGCAGACAGCACACATGAAGCCATGGCATTAACAGAATGAGSTGATGAAAAGAGTAAAGGTAAGCCTCAATCTAGAGAGTCAGAATGACACATTCCACATAAAATCACAGAATCACAGAATTGTTTGTGTTGGAAGGGACCTTCGGTATCATGCAGTTCYAATCCCTCTGCTKTGGGCAGGGAGACCTTGGACACCTTTTGCTAGACCAGGTTGCCCAGAGAATATCCCCCTCTATATTTTCTTTTTATGAAGTTAATAAAGCCCAGTGAAAAGTAAAAAAGCATAAAGTTTAGAGGCATCAGTTCCCTATTAAATACTAAGGCCAAAACATGAACCAAACATTAATTTACTTTGCTGGAAACTCTATCCTTAATTCCTGTATTTTACACACTAATCGTTATCATCCTGACAGTGAGCTACCCACAGTTACAACAGCCAATATCATCTGAATTTATTTATTTATTTATTTATTTATTTATTTATTTATTATGCAGAGCACAGTTCACCTCTTTCCAGTGAGTAAGTAGATTATTTATACCTCCTTATTCTTAAATTGAAATACCTACAAGACTTCAAACATGAGACATAAACTGTCTATAGAGAAAAGCTCACCGGGAGCTGTATTAATACACATTTTGGCTTATTAGGTTCTATATTAAGAGCATTTATAGCATTCAAACAATCTCAGTAGCATCAAGCCCTTGGCTGTCACAGAAAAAGATCCTGCATGAGGCAGATAAGCTCCACCAAAGCCCTTATTTGTAAACATAGTGCAGCTGCCAAGGGCTTCAGAATTCTCTTACGTTACCTGATCACGTAGTTGGGAGCAGACTGTAGAACAGACTTTGTCAGCTTGCAAACAGAATGCKTGTCTCCTGATCTGCAACAGATCTTTCAAGTATTAAAAATACATAAAGATAAGGTGCTATTCAAATCCTACATTTACTCGTTTACAACTTAGAAAGCCAAATTATTGCTCAGGGCAGCAGCAGCTCCATCTTCCCTCCCCTGCCTGCTTCTGTCTGTCATTTTAGACTGTACATTATTAATCAGGTGAAATTGCCTCCCTCCATTTACATATTTTTAAGAGATTTAAAAAATCTGAACTATGTCAGCTGTGATACTGGAAAAACAAATTTTTACCATTTAACATTTTATTTTGCCAAACTTAAAAATACAGACAAACTGAAGGAGAAATATTTAAAACAATTGTTTAACACSTCTGCCCTGTAAAAAAATAGATGAGATAATAAGGAAAAGAGGACTAACAGTCAGGCATTAGCTGGCAGTCAGAAAGGTAATATACTTTTGGTAACATGAATTCATGTTTTTCTCTCTAAAAGAGTGTATATTAGAAGTGGTATGTACAAATGATCAAGACACAGTAGCTTTAGAGTAATACATACCATTGATATAAAAGAGTGATASAGCTACCAATAACTTCAGCAGGAACAATTTTTACTGTAAGTTTATTATATTTTTTCCCCTATAGCTTTACTGCTGTCTGGTCAGACAACTGTTATTTTCCCTTCCTTTTAATCCAGCTTCTCTCCTTAATCAGAAAAGGAGTACAAATTCGATTCCAATAAATGAGTGCACTGAAGGAGATGCATTTTGAGTGACTTTTGTCTCTCAAGTGTGACAACAAATTTCACATCTTTGGCAAGTGTGACCATGTTTTCACACTAATCCTTTGCAAACCGCCCTCGGWAGGTGTCAGCCTGAGGTGTTCTGCTCCCAGACTCTCAAGCTCTGCCACCCTGGAACATTTTTCTTTCTTACACAGTGCGCTACATCATCTTGAAAGCTGTGCAAARTGTTTGTGAGAGGGACAGACACAGGGAAGAATCACAAATCATRTGAACTAATGCCAAAATCTGTCAGTATGATAAAAAACTATAAGTTCTGGTTGAAAACACAGGAATTGCTAAATAAATGCAAGTATGGTTTTTAGCRTSGTTTTGTGTGTCTGCAAAGTAAAGWAAGCMATACAAATATTGTGTGAAGAATTGTCATCTGTGTCTGTGATGGGGTCACTCCTGCTGACACCCATTCAACCTTGCACTTTTTCCCTTTTCTGAAGGATGGGGACAAGACACAAGAAAGGAAAAAAAAGACTTGTGGATCATTTTTGTGGCATTTTTATAGGAAAAGCAAAAGCTGCACACATAAGCCAGGCAAAATAAGGAATTCATTCATTACTACYCCTTGGCAGAGAGATGTTCAGCCATTTCTTGGCCAGCAGACCCTCAGCATGAATAATGCTTSCTTGCACAGACAAACACTATCACAACAAAAGTCTCCCCTTTCTCCTTCTTGACTGGAGCCGTTCTAGCTGAAGCACACCACTCTGCATGGATTATCCCTTTTGTCAGGTTGGATCTGCCATCCAGGCATCATTCCCTGCCAGCCTCTTGCCACTTCCAGCTCGAGGCCTTTTGGATGGTGGTGGGAGGCAGCAGGGGAGAGAATCCAGAAGGTTTCATTTGCCCCCCGGGTATCAAAGTTTTGTCTCTTTCCTCTGCCCTAAAGGTGGGAGTGGCAAGAGGCTGGCAGAGGTCATTGCCAGGATGGCAGGCCCAGATTGACCRTATGYCATTCCACGTGAGATTGTGCTCRTCAGGAAAAGCTCAGGACAAAGAASAGAAAGGGAGATTTTAGCAATGGCATGAARGGAGTGAAAGGACATAACTGGCATAACAAAGACAAATTGGTAACACACTACTGAACTGAAGCTTGAACTTCTCTGTTTGGGCCACTGGATTTTGTTACTCATCTGTTTGTGGTCTTGGCAGGTTTTTTTGCCTATGAAAAGACCCTTTGATAAGTTTCATTAAAGAATCACCACAGGAATAGGAAATGTTATGTTCTGCTGTCAGRATGACAAATGTCTCTTCTTCCTTCTTAACTTTTGAATCAATCTGTACAGCACAAAATCAGTGTGTCAGCTGCATGCCCACAAGTACTCCTCATCTTGCTGCTGTTTTGTAGCTGGGGAAAGTCATRGCAGCTACCACATCTAATTTGGAAATCTATATCAAAAGTGACTCAGTGTCTTCYTTCCAAGAGGAAGTCAGATTTCCAACAGATTGAACTCATTAAAATGTGTTCTTAAAGTAAAGATATTTCAGTTCACTTCAATTAACTAATTTTCTGGGCTCCTATCATTGTTATTGGGTGATTATCTATGGAGAACAAGGAGATTAAGAGGCTTTTAAAATCTTTTTGAATTTCCTTAACTTTGATTTTAGATGATTAATGTATAAACAAGAACTTAATAGAAGTCTATAATTATTTTATTTTTCGCAGGACAGGCAAGAACAACTGAAGTGTCATGCAGGTCACAAGAAATTTTTATCACAGAAGTCTTGCAATAGCATTCTTTAAGCGCTTCTGCAATACCTTTGAATTACCTTCCTTTGGTTTCTGKTTTTTTTCTTTCTCACTTTTTACCTCTTTTATTAAACTAAAATGTGTTCTTAATCCTTCTTTTTTGAAAGTGGAGATATGTGCTTCATTTATCTGAAGGGAGATGTGGTGAAGAAGTTTTCTTGGGCCTCCAGCATCCATCCTGCTTTCCTTTGACTTCTGTGCTGCTGCCCATCACTTCCATTCTACCTTCTCTCTCCAGAGCCTTTGCAGGAAAGGATCACACCCAATGAGGTTTTTTAACAATGAAAATCTGTGCTTGGGTTCATTTACTCAAATACACTTGAACAAAGTAAAAATACTGGTGGCCTGCATGACCACTCTTTTACCTGCTAAGCTGTCATTATCTCAGCCCATGAGGTTTTGCYCTTCCAATTCTGTCCTCYCTCCCAGCAGGAGGAAGGGAATGARYRTCTGGGTGAGGCTGAGTGCTGGGTAGGGTTAAACCAGGCACAGGACCCTGATCTCAAGGGTTGGTGGAGGTGTGGAGGGACAGGTCACACAGCAGCAGCATTGCCAGGCAAAAAAGAATGAAAACTCAACAGTAAAAAAGCATTAAAATTACCTTTCACATACATGTAATCACAATATCATACAGAAATCCATTCTGGATTTAACAAAGTAGGGTTTTTTGGGTTTTTTTTTCCCCCCCGATGAAATAATTAATAATAATTCCCCTGAAATAATTGAGATTGTGCAATGTTCCATAATCYTAGCAGTAGAAGAGAATAAAGTGTATCCTCCAAGTTCTGGTCTGGGGGACTTATCCATTCTCATGGATGAGAGACATTGTGAGCCGATACAAATTTCCCTCGAGGTTCTGCAGTGGAAGAATGTCACAAACACAAAGAGAATCAAGTCTCTTTCAATGCAGAAATTTTGGCATTTAAGTCTTTCTCAGCCTTTAGTTTTTTATCTCCTGTGCAGTGTCTAATTTTTCTGTAAGAAAGTCAGCTGTTCATTTAAGACAAGAGCTTGGAAATGCTCTATATTAATTATATAAATTCATCAAATGCTGTAAAAAAAAAAGTAGGGACAAACATTTATTGTAAATATTTTTCCATTTTTGTTTCATGGGATTCAATCAGACAGAGAGTGGTGCTGGAATTCAGTGAAATATGATTTCCTTGTTACTAAGCATGAGAGGAAAGCTACAGATTCAGGACTTTCTTCAATTGGAAAGACTTATAAAATATGCTAAAATTTCCTACTTGCTCTTTTTTTTTTTTTTTTTTTTCCTTCAGAATATCTATTGTTTTAAAAATAATATGGAGACTTTCTGTGGTAAAGTTGCAGACTAATTCATCATAATACTTAGCCTTACATGTCATCTAATCAGTTTCATTGGGATTTCTTCACTAATTATGCCTTAGTTTCTTGGAGGGAAGAAATTCTTCCTGAGCAGTACCCACATGGTTATTGTAGTTTTGTCACAATGGTTTAGTTTGCATACAACAGCCATTCCTGTGCAGAACAATAAAATATCACATACAGAGAGACAATAGTAATACTGAAATATTTCTGGTATGGATAATATTTTAAAATAGGAAAAAAAAATCAGTCAGTGGTGTTCAATCTAGAAAAAAGAGTGCTAACATGGTAACATAACATTCTAGACAAAGCCTTCACGTTGCTACTGTAGCTCAGTTGTGTGTTTTGCACTTAAAGTATGTAGCTGAACATAGCTGGCAATCAGCAAAAATTAAAAATAAAATAAGATAAATGTTCCTCACAAAGTAAATGAGTTAATYTTTGCAATGTATTTGCTTGCAATACTCACTTTGTTCTCAGATTTAAGTAGGAGGACCTATTAACCTGCTTCTCAGCAGTAAAGAAAATTAATCCACCCAGTCTAAATAAGGCARTTGTAAATGAAAGGCTTTCCTGTAGATTTGTTACTCTCCCACAGCTCTTCAGCAGACAGATGGATACTTACATATAAATAGCAAAATGTGGAGGATGCCGATGTTGCTTGAGACCACAGTTCATTTAGAAATGTTTTAACCAGCAAGCTACATTTCTGTATTTAGTGACAGTTGCTATTTTTTTTCGTAGGTTTCCAACAAACAAAACCAGCATGAGCTTTGTGGTAGTATTGATTCCGTTTGTATGGAGAGGTCCTTTTGCACCTCCTGACCAAACACATATATATGCATCTGACAAGAAAAAACAAGGAGGAAAAAAAAGAAGGAAAATCCTTGAAAGCGGATTCACAATCCACAAAGTATAGTGAGATTGTCTTTTGGYAATGACCCAAAGAGCTGCAGTAGTACTCAGCTCTGAGAGGCAGTGTGAGAAGCCCTAGGACAGAGACATTGGGACACCTGGCAAGTTGCTCTGCCCACAGAAAGAAAAGACAGCACTTACTTTAACTACAATGGGGCCAAAATGCTGGTCTGGTTTCTCCCCCACAGCTCCACCATGAGACTGTGATTAAAATGTGTTAAAATATTCTGTGCCCATTTTTTCATTTGTTGGGGAAAAAAAATAGCACAAGAATATTTGTTTCAATTCAATTAATTATCTAGCTAATATTCAATTATTATCTAGCTATTTAAATATCTAAAGTTGTTTTAACTAGCCATACTATATGAAGCAAGTCCTTCCTGCTGAGTTTTATTAATTTGCAGTGAAACAGGAATAATGATACTTGCCTGCCTTTGTAATGTGTTTTCAGATCTGTAGATGAAACACTTAAAATGAAAACCTTAATGAAAGTTAAATATTTTAGAAATAAATATCTTGTGAGTACCAGTGCATAAAAGTCTTATTACAAAATWCAATTAAAGCATTTGCTATAATTTATTTACATGTAGCTCATGCTACTCACTTCATATGTGTTTTCACACATATTTTATCACAAAAAGAATTCACAATATTCACACATGACATATTGATGACAATAGACAGTAGACAAAGGTAATATGTCCTTGTTTAAATCCAATACACTTCTAATTATTTTTGTTAAAGTTTAAATGTTATGAAAAAAATACTGGCTGATATTTCACTTCTAAAGTGAGTATAGCTGAAATTTTATTTAAAAAAATCTGACATTATATAGTGTTTATTTCTCATCAAAATAATTCAAATTTTTAAGATGAGATAATATTGTTAGTAATTTAGTMAAGAAATAATTATGATCTTGATAGCCATAGCAATAATTTGTTCTTGGATAAAATTGAAAATAGCAGAAATTAATTCCCTTAAATGGCAGCAACTCGTAACATTTTAAGTACTTAACCTAGTCCCCAAGAGTCTCTGCCCCAGTTGTCATCTCACTTTTTTAGAAACATGAAAAGGGCAAGTATTTCTGACATGATCAAAAGTTCACAGAAATGAGCYATGGAAATATACACAAGACTATTGGGTCAAATCATCAAAGCAATCCATTACAGACAGAATACTCATGTATATTGTATGACTACCTCAGCGCCTCACCAAAATAYAGAAAAATTGGGAAGAATGTTAAATAAGTTAAATAAAATCCTATGCACATTATTTTCCCAGGTAAGTGTCACTGCAGAAAGTAAGTTCCATTAACAGATTAAAGTAAAAAGTTCCAAAACAAAAAATAAAAACAAAAACTACAGAAGAAAAAGAAAAAAAAAAAAAAAANAAAAAAAAAAAAAAAGAGAAAACAAACACTAAAAAACCCCACTGCATCACAGCCTGTGAGGCCTTCTCTATTTTGAAGCTTTCCCATGTAGTCAGGGTGTGGATTTACAGGACAGTGTTCTCAAATTCCTTAAACTTCAAGGAATTAAGTAGCTGACTCTATATATTTTATATTCTTCTCTGACTTGAATCTCACCATTTTCTTTTTCATTTTCAATAGCTTCTGAATTTTGATGCCTGAGACACTGCCTTCTGCTTCCTTCTTTCATAATTCTTCTGAGAACATCACTTTYTCTTCAGGATCCTCAACTGTAAGTCTTTAATATTTGGAAAGTTTATTTCAAAAGATAGGTACGTCAGCAGCCAAACTAATCATATTTGCTTTCCTTCATGTTTCATGCACACAGATACTTTAGCATCTAAGAGTAAGATTATAAGTAAGATTCATTCTGTGTGGCTGGCAGTAACCCAGCAGTCTGYTACCCATTTTCAACAAATTTGACTTTTTGTCAAGCCTGTTTGAAGATGGCCWGCAGGTTCAAAATGCACAAGGTCAAAGAACACAATAAAATCAGCCCCACTTCCTTTAAAGAGTACCCTTAAAAATACTCCTTCAGCAGGTGGGGACTTTGCATTTGTTATTGATTTGCAATTTTAATTAAATCTTAGATGCAGTGATCAGTTCTTTCTTTCTTCTATGACATACATGAAAATTTCACACAATGTGAACCTTGACTTAAAAAAAAAATCATGTAAATTCACATTGACACAGTGGCTTAACACAAACAAGCTGATGATTCCTCCCTCRGGCAAAACAAACACCCAAAGTTCCAGTCTTCCATAAATGCACACATCAAATCACCCCGGGAAAGTGGATCACTGTGGATAAAATGGCACTATTACAAACTAATATAGGAACTATGTAATTTCCACCAAATTATGTTCAGCATTGCAAATCCAAYATAGTGCGTGATACAGTACTTCAGAGAGAATGTGCAATGAATAGGAAATATCTGGGGCTTGTTTTTCCTGGCAGACTTGCTAAGTACTTTCTAATTTCATGCAGAGGAATAAAAGGCCAAAATTAACATGATGATCTGTTGCAATTTAAAATCTAAATGTTGCTCTTGTTTTGGAGCTCRCTTTATGTATATCAATACAAATCAYGGCTCCTTAAATCATCCGGCAGTATTTGTCCCAGTCCTCACCCACATATTTAAAGATGTGGAGGAAGTATCTAAGGAAGCATTTTACCATAAATAAATTACAGTTCTTACAATGGAAAGAAGGTCTGTKTTCTGGGAGGYTTACAAGCAAATTTGTTGTACTGTYTTTTTGTTGGATCCTGGTTTGATGCTTGTGCTGAATTTGGCTGGGGTAGAATTGTCTTCACAGTGGCTGGTATGAAGCTCTATTTTGGATTTATGCTGGACACGGGGTTGATAAMACAGRGWTGTTTTAGTTATCGCTGARCAGCACTTGCACAGAGCCAAGGAATTTTCTGCTTTTCATACTGCCATGATGGGTGAAGAAGTTGGGGGCTCATGGGAGGTTGGGAGGAGACACAGCCAGGATGGGTGACCCCAACTGACCAAAGGGATTTTCCAGACCATGTGACATCATGCTCAGTATATAAAATGYGGGGAAGAGGGAGAGACACTTGGAATGGTGGCAATTGTCTTTGCAGGTCACCATTACATGTGATCCGTCTAGAATCAGTGATGATTTTTCTTGTCAAAATGCATAATTGTGCTGGATTGTATCCATGTTGACCTGGTGCCATATGTTCTACTTAGTTCTGTATGGTGTAGAGGACAGGATAAGCTCCCAAAAGGAGAATGGGGAAGGACAACAAAGAGGAAAAGAAGGCATTTGCTATTTTATACTCTTTCCATCTGCGCTGTCTACGTGATGAAACCATCTATTTGCAGAATCTGATACTTGATGAAAATGCAAATCATTGTTAGATGGCAAGTCAAAGCAGGTTCTGTGTGTAGTTTTACTTGAGTGGAAGTTTTAAAGACACATGATTAATTGCTACATAGCTTCCTTCACAACATATTGCTGTAAGCTCTCACTGTTCCCTAGATCTCACACAGAAAGTCTTCCTGTATAATCTTTTGTCACAAATGTTCTGAAAATCAGGCCCTGGGAGCACCGAGCAATGCACTACTGGAGTAAGCTGTGAATTTTTTCTCAGGCTGTGTTTCCCTTAATGTTTTGGTAAAGTTTGTGCTAACATGAAATAGATTTTTTTTATGTACTGTGAATTTATCTTAACATGAAAGTGAAATGCAGGTTGTGCAAAAGAAAACAAGACTCTGTAAAATTCTACTAAAGTTAATTAATTGAAGGCTCATCTTGCAGTTGCTATGGTCCTCTATGAGACCAACGCCTTTGTCTGATCACAATTTTGGTGKTTTTTTTTCTTTTCATCTTCCAAAATAGAACAAATAATAGACATACACTTAGCATGCAATCACATTTGGGACATTTTTATGTACTGTTACAAAATCTRTCATATTCACTCCCTAGCAACATGAGTTGGGTGAGGTGTAATGATGAATACATATTTCAAAGAGACTAAAAATGGTAATGTTTGAATTCTAGGATGACATATTTTGTCGATTTCAGTATTAGATTCAAAGAYTAAATCCAAGATACTACTTACAGGYAACTTCATGCAAGAGAGCCATGTAAACTCCMTTTGTAGTCAGTGAAWATCTAATGAGAAAACTTGAGTGAGTTGAGAGTTACTTGAATGACCTCATGATAATCTAAATAGCTCATTAGACTGACTTTGTAATGGACACCTATATGCTGAACTCATATGTAGAGACCTGCCTTTTAGATATATAAATGTAGATATTAGGTCAGGAAGCCAAATTCCACACATAGTTGGCACACAGAATAAATTTTACTGTACTGTCATGTTCACCTCCTGAACTGTGCCTTCTGGAATTTCARTAGGAAGGCTTGCACCAAGATGAGAGCAGCAGCTGCTCCTGTTTTTTTATTGAGCCATGCATAGGGGCAGGACAAAGAATCTATCAGCATTGTCTTTTCATCATGGAATTGACTGAGAAAGTAATTCTTGGCAGGATTGGTTAGAGCCTTGCAGCTCTGCGTGGTTCAGCAAAGATTATGCACAAAGCTGTCTCCCATCTCTCCCAGGAAGAAGGTKGTAGAGCAAATTTGTTACTTGTTGAATGGGCACCCCTCCCATACCTAGATGGGATGACTTATTCCTGACTATTCTGTCACTCCAGGAAWAACTGACCTTGATCAGATTACTCAAATATGCTAAAGATGACCTGAAAAGAGACCTTAAGGCTTTCAGGCCCACAAGATGCAAACAACAAACCTGGGCTAAGCAGTAACTATGAGAAACCTGTGCTACCATAGCTGCAGTCCTACTCTTAGCTATGCAACAGCTACAAATTTGGAAATGTCTTGTAGTCTATCTTTGATGGACATAGAGAAGTTTTCATCAGGGATCCTCCACAGGCTTCTCCTGAGTAGTCTAATAATGATTCATGTTAGAGAGTATTCCTCTATGAACTATGTATGAGTTCTGGTGTGCTTTCTTGTGCAAACCTTCAGGGTCACAGCATAAGCCTGCCATTTCTGTRGAGCCAGGCAAACTCCAGCACAAGTTTGCTTCTAGAGAATAATTATTGTCAGTCAAACAGTTCAGAAAAGGAGGAGAGCTATGATCAGGGGTACAAACCAATTATGACAGGTTATTAGCCTCAGCTTACTACATATCCAGCTCAAAAAAGCTGCTGGTTAGAACTGGTCTTGAGATGCAACTCTGCTTTGTTTATGATTTCAAGTTTGGAAATTRTTTCTGTCTACATGAAGCTACAGGAAGTAAATTGGGAATGGAAAAACCAAAAAGGTGCTGATTTTTTTATGCTTTCAGCAATCTTCTCGCTAAAACCTTCTCTAACTCTTGATAGGCTGGCCAGMATCAGACTGACTTCAGTGGAAAACTCTTTCTGTTCTTTCCAAAATTGTCACGAGGAGAATATTTCCACAGGGTAATCCAGTTCCCATGAGTTGGTATTTTCTGTGGGAAGAAGTGTCCTAGTCAGAGCTGTGGYCAGACTGAGTCAGTGCTGTGTGGGTTAGTTACTGGCAGACTGAAGCTGCAGGTTGGTTTAGCAGGTAGGACAACCTACTGAAAGGATCCTGGTCATTGTCACATGAACTCCAGCTTCTCCAGGTGCTTCCTCACTCTGGCAGGAAGACTCCAGGGCAGAGCTGAGGGAAAATTGTAAGTTTTGAGTGGTGATTTTTGTGCATCCAAGTACTATGAAACAATCATGAGAAAAGGCCTCTTTCAGTATTTTTTGGGGGGGAGATGCAATGAGTTAAAACAAAGTGAATKTGGTTCGCCAGTATTTTAGAGGAGCCCAGAATAAAATCTGTGGGAGGTAACGATAGGATTTCTGCTTTGTTTTTTGCCAGAATATTTCCCAAATACCTTCTTAGAAAAAGCATACAGTGATAATAAACAATCCCACCCTGCAGTACAAGAAGAAGTTAAGGTAAGGCAAGGTAAGGTAAGGTAAGGTAAGGTAAGGTAAGGTAAGGTAAGGTAAGGTAAGGTAAGGTAAGGTAAGGTAAGGTAAGGTAAGGTAAGGTAAAGTAAGAATAGTTTTACTGCAGTGTTTACTAGGATTGGCATAAAAAGCTATGGGATTGGGACTGAGGAACAAGCTCTGAAGAAGATGAGGACACAGCCTCACACTATGAATTCAGGCAACTCTGACAAACAGAAACTTTCTGATTCAGATTTGTTGTTTCTGTGGAAACGACACATAGGAAAAAAATTATCAGAAACCAAGTTACTTTTAATAAAATAATCCCTGTCTTCCRCTATCCCACTTTTGCTCTTGTCTGAATCTCATTTTGCTAACTAATTTTGCTTCATTTTTGCTATGGAAGATTGTAGGGAAAGGCATATTGCTGCAGAACTGCCTGTATTACTTTCCTTGAGAAAATCTGACTTGGGAAGCAGCTACTCTCAAGGGAACATAGTTTAATTTATACACCAATTAACAGTGTAAATTAATGCTTTACTGTTCATCCTCTCTCCAAAGATTTTAAGTGCCAGCAGAGACTTCATTCTGAACAAAGATGAAAGACTTCAGAACAGAGCAGAACAGATGAGAAAACCTCAAAAAAA
>NW_026623233.1:5888907-5900225 GCF_030028575.1 Malurus melanocephalus | reverse complement strand
AAAAAAAAAAAAGAAAGAAAGAAAAAAGAAAGCAAGTGTATAAAACGCCTTGAGTGCAATTTGCTGTAACTGGTTTGGATACTCTCAAGAATTGTCCCACTTCCACATAGCTGGCAGACCAGGACAGAACTAGCTAGAAGACAGTTTTTCTTCAATTAAATCTTTCAGATTTCATAATCTTGAATTGCAAATTTGGATGACAAGCTGAATAGTTTCTACAAGCCTAAAATTCCAGTATGACAAGTTGAAACCCCTCTGCCTAAGTTTTGGATGTAGGATARGAAGTCTAAGGATGCATTTGTATTAGTGTCTTATTTCAGATAAGAAGTGATATTTGAGTAACTCTTCCAGTTATGCCCAATTACTGTGTTTTGAGTTGTGACAGAGCTGAGACAGAGCACACCAACTGGATTCCTTCTGTAAATTATTTCCTTAAAATTAAATCAAAATATRTACTCCTAACATGTGCCAAACAGCAGTGAGACTCTAGACACCAGGATTGGACTAGTGGTAGTATGAAGTAAATTTTGGAATATGGAATTCATTGTTATTTCTTTAATATCTGCTCCTTCTGTGCACATTGACTCCTTAATGTTGATTCAGACTATCTAAGTCACTGACTTTGGTTTTCCATGTTTTCCATGTCTGTTTTTCCAGGTAAGAGGAAAAAATTTTATGAATAGCAAAGTGAGGACTGCATAAATCAAAACTTGAAGAATGGAGAGGAGAAAGATCTGGCAGGGGAAAGAAGAATGAGTCTCCTYACAGCTCCGAAAAGCACTGCAGATCTTGGAAGCATTTTGCAGTGACATCCAGGTGTGGCAGCTGCCAGGTACCCACAAACCTGAGTGCAAGGTAAAACCTTCTCCTATCTCTGCGATCAMCCAGGATGATTGGAAAGCCCCTAGAGCAATGATTGACTCCTGAGCTAGCACACCACTGGCTTCTTACCAACTGCACAACAGTGTTTAGTCTCAAAATCTCACCAGTACCTTGTTTGGTAAAAAAAAAAACCAAGAAAAGATGAACTGCCTTAAATGGTAGTATGCCAGAAGAATTGCAGATATTGGCTCTTGGTGCCTCCTCCTGTAGTAATACTGACTACAATAATCTTCTAGATTCCTAAACCATGAAAGAGGATATACATACTTTTTTTGTAACATGAGGCCTTCCAAATTTCTTAAAACTAGGGATCTGGAAGGTACAAGAAGAAACAGAGGAACAAATGGATTGCCACAAAGTAACAGGTATTTCTTTGTAGTAATTCAATACGAAAGCATAGATAAGCTTTATTCTTTCTTCAGTGCAATGTCAGATTCCTTTAGAGCACTGCCTAAATAATGCATAAATATGAGAATCTGCTCCTGCTATGTTATCTTATATAGTACCTTGGCTTTAGGGTGCGTGGAAGAATTTGTATCAGCAATGGGAAGAATCTGAAGTTAGACATAAATCACAATATCTATCTGTGTTTATCTTTGTTAATGTGGGATTTAGATAAAATTGCTCTGTCAAATCTCTACTAATAATTTAATAATCTCATATATTGGCAGTTAAAGTCTTTGAAAGCTATTATGATAAATATTATGTGTCTGTGTATATTCTTCATTGTAATTCAGCAACAAATTGCTAATATATGGTTATCAATATATTTTATCTTCACAGAGCTATTTAGCTTTGCTTCACTGATAGTTCTGTGGTAAGACACCTCCTTTCACAATCCAGCTTGACAGAGACATGTTGTAGAAGCTGCATATCTGGCTCACAAACAACCTTTCCATTTACAATATGCCAGAATTACATGAAAGATTCACTTAGGAGATTGTATTTTCAAAAGCACTGTTTAATTACTAGTAACCTGAAATTGTTTTGCAAAATGAACTTCCATATATCAACGTGAAAAAGTCTGACACATGCATTATGTATGACTAAAAAGCAAGACACAAAACAATGTTATATGATGTAAGTCACTATAAAACCTGATGAAGATTTCTTGAACTTTGATGGATTATTTAAATTAATTTCTACCTATTTCCTAGCAGTCATACTCAGTACACTATTTCTCAGAATCTTCTAAATTTTCATGTGTTGCTTAAAGCTAAATTTGAAGTTGCATCTGTTATGCAGAAGAGGTATCTAAATTCAGCGTGAGGAAGAAAATTAGATATTTCACGTATTTTATGTGAATAAATCTCTTTCACATATTTTAAGCTTTTWCCATAATCCTTTTTTCTTTTATGCCTTTATAAGATCTTTTCTTCCCTGGTTATATGTTGGTTTTAAAACCCACAAAGTTCTTTAAACTTGTTTGCTTCTTCACTATATCCACAGGCTGATTTAGCCTCCAACAATTTTGTCAGGCAAGCTACTGCAAAAATATTCCAAATCTTCTCAGGRAAAATGATTTCTTTTCTTTTAAATGTCAATCTGTCAAAACATTTCTCTATTCCTACCAAAGAAGCTTTAATGCTTAGCTAAATCTATGTTTTCTATACCAAGACAGAATTTCCAATGTGCTCTATAGAAATATAACATTTTAGAGTTTTTGAAAACCAGAGTCTACTGGACAGTTATCTGGGCATTACCCTGGAACAAAAKTATCCAAAACACAACCAATACTCAAACTTGAATATGCTTTAAATGCTGYTCTTTGGATAAATAAATGAAGACTCTTTTGTAGGTGGCATACAATAACACTAGCAAACATTATTTTCGTTGTGTTATAGTCTTCTGTCTTGCAGTAAAAACTGCCTCAGATATTTTCATGGTGTTTTAAAAATAAAAACTAAATGTATCAGTGAATAAATGCATGTTTCATTGGTCACTATTCCAGAGATTTCCATTGTTTCTGTGATAGAAGAAGACTATTCCGCTAAACAAGAAGTATCTCAAGTAATTTTATTTGACAGTTTGACATTTATGCTATCAGCTTTTAGAATCATGTTTAAGCTGGGTGCACTCTAATATATCTACTATGATAACTCACTTTTTACAGTTTGAAAAGTGTGTATTTTTCATCATTCATTGCCATACTTTAGTAAGATTTTAAACACATGAATCAACAGATTTTTAAATAAATTCTTAAAGGATTTGTGCCATTAAGGTAAAAATAATTCAGCTTGAGTATTGTCTTGGATTTAGGAAGCCATACTCACTCTTTGCCTTTCATGACAGTGCCACACTGGCCATATTAAACCAATTTCCATTACAATCCTGCATTCAAAACAAGTTCTGTATTATTTTGCTTAAAAGTATTAGCTTTGTATACCCATTTCTAAAGGTCTTCAAAGGTTTCAGAAATTTAAACTGTTGCACATACCTTCATATTTCCTGGCACATGGTCCAGCCATAAATCTGAATCAGAAACCCACTGCAAACTAAAGGCATCTGTATTCTAATARGCAAGTAATAAAATTTAAAGTAGTTAATTTTGCTGTGTAACCCCTAATGGACACAAGAATTCCTTGGTAAGAACTCTATTCAGATACGCCCACTGGAATTAGAGACATGACTTTATTTATACTTACAGATGCAACATATGTTCCATATTTATTCGTTCAAGGAATTTTGGTCTATTTCAGTAATTTTGATTTTATCTTTATTAATCTAACTTAACTGAAACTGCCAATGACTCGTGTTCTATAATGTATTAAGAAATGCACAGCTAAACTHCATTTCATTTAGCTGGAGACAAATTTTCAGTTCAGTGGAAATTCCTTCAAAATGCAAATTTTACTACCTGAAATTCCCATCTCTGCCAATGTTTTTTGTGGATGGTTTTCTGCTCCTCATTTACTTGTTGTTGCAATACCTCTGAAAAAAAGGTGTTGGAGGAAAAGGGTTTCAAATTGACCACAAGGATATTCTGCTTCCTAGATTATCCAGAGGTTTTCACAGAACTAACAAAAAGAAATACACAAATTGTAGGATAACAAACAACATGCAGTAAGAAATACAAGAGATCACCAAYATTGGTCTGTTCTCAGACTGATCATCTGTGCATTTGGGAAGTGTTTGGCATTGATTTATATAAAGCTCCATTTCCTTTAGAAACAAATGGCATAGAATTAGAAAATTGCCTGCTCAGGCTTAAATGAAAAATGTAGCTTTACAATCTTGGTATGCTCATCACATATTTTTCTCCTTTATCCTCCCTTTGTCTTCACTTTCTCCTCTGCAATTCAACATAGTCAGTGGTCTGACTACATTATTGGTATCTTTCTGACCAGAGATTTGGTACATTGAAATGTCAATTCAAACTTTGTTTTGAAACAAAACTAATTGGAATGAGAAAAATCATGCCTCTAATTTTCTACTGCTAGATACTCCTAATCTTATAAATTAGGTAAATCATATAGCTCACGACTTTCTGCTCACATTTTTTTTAACCCAAAAAATACTATTTATTTCTGTAATATGATTCCCCTAAAAGAAATGGAAATATTAAAGTGAGTTAGGAGTAAAGTGATTAAAGGAGTGAGCTTTTCCACTCCTCTACTGATTGTTAATGCATCTGATCAGGAACAGGAAAATAGTTTTTCCAATGTAGCGGGTGTACAGGAGTTAGCTGGTGTGTAGCTCATGGTCTTGGTTCCCCAGCTCTCTGCATTGTCCACACAGCACCAGGGAAAAGAAAGGTGAAAATCTTTTCAGTAACACCTCAGAGAGGAACAGGAGACAAGACAAAAGCTGCTTTAAATACTGACCCTCTGTCTATTTTTATTGCCATTAATTTAGAGTTGAATGCCGATGGCTATGATGTGTGGGGAAGCATCTTCCAGAAGCTTCCAGAAGCTAGGATTAGGAGCAAACCAATTTTTAAAATACCTAGTGTTTATCTAAGGTTGATGGTAATAGCTCACCATGTCTCCTGAAAATGTCATAAAGAATCTTCTGTTAAGAGTATTTTAACCCTGGATATGCAACATAAACTGAGTCAGGATATCACATGATATATGAAAGTTTTGCTAGAATCAAATACTATTCAAGACAAGCTTTGAGCTAGTCTGGCATTTTTTAATAAAACATTTCCCTAGTCAGTGTTTTCCTGTAAAAGCAAGAAGCTTTTGTAGAATTAATTTACTCCTAAATAAAATTGACAGTAATGCCTATTGAGGTGCACAAGTGAGCCACCACCTAACCTGCCCTTTCCACTGCAGTKTGAGGGCCTTAATTGCTATTCTTGTGTGCACATATCTTGGCTGAGCAACACTGAAAGCTTTTGGATTTTGATTTAGGTTTCTGAAAAAGGAGATAAACATAAAAGCATAAATGGTTTGTGAGGACGTAAAACACAGAAATAAATTATGTTACTGAAATGGGAAAGGCAAGATAAAAAGACGAAACAAAAAAATAATTATTTCACAGAGTACTCTGAATTATTCAGAGGTTTCAGRTTTTTAGTGTTGGAGTACACCAGAAAAGCAGCTACAGAGTTTTAGGCAATGTAAAGTAGTGTCAGTGGGAAATTTACCCAAATGTTTTAAGTTGTTGTAAAGACCTGTAAGGAATATTTTGTATCTTCCAAGAAAGGTTTATATACTTTGATCTTATTTCCATTACCAGCAATCTGAAATATGCAATACCAAAACGGATTGAGCCAGCTCCTTGTAGCACAGGATATGAGATATGAGAGTGAACAACTGAGCTACGACTACTTGCAAGAGTGTGGTTTGCCCCATTCCTGAAATCAATTTTTCTAAATGAGAAATTTCAAGTGATTCTGAGTGGTGCAACCTAAATCCAAGTTCTCTTTCTGCCCATATCTGTGCTGCAGATGCAGTTTCTGTGAGTACTGGTACTGTAACTAATGAATCATGGCAGCATGAGAGCACGGTTGGAGTTAGAATTGCTCTTCATCACTTTGATTTACTATGAAATTACATTGGAACTGGACTGACACACAGTTTGCCTGCTAAGTTTTAATTGTACAAGTGAAAAAACAGCAAACTTTTGCTGATGCTGAAAAAATAAGTGGGCCAATTTGAATATTTTTAAATGCCTCAAGGATTAAGTTACTGAATTACTCACAAGCTCTTGAGATTCTGCAGTACAAAACCTGTTAAAGCCTGGTCTGTAGAAGAATAAAACCCCAAATTTCCTGTTCACACTCCAGGAAGTCTTGTATAGTGGCTTATTTATGCTGAACCTCTTTAATTATAAGGTCACGGATTTTTATGGTTGTATACATCAAATAGAATATTCAATTTACATCAAACTCTATTCTGCCAAAAAGGACAAATTAAAATGAGCTGGTTTTCTGCCTGAATTAATACTAGAAGGAAAACTACAAAATATGGTCTCTGAAAATCAGCGAAGGTAGAAACAGGATTAAATCTGCCAGTACATCTGGGAGCAGTCCCAGAACTAAATGAGGTCAAGCAGGAGGACTTTAATAGGTTTCACTGTGTTTTGGATCAAGATCCTTTGTTTATTCCTGTTATCAGTGAATTTTTGTAGTTTCTGATTGACACCTTACTTTCAGCTCTCCATACTTTGCTTGCCTGTAATGAAAAGTCCAAATTAGATCACACCTGAACAGTAGCATCTGCTGAAATGTCTTGCAGATGTGGAAAAATCTTCTTTTACTGCAAAGAAATTTTATGCTCCAAGAAAGCAGTCAGTCAAATCTGACTTAATCCAATCTGGTGATTTAGATTTCTAGGCATACCTCTTTTTTTTTTTTCCGAAATTCTGCTTCTGGTAACCCTGGAAGAGTCAAGAAGGTGGCTGATTTGAGCAGGCTGGTTTGTATGGTTTGTATGTCTACATTTCAAGATACTTGTCTGCTTCATCTGATTCATCTGGGCTTTTTTACAAATTCCTAAAGGACCCCATGTAGCCACATCTGATATGTGCTATTGCATATAAATTTAATGCAATTAATTCTTTGCTACTTTTTTTTTTTTACCTTCCAAAATGAGAGATTAAATATGGCAGAAATATTTGGAAATAACTACTGCCAGAAAAGAAAAGGAAAGGAAATGGAAAAGAAAAAATGGAAAATGAAAATGAAAAGGAAAAGGAAAAGGAAAAGGAAGAGGAAAATCATAGTTCCAGTTGGAAGGGACCTACTATGATAGTCTAGTCCAACTGCCTGGGAAAAATCTAAAGCACATTATTAAGTGCAAGATCTGAATGCTCCTTAAACACTGTCAGGCTTGGGACATCAGCCACCCCTCTAGGAAAGTTGTTCCCATAGTCAAAGAGCTAGAGTGCTTGTTCAGTTAGTTGCACACATAAATCTACTTCTTCTCCTTCCCAAAGCAGAGTTAAACTCAAGTTTTCTGCCTCTCARAACAACAATGTCATCCGGACAGAAGCATGATATATCTTTCTTTTAGAAAATATCCCACTTTATTAAATAGGACTCAAAACTTGTTGGATGAAACAAAATGTGAGCCTCTAACCTGTGAGGAGATTGCCTTTCTTTATTGTGATTTCTGGTTTAAAGTCCTTTAGTTTTCATACACAAACAGAATAACAGAACTCATGACAAACCCTCTCAGATTCTGGAATACTTTGGAGAAGGTCAGCTGTAAACTTCTTCACTATTACTCCTTTGACATTAAAAGCTGCATTGCAGGGAAGAGGATAAAAGGCTTGTGAAATATCTACTTCCACCTACTGGCAGATAAAGATTGCTTTTATAAAGGCCAGTTGTGTTTCTCATCTCAGCCTTTTGGCAAGAATATTTCAAAGACTGAAACATTTTTCCACAGTATAAAGATGACTTTTCATCATGCCATTGCTTCTAATTTCAAGCAGTGCTCTAGATTGTTAATCTCAGGAATTTTAGCATGCAGTTCAYTGTTAGGTACATTATGATCTTCTTTGTTTCTTACTGATGTGAACTACTTTCACTTCAGCCTTTCTACTAAGCAATTTCTCTACATTTAATGTCAGAATATTCTACAATTTCTGAACTAATATTATGCCAGATGCTCTTCTCAAAAGTGCATACTCAGAAAAAGTTATCATTTCACTTGCATTCTTAATCCATGCTCTTTCTTTATTCCAAAATTAGCAAAGCAGAAATAGCTTCTGAGCAGGTCTATTTAAGGATGATATTGCAACTGGGGAGACAGAAGGACAACCAGAAGCCTCACTGGAAAGGATAAATGAAAAAATAGTAAAAAAAAAAAAATGAAGCAATTCTCTGGTGTAAATAAAACTGGTTTCAAATATGCAAATGCAAGGTGGGTACAGAATTACAACAGTCCTCTACTCAAAAGGTTTGAGTAACTTGGGGCTATTTCATCCCCAAGTTTTCCTAATATAAATTCATCATTAATGCCAAGGTCATTCAAGGTCAAGGAATGCATGGCTTCAGTCATGGCTTTGCATTAAATMATAAATCTGATAAGACGGGACTGAAGGTAACTAGAGTAACGTATTTCAACATTTCTTATTTTTAATTATATCCGAGCAAGAGAAGATTGCAGATTAAAAATTTGTTGTGATTAACTTTTCCCATGGAGGATAGAACTTAAAAAAAAAACAGTAATCTATTTTCTATAACTGAAGACGTTTTGCAGAAAGATTTTTCCCTGAAATTCCTTTACATTGATTAAAAGCCAATGTGGGAAGAGAGGATGACCACTCAGAAATTAAAAACTATTTAAAAGACTTAAAGAAATGACTAAAAATAAAAGCCCACCTACTGTAAAAAAAAAAGCTAATATTATAAAAGAAAAGCTCACCCATCTGATTGTCTTTAATATTTTTTGTGATGAAAGGAAATTATTTTGGGAAAATAAATTGATGATGCTAACCCTATTCAATATTATAAACTATTGTGGGGAATGCCAGCAAGAAAAGGTAATTAAATCACATGTCTGCAAGTAAAATAGAATATAGACAAGAACAGAATAATGCATCTTGAAAAGAAAGCCTGCTCAGTTGTAATAGGTCATAAAAGAGCTAATTTTGGTTTCTCCTTGGAACAAGGAAAAAAAAAGCAACCTCATATCCAATCAAAATAAAATATGAAGAAGCACTTACACCAGAAATAAACACAAAAATTGGTGTCAGAAGATGTGAATCAGTGATGTTTTTCAAACTCTATGGCCAGTTTTAAACATTAATTCCGGCAAAAATAACCAAAAATAAGTAAGTGAATGTGCAGCAAGAAGGGTGGAGATYGTACGTATTCTAACAGGAAACATTAAAAAGGGCTACATTATTTCAATGGGAATGATAAATAAGAAGAATGGAAGGGAAAGTAATTTTTATCTCTGGGAGCAAGGAAAGATTTGTTCTAGAGAAGAGCAGGAATGTGCTTTTGACAGCTACAATAGGAACATTATCATGAGGAAGGAAAAACTATTTCTCTAGCTAAAATTCCTATCTGCCTCTAAAGAATGGTTACTCCTGATTTTGTGGTGAGGATACACAGATTTATTCTTTTTAATTCTGGGAATGGAAGTGTAGGCATGCTTTAGATTACCCTCTTTTCTTTTTTAACTTTTATGGTGGGCATGTTTACTTTCTAAGGCATCAAGCAGTTGGACTCTAGCAGTGTGTACATTCATATGTATTTTTCCCATATGCATTTTTATATTTTTTACATATACTTAGTATAGGAGTGTAGATATATAGACCTGAAGATATAGATATATATACTTCTATTTCCCTGTTTAGAAACTTTCTAAATTTCAGCTATGTTCATCAAGATCTGATTTCTCAATTTGCCTAATACTTACTGTGCATACACTATGTATGTTTTTTCCCTTCCTGTTAGCAGTATTAGTTAATTGTCAGAAAAGTAAACCTGGAGCATTTAAGATTTTATGCCTCTTCATCAAGGTATGCTGTGTGAAATGGCACTTGCTGCTGGTTGTTCCATCTGTGTTCATTACTCTTTACTGCTGTGCTGTGACCATTTCTGAACTCAGAACCTGAAAAACACCTGAATCAGCCTGCACTTTAACTTGGCAAACGTTCTTATTTCCACTGAAAGGTACAAAACTGCAGGGAATGAAAACCTGACAGGAGGGTTAAATACTGGTTATAATTTTGATTTCACTTTAACAAGTTTTACTTTTACCTGTAAACCATCAAAAGAAATATTTTGGACATAGTCATCTTCTCTTTCCTAGCAAAGCTTGCAAAAATAAGCTGTATAGAAATAATGCAGTGGTGTTCTATGCTTTTTTTCACAGTGAGTTTAAAAGTACATAAGGTAAGGAATAATAAAATAAGGGATATGTAACACTTATATTGTGACAGTAGCACAGAACCTACTTTGTTTTAATTTTAAATTCAGAATAGCAGGTTGTAAGGGTTATTCCCACGTGCTTGCATCCTTTATATACACTGGGTAGCTTCTGAAGTTTAAAAATTAGTATGTCAATAACTTCAATCAAATCTTTCTTTGTATGGCTCACCACCATAACRCAACTAGAATTGCACTAAGCAGCGCTATTCTCCTGTGGTGTCTTTATAGAAACAGTACCACTAACAGAAAAGATGGTATGGAGGATTTGACTTCTCAAAGGAAAATTACAGGATRAGAATAGTGTTTAGCAGAATGTCAATAGCATTGACATGGATAGATGACTGCAAACATTGATCATGTACAGGAATTACACCACAGTGAAACAGACAATCTTCAGCACACAGGACCTGTCTCAGTTTTGTGTATATCGCATTATGAAGTCTGTGTGGGGTAATCATATGAGGACAGAGGGATAGAAGCAGTAAAGGAAAAAAGAAATACAAAGAAAGGAATAATACAGAATATGTAAATTCTTATTCTCTTAATAACAGAAACTGTATTCTTGTGTTTTCATACGATTTCTGCTTGACAAGTAACCTAGTTCAAGGGAAGTGGTGGAACATCTCACCTGTCACTTCACAGACACCCCAGAGCACTGCACGCCCCTTTGTGCCCCCACTTCAGCTGGGGCATCTGTGAACGGGAGCGGGGTCAGGAGAGCCATCAGCAAACGGGAGCRGGTTCAGGAGAGCCCTCAGCGAACAGGAGTGGGTTTAGCAGGGCCCATCAGTGAATGGGAGTGGGTTTACCAGGGCCCATCCGTGAACGGGAACGGGTTCAGGGGAGCCATCAGCAAACGGGAACGGGGTCAGCAGAGCCATCAGTGAACGGGAACAGGAACGGGGTCAGCAGAGCCATCAGTGAACGGGAGCGGGTTTAGCAGGGCCCATCAGCGAACGGGAGCGGGTTCAGGAGAGCCATCAGTGAACGGGAACAGGAATGGGGTCAGAGACATCAGTGAATGGGAGCGGGGTCAGGACAGCCATCAGCAAACGGGAGCAGGTTTAGCAGGGCCCATCAGTAACGGGAGTGGGTTTAG
>NW_026623233.1:5872659-5888832 GCF_030028575.1 Malurus melanocephalus | reverse complement strand
AGGGCCCATCAGTAACGGGAGTGGGTTTAGCAGGGCCCATCAGTAACGGGAGTGGGTTTAGCAGGGCCCATCAGTAACTGGAGAGGGTTCAGCCGAGACATCATCACGGTGAGGGCTGGAGCGCTGCCCTGTAAGCAGGGACTGGGGCGACAAATTCTGTCCAGCCTGGGACAGAGACAGCTGGGGAGGCACCGCACAGCCACCCTGGTGCCTGCAGGGACAGCACTAGGAGGAAATAGTCAGGCCCTCCAGACGGATGAGAGGTAACAGAAATAATCTGAAACAAGTGAGGTTCTTGATACATATATGGAGGTTCTTGATACATATTTTTGCTAATCCAACAGACAGACAGTGGAACAGGCTGCCAGGGAGGTTGGAAGCCTGTCTTTGGAAGTTTTCCAATACCTGACTTGGTAAAGCTGTGATAACCTGGTCTGATCCAACAGCTGGCCCTGAAGTGACAGGAGTGAGACATAAGGACCTCTGCAGGGGATTCTGAGGACTCCTTGCAAGACAGTAACCATTAACTCTGCATAAACCATACAAGGGTCAGCACTAAGAAAAATAGAGATGCATCATGCCATCCGCACTAACAGAAGATGACTGGACAGCCTTGATTTATGACAGCTGGCATCAGACCCAAAAAAGAATTTGTTTACATTAAAATACAGCAGTATATTCCCAAAATCTCTTGCTCAGCATCCACTTAATATGGAAAATGCTTTAAGTTTGGTTTTGGATTTTGAAGCTCTTCATGCCTGAGCATGCCTGGCACAACAGTTCTCCTGAGCAGAGCAATGCCACAGTCCCACTCGAGTACCATTAGATCCAAAACTAGGAAGAATCAGATCTAAGCTACAGGTTCTTCAAATATTTCTTCCTAATTTGAAACACTCTAACATGATCAGGGCACTCACAATAGATTGTAGCTATTTCCCTACAAAATCAGCAATTTTAATAACATCCATCTTTTCCTACATAATATGATAACACCTGATAAACATTTCTTAGAAATTTGGCTTCAGTTTGAAATAAGGTTGCATGCTAAACTTTTCTGGGGTAAAGGTAGAAAGAGAGGATAAAGAAAGTGAAGAGGGCTGAGAGCCTTCAATATAAAACTCAGAATTCAAAGCTTCTTAGGCTAGAGGTACTCAAAAGGGGAAGAATCATATAAACCAGTGACTAAAGCAGTCACTCATGGCATGGGACAGAGAGTTCATTAATTTCTCACCTCTCATTATTACTTCTAAGGGTTTTTGGGAGCAACATAAATGTAAAGTGAAGAAACAGCCCTTTCTGTGCAAAAACTGCTAAATATGAGCAATCTCCAGTTCAAAGTCCTGGTGTCACTGAGAACTGCCTAGATTGTGAATTTGTTTTCCACCACAAATCTAGAGCTTGCAAGGTTTGATGTCGTACCATGTGCACCATCTTCATCACAGAGCCTGGATTTTGCACCCAGAACTCTAAACCTTTTGGGGTCACCTCAGAGTTCAAGGCCCAAATGACTAAGATGACCTATTTTCAGGTGTATAAATTGAAATATGTCTAAAAATACTACATTAAGAGAAATTTTAAACTACAAAGTCAAGGACTTGAAAAATGGGATGCGCTAGATGTAAAAGTTATGTAATCTTAATTACCATTTTTTGTGAATGTGTTTTAGGTTGCTGTCCTTAATTAAATCTGTCCCAGCTGTCCCCATTCCTTTTTCTTTAGCTCCCTGAGGTGATCCTGTGCTGATTCTTTGACTTCATTCTGTGTCCAAACAGGCTGTACTTCATGCTTGGAGAAGCTACTCCTCTTCACTCTCGCTTCCTATGGATTTCTTATCCAGTTTCAGGTTCCTATTCTCTGCATGGCTGAGAAATATCCTTCCTACTTCGCTTGGGGTGGGGGTGGTTGGCAGGAATTTTAAAAAGTGCCTTCCACCTAGATTTTTATCCTTCTTTCATAAAGGAAAGGATGTGTGCACTCTGCGCATATCAAACAGCCCTCTGCTCTCCTGTGACTTCTGTAGGCCTTTACTTGTTTGAGCAATTCCCCAAGAGGGTAGTAGCCCCAAAGGTATCAAGCTACTACAAGTTTCATAAAAACACCAGTACAGAAAAGAGACATTCTTAAAGCAAATAAGGGAAAAAGGATCAGTATTGATTCAAAGCTTACAAAAGGTCCGAGGATGCATTTGAATTACAAGCTTGTCACATAATATTTCAAGTGGCTTTACTGCTCACAGAGCATGTGTTTACTTTGGACTTGTTTTTTTTTTTTTTTCCCTTGCCTCTTGGAAACAAAAATTGGTCTGGAGCAGACAGCCACCATGGAAAATTTCAGCCTAAATGGTTAATTTGATTTGGCAATATGATAAACAACCCGGAACAGGGGCTTAATAATAGGCAGCCCTAGAGTCCCACATGTAATTATCCATCATGTCCCAAGTGACAAATCACAAAATGTTTCCTTGAGTTGTAGGAAAAGGAGCTGCATCCAAACAATTTCGGTTTTGAGCTGAATCCAGTCTAAAGCAGTGTTTACAGTGGTTAGAGGAGGATCTGAAAGCTTTCCATGGCGTAGGGAGGAAATGTGCTATCATACAACTGTCAGCAGAAGTCTCTCATCTTCAGCCCAGTAAGGACACAAGCACTATTTCTGCTTTAATTGTATATGTGACAAGGTTGGTTTAGTGCAGTAATTACATAGCATTGCCACCAATAATGCTTTACAAAAATAGAGAAGGAACCAATTCCCTTTTAATGGAAAGCTAAATGCCTGGTGTCTTTGGCAAAAACGAGATGACATCCTGGATTTCAGAGATTATCTGACTGCTCACAATTCTAGATAAATTTTGGATAGATTTCAAAACCATGGTTTCTCGCATAGGCTGAGCAGTGTTAAAATAGTGCAATTTGATCTGCTGCTTCATATTTCCAGGTATAATTAAGGCAGGAGCCTTTTAAAATTTTCTAGGTTGTCTTCTTAATCTGTTTCATTAAGAGTATTCTCAATGTCTTTGCTGGAAACTTTTTTTGTGCTGTACTGTACTAATCTTCTGTGCAATTACATTTTGGTCAGCATTATTTTTGTCCTCTTGGCTTYTATAACACAGTCACAGAAAGATGTGTCCATTCCTTACAAGACAGATAGCAGTGCTTGGAGTGGAATATATTAACCAGGAAAAAAGCAACATATTGCTGTCAGGTGGAAGGGACAGGGAGTGGGGGATGGAAGGGAGAAAAGAAGGTGACAGTGAGTAGTAAGAATAGCTGAGTCCTGTTGGAAATTGCTGCAGGAATAGAGGGGCTCTGTGGGAGACGTGGCAGTACCATGCTTGAAAAGGCAGTATTCTTCAGTTGGAGAAAAGCTGAAGTGCCCAGCTTTCAAAACACCAGGGTACAGATGGACCTTGCTGGTAGAATTCCTCTTCTGTGTTTATTTAGGTACTCAAATGAAAGTCAGCTTGTTTTAACAGAAGGCAAAATTTCATGACCAGCACAGGGGTGCAGAGGGAGAGGTGCTGCTCCATCCTCTCTAACTCCAGTGGTGAGGGGTAGGATGAACTGTGCACCTTCACCGGTTGATGCAGCCTTGCTTTGTAGACTAATTGTATGAAAAAGGTTACCCRTGATTCCAAGGAGCTCATCACTAATTAGCAATCTTCCCAAGTAAACACAGGCTGGTTTCTAACTGTGTGTCATACTCACATATAGCTGTACTCACTTGACTTCATAGACTAAGAATCAAGATACTACATGTTTCCTCTGAGCTCAAATAAACAGCATTTAGTACTCTAGATCATGGGACACAGGAATGATTTCATTCATCCTTGATCACACGGGAATTTTCAAATTATGTAATTTTTCTTCATCAGAGCCTGAAAAGATCCTATAAACTCAGAGAAAAGCAGTGCCAGCAGAGATTAGTAAAGTTGAACTCCTTGTACTGAGGTGTTTCTAGAGTATGCAATTTGTCCTGGGTGTTTGTTAAACCTCTTAAAGCCAATCAAGGACTCTCCAGAGCTACTCTAAGAGAATAGCTCCACTGTGCCACAGTCCTTACAGCTATGAAATGTCCTCCTATTTATTACCAAAAGTCCTCTCTTGCCAGAGAGAGGCACTCCTATTACAATAAACTTCACTCTTTGTGAATAGAAGGTGAATACAAATTGATCGTGGATCTTTATAGAAAGGTTTTATACCATAAGCTATTCACTTATTTTTCAAATTTGTTTGAATCTAATTCCTCCACATTTACTTAATGAATGGCTTTTTCAAAGGCATTTTCCATTTCCAGTGATCACCTCTAGATTTTTCCCAATGCTTATGCAGTTTCCTTATAATGGAGTAGCCAAAATCCGGAGCAATACTTT
This sequence comes from Malurus melanocephalus, assembly GCF_030028575.1. Classification (NCBI taxonomy): domain Eukaryota; kingdom Metazoa; phylum Chordata; class Aves; order Passeriformes; family Maluridae; genus Malurus; species Malurus melanocephalus. Next base: position 5,884,466 of record NW_026623233.1, on the reverse strand, counting down.
GTAAGCGAATGTAATACCCTGATGGTYATCATGGCTACATGATGGAGAAGATACACTAAACACTGTATTCCTCTGCATTTTCTACAAAGTCTATTTTTTTCTCCTCCTCTTCACAACACACTTGCTGAGGTATAATCTTTTGCTCTTACTGGTTGTAAGTTATTTAAAAGAAGTGTTTTAATGTTTACCTCTAAGGAAGACTTGGGGGAAAGAAAAAATCTGTATCCTGTGTGCCAAGGAAGCTGCCTTCCAGGCTATATCAAATCAGGCAAATGTTATTCTTGCTGAGTAGCGTGCCTCAGCAAATGATGCTGGAAGGAAGGAGATCCTCTTTTTGAGTACATACAGGTCACCTGGCATTAATTCCTCACAGAACACTGTCATTTTGTAAAAGCCAGCTGTAGGTTTTGTTTAGGACATCATCATTCTCCTCTTTGCAAGCACCTAAGAAATTAAAACTGGGTATTATTAAGCAGTTGGTTTGGTTTTTTAATGGGTTGCAATAGCTGGAAGTGAGAAAGACCTATCCTTGAGGGGTAGGGTATTATGYGATGCTGATTGCTTCATTACTGCTCCTTGAGGATATTTGACTTTAAAACTGGACTTGKTCTTAAGTATCAGATTAAATGGCTCTATTCCCTCATCCGCCAAGCTGCCATGGTAGGAGAGCCGAGCTATCCTATTCCTGTGAGCATATCTGAAAAAAACAAGAAACCTCACATTCCTGGCACAGACAGATCATCTTTCTGCTTTGTGTTAAATGAATAACCTTTTCCAAAATGCTAATTACCTATATATATATATATCTGTCTTGCCTTTTCCAGACAGCTCAGAGTTTGTTCTGGCACTTGAAAAGCATAAATGAAGTCTTTCAAGAAGAAACCTCTGAGTAGGGTTTACAAGTTTGGGAAAAGTACAAAACATGCACAAGTTACATGGGTATGATTCTGCTTAGAAGTGACTCAGATTCAGCTAGCTCATGGTACCAGTGAGTAAAACGAGGCCTTTTTGGAAATGCACATCTGTGTATTAAATGTTTTCCAGATTTGATATATGCTCTAGTAATGTACTTATGAAGATTTAGAGCTGGTTTTGTAAGACTTTTTATTTTCTATTTGCAAAGGCATATTTTAAATTCCTTTCTCCTTGACAAAATAAGTTTATTATAACATTTCATGCACCTGACATTCAAAATGCCACATACACTTGCACTGCCCCACTCTGAAGCTGCCTTTGAATATTTTTATACACCCACTGTTATTTATTACCATAGCTGGTAATCCTGAAATAAACATGGTGCATCCGGAATATTTAGTTTCTTTCACTGGTTCAAACCTTCTGATGAGGGATATCACAGGATTCCAGTGTTAAAAACTGGTTTTATGTCTAAGTCAGTCTTGCTACATCACTGCTATCAGTTCTCTAACAAATTACAAGGCTGTCTGAGTTTAGCTGTACTGAAATCTTATTAATCCTTCCTGGTGAAGCGGAGATCTTTTTCAATATGACATTGAAAAATCTGTAACAAAAATACCTGTATTTATGTTAAAACAAGTTCAGTTGGCATTTGTTTTGCTTTAGCTTCAGTCTCTGCAGCCAATGGAAAGCTCAATCTTATTTTTCATTATGACATAAACAAATTTCTGAAAATAAAAAAAGTCCAGTAACCTCCCACATGCCAGTGCCTTTCTTTACAGCATATTAATCTACAGATCTGTGTAGTGCTTCCTTGCATGGCACACATGCCGCTGCAAATTTGGCATTCTCTGCAGGAAAAACCACCATGCTAGGCAAATTGCTACGGAGGACAAAACACACACTGCCCCAAAAACTTTTCCTCTGTTGTTGCTCCTACATCATCCATCTACTAGCTGTGTGTGAAGTTTCCAATGAGTAAAAGCCATGAAACAGTAGGTCTCATTCTGTCATTTTCTCATTCTAAAGACACAAACATGAGTTCAATTTTATAGAATCTTTAAAGACATCAGAAGGTCTACTTACACCTGGAGAGAGATGTTTTACAAGAGCATACAATGACAGGACAAGGGGAATGGCTTCACTGAAAGACTCTGTGTTTAGATTAGATTTTGAGAGGAAATAATTTACTGTGAGGGTGGTGAGGCACTGGAGATGTTGAGGATGCCCCACTTCTAAAAGTATTTTAAATCTTAACGGTCCATTCTTTTCAGTTAAAGACATTATAATCTTCAAATAATTATAATAATCTAATTATTTTAAAATTATTTTATAAACTTCTTTTGATAAAATTACTATCTCTTAAAGTTTGTTTAAAGTAGAAGCAAAATATGCCAGAAAATACAGTAACGAGTGTACTCACTGAATATGAGCTATATTTTTTTACCACAAACTCCTTTTGATTTCATCATAACTATTGCTTCTGTTATGAGGAGAGATGATTTTATACAGCAATCACAATTCCTTCCCCAAGGTGAGTGCAGCATGATGTGGTGGAAGCACACCATCTTCTGGCACTAAAAGATAACTTTTTAAAAGCAAGTACAAGAAAGTCTGTAGCACTCAAGAAATCAGGAACACTCCTCATATACATCAAGATTTATTTTTTTTTTAAAGGAAAGATGTTCAAAGTGTTTCTTTTTTTTCTTTTTCCATAGAAAATTGTGTATGAAGAAAATTGCCTGAATTACAAAATACGTTGTCAATTAGCAGTTTATTTTCAGCTTATAAGCTTTAAAAGATTAAAACTCACATTGCACAAATAACTGGAAGTCAGAATAGATAGATGATAATTCTGTGCTGAAACATCTAATAGGAAATTAGAGTTTTTTNTTTTTTTTTTTTTGTTTGTTTTGTTTTTGCATTTGGGTGATTTTTTTGAGCCATATTACGAAGAGTAACACTGAGCATGGTTGTTTACAAATCATTTGCAAAATGTTTATTAACATAATTTACCCTGAAAGAGAGATATATTATGCCAAAATATATAGCTAAACACTATATTTACAGGATTGCAAAACTGTAATTAARCCATGGTAAACTGATGGCCTTTGCAGGGAATTTTAATGCTACTTCAGCTCCTGCTGAAGTTTATCAGCACAGGTTGCTGGCAAACGCTGCTTATTTCTGTGASACCTTTGTAGCCTGATGTAGCACTTTCTGCTTTCTCCAACAGCAACAGTGGAAGGATTTTGGGAACTCCATCAACCCCAAGACCTGGAATTACATCCAGGAGGACAATACGATGCAGAAACTGTGCTCTGGCTCCTTTTGTCTGGAGGCCCGTATTTTCCCCAGCCTTCATTTTGTAACATTTTTACTGAAACAAGCACTTTCTCCTTCCTTTGACATGACTCACCAGACACAAATCAGACAGGCTTTGGTTTTCCAAACCTTACCCCTAGCCCTATGTGCTTGGACAGTCTGTGTGCATTCCTGCCATGCTGTCAACAGCTAACAATGGAACAGGTCAGGAAATGTGCTCTGGAGCTGGACAGAAGTGGCATTAGGACTTGGGATGAGACACGGAGTGCAGCGGATGAATGTGCTCTGTTCTGTGAGTCATGGAATCATAGAATGGTTTGGGTCAGAACAGACCTTTAGAGATCATCTASAGCAACCCCCTTGCCACAAGCAGGGACTTTTTTCACTAGATTAGGTAGCTCAAAACCCTCTCCAACATGACCCTGAATAGGTTCAGGAATAAGATACCACAAGTTCTCTGGGCAGTGTCTCACCACCCTCCCCCTAACAAATGCCTCCTTCTGTCCAAACCAAMCCAACCTTCTTCGGGTTTAAAACCAGACCTTGGTAGAAGGTCTCTCTCTGACTTGTTTATAAGCCCCCTTCCTATAGTTAAAGRCCACAATAAGGTCCTCAGATGCTTGTCTTATCCAGAATGAACAAGCCCAACTCTTGGGGTTGTCATTTCTGTTGTGAGAGTTTTCTACTGCCAGCCCCTTCATTCCTATAAGTGTGGAYTCTTTTCCAAACCTCATTCTTTATGTTTCAGAGAACACGTTTCCTACTGTCTGCATTACCTCCAAGAGAGACAAGGCAACAAGTGAAGGCAATGTAAAATTAGAAAAAGRAAGAAAACTGGTTGAAATTGTCATGGAAACAGAAGAACTTGCCAATAAGAGTGACTTAAAAATATGGCTACACACCATAAAAGCATTTTGRCCTCCTGCTCTCACTTGAAAGGGAAAGCAAGGGAAAAGATCCTTGTTTGGCACCAGAGGTGTGCACTTACACTGAGTATTTTTGTGTGTGCTGACAGCATGTTGTTGTGTGTTTTCTGAGTGAGTGTGAACGTCAGCACATCTGTGTGTGTTGGTGGTGTGTGTGTGAGAGTGTGAGTGTATCAGTGTATGAGAGTGAGAGTGTTTTTCATGTGGTTGCTGGAGTGTCAGTGTGTGGGAGAGTGTTTATGTAAGGCAAAGTGCTGAGTCCTGCCCTTGGTCACAAAAACCCCAGRCAGTGCTACAGGCTGGGCTGGAAAGTGACCTGGTAGAAAAGAACCTGGGGGTACTGGCGACATCTGGCTGAACACAAGCTGGCCGTGTGTCCAGTTGGCCAAGAAGGCCAATGGCATAAAGAGCATAACCCAGGCTGTCTCTCTCAGCCATGTTCTCATATGTACTGCAGGAACCTCACCTCCTTCCACAGTGTGCAGGGGTGTTTGGGCAGGGCCAATCAGCTGTCAGACCCTGTAGTGTTAACGAGACAAACAGCTTCTGCTAAATTTGTATCCCAGTGCTTGAATGTCCCAGCACACATTRACTATTCATTGCACTGTTCAATGACCCCAGAGGCTGGTATATGACAGGGGATGGGATACACCCAGTCAATGCCATGGTCCTAGCCCTAAGTCCCTATGAACTTGTTTTAGAAATGTGTCACATTCACAACTGATCAGCTCTTTTGGGGGTGCAGCGTCACCACAGCAGCTGTTTTTCAGTGCCCAAGACATTGGCATGGGTCACAGGCTGTGTGTTTCCAGCCATCCAGTACCTGCTTCCACCTTTGTAAGCACCTGGTGCTTACCATGGGAAGTTTGTGGTAGTGTGATATAACCACCCTGCCACGTTTCCTCATATTTGGATTTCAGACATCATCCCCTTGGCCAAAAAGGCTTCAGCCACTTGGCTTCTTTACTGTGGCTCTATAAATAGCTCACCCTCATGTTCTCAGTCCAGGTCCATCTGAGCCACTTCAATTTTAGCACCCTGACTGTCCTGGTTTTGGTTGAGACAGAGTCATTTATTTTCTTAGTAGCTGCTATAGTGCTTGTTTTATTTTTGTTTGGTGTTATTTATTTATTTTTTTTAATTTAGTATGACAATAATGCTRACAATACACTGATGTTTAGGCTGTTGCTGAGCAGTGCTTTCCCTAAGACAAGGACTTTTCAGTTTGCCATGCTCTTCCAGGGAGGAGCTGCACAAGAGGCCGAGAGGAAGCATTGCCCTGATGGCTGACTTGAACTGGCCAAAGGGATATTCCATACCATACAATGTCATGCTCRGTATTTAAATTATCTTTACAGTTGCCCAGAAGGGTCTGATTGCTCCTTGAGGATGGGGAGGGCATCTGTCAGTGGGTAGTGAGGAACTGCACTGTACATTGTTGTTTCTCCTATGTTTTGTTACTCCATCACCTTTTCATTGCAATGATTGTTGTATTAGCATATTAGTTTCATTACCATTATTATATTTTGTCTCATTTTTTTTTCTTATCTCACCCCACAAGGTTTATGTTTTCTTGTCCTCCTCCCCACTGATGGAGGTGGTGGGGGAAAGAGCAAGAGGCTGCATGGTYAGTACCTGCCAGCTGGGCATAAACCATGATAGTCCTTGTTTGGCGCCCAGTGTGAGGAATGGAGAGTTGAGATAATGACAGTTCTGACCCACGTTTGTTAAAACAAAGTGGTTATAAGCATTTATTATATTGCTTTAATAATTCTGGTGATCGCGTTGCTTTGTTTGCTCTCAGCGTTGCCGTGTGTGTGCTCAGAAGTGCAGCACATATCCGTGCCCTCGCTGGGTGTTCCCTGAGGTGATGTTTGTGTCCTGCGGACTCTGGGCTGTTCGGGATGTTGGGGATGTTTGGGCTGTTCGGGCTGTTCGGGCTGTTCGGGCTGTTTGGGCTGTTCGGGATGTTCGGGATGTTCGGGATGTTCGGGATGTTTGGGCTGTTCGGGATGTTCGGGCTGTTCGGGATGTTGGGGATGTTTGGGCTGTTTGGGCTGTTTGGGCTGTTCGGGATGTTCGGGATGTTTGGGCTGTTCGGGATGTTCGGGCTGTTGGGGTTGTTTGGGATGTTCGGGATGTTCGGGCTGTTCGGGATGTTGGGGATGTTTGGGCTGTTTGGGCTGTTTGGGCTGTTCGGGATGTTCGGGATGTTGGGGATGTTTGGGCTGTTTGGGCTGTTTGGGCTGTTCGGGATGTTGGGGATGTTTGGGCTGTTCGGGATGTTCGGAGCTGCCAGCAGTGCCGGGGTGTGCAGTGACCGAGTGGGTTTCGCCGCCTTCTCCGTGCTGCCCGTGCCACCCTGTGGGCAATCCCAGGAATTTCAGCCCCTGCCTACCCTCGGGAGYCAGGAGGAACAGCTTGCAGCATTTTCTTCTTCCTACCTCCTTTCCTTCCTTCCGAATTCTTCAGAAGCCCTCCAGCACTCTAGACTGGTTGCAGTAGTACTTTAGAATTTTAAAGATTCTGACTATAGAATCATAGAATAGCCTGCTTTGGAAGGGACCCTAAATATCCTTCAGTTACAGCCCCCCAGCCACAGGCAGGGACCCCTTTCACGAGATTGGGTTGCTCAGGGCCCCATCCAGCTTGACCTYGAACACTTTCAGGGATGGAACCTTCACAGCCTCTCTGGGCAAACTGTTTGAAAGCTTCACCACCCTCGAAATTAAGAATTTCCTTGTAATATACAATCCAAAGTGCCTTCTGAGTTTAAAACCATTGCCCTTGTCCTATCACTATCTGCCTGTATAAAAAAGTMAATCTCTACCTTTCTTATAAGCTAYCATATAGTCCCCAAAGGCTCCTCTTCTCTGTGCTGAACAACCSCAGCTCTCCCAGCCTGTCTGAACATGAGACTTGCTCCATCCCTCTGAATGTCCTTTGAACACTTCTGAAACCAGCCTGTTGTTGGGAATCAGAATGGGCTTGCATATGGTTGAAATCTAGTTTAGGGTTAAGTGATGATTGGGAGCATCCCAAACCCCATGAAAAGCACTTCAGTTCAAAAGAGGAGTAGGGGGCCTCAAACACCAACAGGGACTGCAGTTACCTCAAGCCTCAGTGACAAGAACTGCAGTTACTTCAGTCCTTGTGACAGCCATTGTAGCCACTCCAGCAACTGTGGCCACTGCCACCTCTGTGACATGCACTGCAGCTACTCAAGTTCCAGTGGCAGGCACTGGGGCTATTCAAACTCCAGATACTTTAACCATTATGACAAGCACGAWGGCTACTCATATCTCAATGTCAGATACTACAACCAGTCCGACTTCAACAGTGTGGGGTGCAGAGGAACCAGAAAACCAGCCTGTGCTGGGCAGTGGTCACTCCTGTGCACAAGAACTGCACATGAAAATCATCTCATCCCATAAAGGACAAGGAGAGTGAAGCGGGCAAAGCAGGGTCGTCACAGGAACATGAGGATGACCCAGAACAGGAGTTATTCGATCCCAGTCACTGAGTGAACTGCGTTAACATTCAAGCCCATGGATGGGGCCATACATGAAATTCTGGTCCTTTCTGTCTATCCTACATGTTGAAAAGAGCATTTATATGTAGCTACGTCACACAGGCAAGCTGTGAGTTTTCCCTGTCTGACTGGACAGATGGGATGTTCTGACTGCTCTGGGATGACATGACACCTGTCTTAATTATATATCAATATCATTCCAGAGACTGGTCAAGAGTATTTTGCTGTGAGACCCATAAAACTGTGAAACAGTAACAACAATAAAAGATCAAGTCCTGAAGACCCTCCAAGGCAAAATCCCATAGCTTGTAACAGAAGGTCTTAAGCCAAAGAGAGGCAGTGAATGGTCTGTAATGCTTATAGAAATATGATAATGACATAGAAAAGCCTTGTATTAATTGAAGACTGTAGTATATAAATATGTATACAATATACAGATGCATGCTTTATTTGGAATGAAAATATGTAATACAAAAGGTTGTTTTTTCAAAAAAGATTCTTCACATTAAATTGTGTTATATTCTACACTCAAGGTGTCAGAGTARCTGGAGGAAATTTGTTTCACCTTCTAATATTTTGGATCACAGGCATTCAGGTTTCCATGGGAAAAGTTACAGAAGCTGTAGGCARGCTGTCTGGTATAAAGGAAGGTGGCAGAGATTAACAAATAATGGTTTTGCTGCAGAGGTGCCTTTGGGAGCTTGTTACAGACAGCATAAAAGTTTTAAACAGAAACTCACGTATCAGTTGTGCCCCATTGCTGCCTGAGTTCAGATATTCAAARGAGAGTAACGATTTCATGCAGTCTGTCAGTTTTTCCTTCTTTMTGTATTTTTTCTTTTTAAGCAGTTATGTATATATCAACAGAGGTGACATTCTATTTATGGAAGGCCGAGATTATAGMAGCCTTAGACATATTCTCAGAAGGCTGCTGCTCACCAGTCTCAGAGAATCATTCAAATTACCTACACACCATTTAACCTCTCAAAGAAATCTAAAAGATCAATGTGTGTTTCCATTTTTGCCAAACAATTTTCTGTGCTGTCAGACTACTTCTGCCAGTATAAATGATTGGAACAGGAACTKTGCATAGGCATGAGCTAACTCTTGAGTAGAGTGGGATGGGAACTTAGCTAAAAAATGGAAACTTTTTTCCTGGATCTTACTCATATGATTTTTGGTGGATTTTTTTTTTTTTTTTAATACATATTTTGGCAGTGAAGTCCATGAATAAAGTTTATAAAGAGCGCTTTCAACAGGAATCATGGGTATAGATGTGCTGTTTAGGAATCCTGCTTTATACAAGAGAGATGGATGTTAACTTTTTTCTGAATAGTTTATACTTTGCTATGAGGTAGCTAAAAGCAAAAAGTGCCATGATCAGTCTGTCCAGAAAAACTGCTGCAGAAGATCTTAAATGGAACAGAAATACCCTCCTCCTTCCTGTAGTTGTAGGCCATGTGTGCATCCATGGCAGTCTGCACAGACAGTTTGTTAGGAATAGTCATGTACAAGATAAGTTCTTAATTACAGACAAAGAGATCTCTCATCCTATCTTCATTCTAATGAAGTAAAGGTAGCCAGAGCTCAATGTGCACAAATATATATGTACATAACAAAATTTATAGACATAACTCAAATATTACTATATTTTTTTCTTTCTCACGGGAAAGAAGAAACAAATTATTTAGACCAGTTTTTAAGCAATTAGACTAGTTGACTAAAATTTACAATGGAAAGGTTAAAGAAAAYCCAAACAGAAAAGAGTGTTCCACAAGCAAAAAGATCAATACAGTGTGGGGAGGTCTGAGAAAAAAAAAATCCCAAAAAACAACATGGATTTTTTTTTTTTTCTGACAATTTACACAATACACAAAACAGCTTTATTTTGATAGCTGTTGGAAGCAGACACATATCTCCAATGTCCTTGAAAACTCTCTGTCCTTTAAAACTGCTTAACTCTGTAAGAGGCTGGGATAAACCACAATAGTGTATGAGTGTGTGAAAGTATTACTTCATCCAATGTTCTGCTGCTTTATGATTTTTCCATCACTGCAGCTATTCTTTCWGATACCAAGAGCTACAGGCTATTACAACTCCAGGGAATGGTTAAAAACCTACAGTATTTTATTTATGACAGTTTTCTGATGCTGATTCTAAATACATTCATTTAAGCAGAGGCTATAGAGAAAAATCACTCAGGGAATTTAATAAAATGTCTTTAATAGCATGTTAAATTRTAAGATAACATATGGAAAAGCACAAACCATCAGTGTCAGTAAATACAAACTAGGTAAGGCACTCACAGGAAGTCAAAGGTTTTCAATGGTTTTGTAAACTCAAGTAGCGTGAATGCTTTTGTGCTAAAACATTTTATCAAAGATTTTCAAGATGAAGTAGAGRAGTATTTCTTATTAACTAGCAATTTAATGCTAATGGTTGTTAATAATTGAATATTATATAAAACCTTAGTAAATTAAATGATGTAACAACTTCTAGTATTTAATATTCATTGCTATTTTTTAATGCACTTCACAAGTCAGCTTTAAACTATCTTCAATAATTTTCTAAAGTTTGAGTTCAGCATTTCCAAAGCCATGACAAATTTTCACTTTGAGCCCACTAATTTTAATTGTCACCACTGGAAAAAAAATGGAGAGGAAAAAAAAAAGAACACTGACCTTGAAACAGAGCATTAAAATAGTTCTTGTTAAATCAAAGTCTTTTAAAATGCTRTTTTTGCATTACAAGCTTGCACTTTTCTTTCAGAACTGAGGATTGAATTCAGAGTAGTTCCTCTTGCCTATTTAAAATCACAAGTCACATAAAGCATCCATTTCAATTAGAACAGCTGAGCACCAGGGTGGCTCCAGCACTGCAGAAGAGACGTGCAGTTCATCATAGGGATAGTGTTTGGACTCTCAGGGAATGCAACTTTACTGCAGAAATCAATGGTGGGAACATTCCTAATGAATGTGAATTCCTTTCACAAAGAAAGAGTTTGGACAGTCTGCATAGAATGAAAACATGGATTAGGCGGCCGGAAATATTTTTATATCAATGGCATTCTGAAAACAAGGTTGTGCTGCAGATTCCTGCAGGCATAGCTATGTTGGTCAAAGGTGTGAAATGCATCTTTGTYGGTGTGTTGTGGGAAAGAAATGGCTAAAATAAATTCAAATGCTACAAGCGAGTTGGTTTTTTTTTTTTAACTTCATCTTTAGCCTAACTAATTGTCTGTGCCATATTCCAGCATGCCATTTAAGTGCTCTGAAAATGGATGTGGCCTCATTGTTTTCACTCATGGATGTGCTTTATTTTCTAATACGTCACTTCAACATTTACTGGCTTGGAGGGAGGTGAGCAGATAAATGTATCAAAATACCCTTGGAATATTTGTTTGTATTTTACRTGGTGTGATCTGGAATACAAATACTAGGCCAACCTTATAAAAATGCTGAGTACTATAGTTTGCTCTCAATATAGTTTGCTCTCTCAATGCCATTTACTTATCAGTTTATGAAGCTAAAGATTTGATTCCTTTTCCACTGTATGTGCTTTTTATTTTAATATGTCTAATTTTCCTACTCATGCCCTCCCTCTTGGCTTTTTGTGGTTTGTAGTTAAGTTCAGCAATGCCCTCTTTTTGAGGGCAGTGAAGTAAATTCTACRAGTGTAGCTTGGGGATGGTCACTACTGCAGAATATACACACATATGTTTARCTATTGAGTCATTATGAAATAGCTCTGAAATTGTGAATTCTCTTTTATTTTCTTCTTATGGAAGTTTAAGTAGTGATTTTACAGGTGATTTTGTATGAAACATATTTTCAAAAGCAGAACTAGAAACATCTTCTTTCACTTTTAAAAGAAACATCCCTAAATGCTTGATAAAATACTTCTACAGAAAACAAAGAACATTTCCTTGTATTTCACATGTCCCATATTTACACTCATTTAAAAGTCTCTCTGTTATCAGTTTTACATTGGAATTCACCAGCTAGGGCTTAACAACAGAGCACATCAGATTTCCTTCCTTCCTTCCTTCCTTCCTTCCTTCCTTCCTTCCTTCCTTCCTTCCTTCCTTCCTTCCTTCCTTCCTTCCTTCC
>NW_026623233.1:5805284-5872456 GCF_030028575.1 Malurus melanocephalus | reverse complement strand
GCTTGCTTATTAAGGAATCCTAATACATTTTGGTCCCGTGAGTGCTTTGGTAACTTATTTCACTATAAAAAGTGTTTTGGTCTTTCATTAAGAACCCCTAAATGCTTATATATCTTCTGCTAAAATCTTGGTGGTTTTCTTTTCAAGCATTTTCACCACTAGAGGGTAGAAAAACACAGGATTGGCCAGCAAATAAAAATTCCTTGCTCTGCAAAGAAAGTAACTGTTTATTGCTGTTCGCATTCAGAGGCTTTTCCATCATTCATTTCAACATGACTGTTCAGAAGGACTAAACGTAACCAAATACAGCTCCTAGAGAAGTGGTGAAGCAAAACGAGATAATTACCTTGATTGCTTGARAAGAGTTCTCTGCCACCCTGCATTTGAATATCAGGATTCACTTCGACCTGAGTGTTCAGTTTGCAGCACTGAGCCCAGGTATTCTGTAAACTGGGACAGCTGAAGATGAGCTGTGTGTTAGGTAGCTTAAACTACTTATAAAATTACACAAGTACTTTAATAAGTCTGCTTTCATAATTTTGAGGGGGYTCTTGATGAGTAATTGCCCTCTGAATCTCTGCTTTGCAATCCAAAATTCTTGTGACCACGATGGCCATTTTTGGATGTGTTTTAAAATTATCTGAGAGAWTTTTTCTCTATGCAAGACCTCCCAGCAGGTGGGAATGCAATTTAAAAGGTTTCTAGCCATCTTGTAWTTTAATTAAAATATGGTTTCTAATTAAAATATGGTATGTGGAGCAGTATGTGGCATGCAGCACCTCAGGGTTAAACTCAGCTTCTTGGTTAAATTTATCTGAATGGCTTATGCACTGTAATTAAAGCATCTGTAAGTTATAATCTGGATAATTAAATTCTAAAACCACTTCTTTTGAGTGCATACAGTAGAAAAAAAATGTATTATATATATMTTTTGCCACTCAGAAGATCTTTCTAACATAACCCAATAACATTTATTCTCTAGTAAAAACAACCACAGGTCACAAAATTTTGCTGCAGACAGCTCAGATAAATTTGCCAGGTTCCTTAACTCTTCAGAGTGTACAGGGCTTTAGGTGACATTCMTGCACTCGACGATTCTGTATGGTTTGTTCTGTATTGGTTTTTCAGAAAAAAAAAAAAAAAACCAACAAAAAAACCATTTTCCTCTCCCAACCAGTMATTAATTGCTATCTGACTTCTTAGCTAAGAAATGTTAGAAGCCAATTAATCCTGTTTTAGAAGCACCCTGTAATTAAAGATAGAAAAAKAATTTCTCAAATTATATGTAAAGTAAAAGAGAAAAAGAAGAAAAACACACCTTTTCAAAAAGCTGAATTCATATATATTCAGAACAGATTTTGACTTCCTTAGAGTTTGCTAAATGCATTAGATGAAAAAACCCACTTTATTCAAAAAACATCTGCAGCAAAGAATTCCTCCTTGAAACAGTCACCTTTCATTGCCTGCTGCCATACACATCAGGAGCTTTTCTTCAGCTCAGGCTGAGGCAAAGAAAAACAAAATGAGAACAGACACAGGCCTGGTGTGAATGAATGACCTGAACCCTGTTTATTCCACACTTCCATTACAGAATCATTTAGGTAGGAAAAGACCTCTACGATCATCAAGTCCAACCATTAACCCAGAACTGCCAAGTCCACCACTAAACCATGTCCCTAAGCACCACATTTACACATCTTTTAAATACTTCCAGGGATGGGGGCTTAAACACTACCCAGGACAGCCTGTCCCACCGTTTTGGTGAAGAATTTTTTCCTAATATAAACATGAAACTTTCTCCTTGGCACAGGCTGTTTGGTAAGGGTGAGGGGGAAGCTGAACAGCCCAAAGCTTTGTGTGGGGTGCAGCACTCGTGTGTGGAGCTCTACCTATGGCCAGAGCACCACCTATAGCCAGGGCAGCACCTATAGCCAGGGCATCACCTATAGCCAGGACATCACCTATAGCCAGGGCATCACCTATAGCCCCATCACTTACAGCCCTGGTTCTGTGTACTCTGGAGAAGAAAGGGTCACTGGAACCTACCGCAGCTGTGGGGAAAGGCTTATTCCCACCTGCTGGGTGCAGTCAGCTGCACTGACACCAGCTCTGCTCCTGAAGAACAGCCAGGGGAAAGCAGCTGCTCTGTGCCCCGTGTGCTAATGCTGCTGGAAATGAAGCAAAGGTGCATGACACTGTGGCTGTTTGGGAAGGGATGCAAGGGTCTTTCTGGCTTTCTTGCAGTCTGAGCCTGTGGACAAGGAGAAAGCTGATGATTTCCTCTATGTTGCACTTGTCGCAGGGGTGGGTTCGCTGCAGGCACCATTTGAGTGATTGGCATCACCTCACAGAATGCAGTAATTTTCTCATTATGTTATATTCTTGTCCTTGTCCTTCTTGTGGGCTGACATCTCTAGAAGACACATGCTCTAAATCTCTACGCCGCAGCTGATGAACGCTCCCCTGTGCACTGTGGGGAGCAGTAGAGGGAAAAGTGCCCTTTCCTGAGCACACACAAAAACTGTGTAGGAAATCAGTGCATCCATAACTCTCAGGCACAGCTCATCTGTGACCTTTTTGTGAAGTGGACAGCTTAGTTATGATCCTGACTGAGATAACTATGCAGAGACATCATACCTTCTCTCTGTCTTGAACTGATTGCTGCATTGACTGTATACTTGAACAGGTATCAAAGGGAATTTTTAGTCTGATGTCAAGCTTTTAAAAAAAATTCTGAGAATAGCAGAAAAGTTTCAAATAAATAGGAGGGTAGTGGTATGATGGGGATGTTCAAAATGCACAGGAAGACTGGCAAAGGAAACCTAAACCAGCTACATTATCAGTCAAACAAACCTTCCTTTGCAATTATTGTTTTGGAAAGTCATAACTGCGGGATTACAAATTACCTTGGACTTTGAAAGCCTTGATATAGAGTGAATTCTAGTTTTAGAAGTAAATACTACACAATACCTGCCAAACATATATGAACTTGATTAAGGATAGACTAACTGGCATATTATGAATAAGGCAGTCTTTAGTGAGCCAACGTTATTTATTCTAAGACCTGTTTATCTGCCTTAGATCCAGCACAATTGAAATTGTGACTTGCAGCAARAAGTTACAACTGAACCCATTTGCTCCAAGGACTGAAGAAAACTAAGTAATCACCAAACAAGTCAATCCTACACTGAATTTGGATTGCTTTGTAAGCTGGGCCCTGTCTGCAAAGGCAGGGYGCTCACATGCTGGACTGCAAAAGGCAAGCTGTCAAATAGGGAGCATATCCTGGAAACKAYGACTGTGAACAGGGACTAGTGACAGTGTCCTTTTAGCTTGTCATGAACTGCCAGARTGATAGTCTGGAGAAAGGATTGTGTAATCRTTGAGTTTATACACACAAAGAAAGRGCAGCAGAGGGCTAGAAAGCTGTTCTGTTGATACTTTTTCAGAGGGCTGTGAGAAACACGGGAGTCACAGAGAAACCCCTTTAGGATCACGGAATACAATATACAGTGGCTTGCTTAGAAAGCCTTGATTAAAACATGTCCTGAGAGGGGACTCCTCACAAGTATGCAGATTTCTTGGGCAAAGGGAGAGGATAATGAATATCGGAGTCACAAATTAATGCTGAAAGAATAAATACCAGTGGCTGTCAGCAGAATCCAGATAGAAAACCACGAACAGGAAATAAGTCACCATTTTGATGTCAGATTGGAACAAACTACTAAAGGAGGCTTCTGTAGGCTTCTCTCTTGTTCAGCTCACTCTTGGATGCCTTTCTGGCTTAAAACTGAAATAAGTGGCTGAAAYCTAAAGTCTTTTGGTACCTTGCAGGTCAGATTAGATGATGTAATGGTTCCTATTGACATACAACTCTGTGAGTCTCTGAAAAGGCTGACATCCACAGGTTTGGGCAGTTCAGTGTAGGCAAGACAGTCTGGSTTGAAGCACACACCAGGAACCAGTGTTTTTAAGCTGTTTTGCAGGACTTTTTCATTATAAAAGAAAACTCATTGGTGCAGTATAGGAGAAAAGCCAAACTGGCCTTAAAGTAGGAATGACCTTCTTGGACCATTTGTCCTTGGCAAGTTTATAATAATGCCTAAATAACAAGTAAGGTGTTGTCTAGTCAGGGAGCAATTTAAAACTACTTATGCTTTTCTGAAACAGTCCTTATTTAGTTATTCCAACTTACTGTACTTTTTTCAGTCAAGTTCCTGAGCATATGAAAAAACAATTATGCCATATTTCTCATGCTGATACAAAATGTTCACTATTAAAACAGTGTATATTTTGTTCTCCATTCATAAAATCTACTCCTTCCCCTTGATTGATTTTGCAGATTAGAGAAAATATCTGAAGTCTGGGTTACAAACAAATTTCTCATTTCTTTCTTGCTCTCTCTTTTATATTAATATATGAATTTTAATAATCTAGCATAGAAAAAAAAATTTTTTTGAAGGGTCTCCTATATATGTAATGTGTGACTTTATACGAACTATAATTTCTGTTACATTCTTCACCTKTTAAAAATTATTTTGGTTGTAGCTGTAAGGGCTGCTCAAGAACAGGACCTACTGACTTTATAAAGAGCAGTTCTTAGTTTTTACAAGACACAGTCAGTTCTGCTGAATAACCAAATTCTCTGGGCCTAGAACTTTCTTAATAAGATCTTTTTGTGGAATGCAGTTTTTTTCAGGCTTTATAAGTCTAAATCCTCCATTTATTTTCAGTGTAAGTACTAGACTTATGTGTGTAAATAGAGAAATTGACATAACCTTTCTGCCTTTCAGCCATCTGCAGATATAAAATGTAAGCACAGTTAGAGCTTTATGTATTGTGCTGGTGTAAGGACGTTGTACAAAGGGACTCCATATTTCTTATGYTAATCCAGTTCTTATACTAATCCATATTTGCCCAGATTTGTGACTTTACTTAGGAATCTAACTTTCTGTGGATAAAATAATTCCCTGGCTTCCCTCCAGGCTCTGACTCCTCTAACCAGCATTTCTTTCTGTGAGTTTCATGCAGTATATTCCTTAAGCAAATCTGAGCCCACAAGCAGAAACACAGGCTGATGCCAATGAGCCATTATGGATTGTCTGACATGGCTGAGCCATTCCACATGACTGCAAGTATCTGGTGGGTTATTATTGCAGACCCCAAACAATCCTCAAATGTAATTCTTGCAGATTTTACTGTCTGATTCTTTTCAGGCACATGACTGCATAAACAGTTCAGTTGTCAGAGGTCAGGAGCTTTTGCACCTTAAGTTGGTGCTAATGTGGCAAAGCAAGTTTTACACAGTTTCAAAACAAGCCTCTAGTTTCTTTGTCATGCTGTTTACAACAGGAATATTTGCATAAGCTGATTCTTCTACTTTTAGAAGCAGARGTTTCTATCACAGCAACAATACTATGAAGCGAAAGCACAGAAATCTCAGTTGTTTAGTTGGCTGGGAAATAATCTAAATGGTGGGAATGATTTAAATATTGTCCTGAAATAAAGCTTGGTGAGAAAATAATGCTCCTGCACAGACATGAGGTTTCTCTATTCCAGCCAATGTTTTTCCAGGTGCTTTGCTGTTTATTAACAAGATTGAGCTGCAGCTCTCAGATCCTTGTGTTGTTTTGTTTTTGTTTTTTTCTTTTCCGTCCCAAGAATTCCTGCAGAGGAGCAGGTCTTTACAGCCTGACAAGCATAGCTGCATTCTGCAAGGATTCCTGGAGACTGGCAATGGGTACATGGTGGAGAGAGATGGTGTTCAGTGTCTCAGTCAAATTGGTGTGGACAAATGAATGATGAGGCCTCTGTGCTTTATGAGAATAACCTTATCTGGGTGTAGTGTCTTTTCCCTGGTTTCAAGAAAGTTAGACCAGGAATGGCTCCTGTTGCATGTTCTGTGACACCAGCTCTCTTTCTTTRAGGTCTTGTTTTTAAGTATCATTAAAATGGTGACCCTTGTTTTGTTCCTCCTAATGCTGGTGCAATATGTTGTACTTAATTTCCCTGTCACATATAATTATATGAAAAGAGCAAAGATAAATGGGAGGCAGGGGAGAGGGGGCAGTAATTGAGGACCACTTCTTTTTCTTGCCTCCATCCTACCAAGGGATGTGTTTTCCTCCCTRTTAGGCATATTTAACTTCTTTACATACAATAGGATTTATGTTCACCCACTAAGAAAAATACATATATGACCTAGGGCTATATATGGCAACAAGTCAGGAATAATTTAGCCATGAGATCATATGCGAAAGGGAAGTACATTGCCACTGGAAAGTGTTCTGCTATTATTATGAAAACAAAGGCATTAAAAGACACATTATTGTGATAATGCAGAATATTTAATATGTTCATGAGCATAAGGATGAGAACAACCAAAATTAGGAAGTGACAAGTTACCAACAGCAGATGATGAAGTTATACTTGGACTAAGGCTAAAAATTACACTGACAGAACTTTTCATTTACGTGAGTGCTGAATTAATCACTGGCCTTAGCTAATGCACTTACCAGACTTTGTGACAATATGGATCAAACTTAGAGTCCTTTGTGTTTTTTTATTCCTTGCATTTACATGGAAAAATGTATTATGTCACTCTAAACCCTCAGCTCAGCTAGTCTGCAGTGCCAAAGAGCTTACAAAACATTCATCTCACATTCTTCAGGAAGTTATCTACCAAATTTTGCAAGACTCCTTACTGATGAAAGTAACATACTAGTTGCTTGATAGTTTTATTGTTCATAACTCTAGAAATACTATGAGAAATACTGAAAGAGATAAAAGATAAGGAACCTAAAATGGGAGATAAAGTAACGATTGTGTTCTTTAAAACAGTCATGTGAGATGGCAATGCAGTGGAATACACCACAGTATAAGGCTGTTTTACAAGAGCAATCTGCATTATCCTGTGTGGAAATATGAATTCTAAGTATATCAGGTTATCCACTTCCCTGTGAAAAATATCTTTGGATCCTTAAAGTAAAGGGTAAAATTTGGCCAAACCCCCATCTTTTATAAGGTTGTATAGAGACTRTCTATCCCAGCAAAGATCAGGGACCAATGCATGCTCCACCTCCKGGATCTGCAGCATGAGGCACTTGGTGTTATAACCTCACAACATACCTGAGGATTGTTTGTTTTTGGGTTTTTTTTTAACTTCAAACTATCTTCAGACTGCTCCCAGACACTGAAAGCTGTAACTGTTGGAATACACTAGGTGTGGTCCTTCAGTTTATCTTTAAGTTTAATCACACTTGAAAGAAATCCAGTTTGTGCATGCCAGMTTCACTAACTCCATCACACAAAATGATGCCTGGTGTACAGAAAAGTGCAGGGGGAACTACTTCAGAAGAGTAGATATATCTATTGAAAGCATAAAACCATGACTTGGTCTATTGATGACTACAATACAGGGGAATGTAGTGCTTGAAAGTAGCTAAAACCCTGTATCTTTTAATGTGCAGGAGGCATTTCTCAATCAATGCCCAATTTTGTGATTTCAGAAATACAACATGCTCACAACATCTCATGAGTTCACTKAGTGGATAGGGGCTATGTGGAAAAAAATATGTTAAGGATTCCAATCTTATTCTGTCAATTCTGTCATTTAGAGAATTGCTTTTTGTAATGCTATTGCAAACAAGGAGACTGTAAAATGCAAGCCTCTTAAATATATTAGTTCAGAAGTATCAAAAAACAAGGAAAATGCTGATTTATCCAACTTTAGGCCAAAACTTATGGCAGGTATRCTTAGGTGGGACTTGATGAACTCCAGCTTGTCCCTGGTGTGCTCAGGCTGCTGCTCACCCATCTTGGAAGCCAATGCATTTCTTGGGTCACTGCTRGGCTCTGGTGGGGATCAGTTTAGCCAGTTATAAATCTCTGCTGAAACTCACAGCCTCTGGGTCAAAACTGACTCAAGTTCAGCAGTGTGGGATTGTTGGATGGGCAGGGTTTTTAGGGCTGACCTGCACGGGGTGGGTGTTGTGTGCCTGGCACAGGTGTGCCTAGCCTTTGGGTCAGGGTTCTCAAAGCTGCCAACAAAAACTTGGTTGGCAAACACATTGCTGTTGGTAGATTAGARTTTTTTCCCTCTGAACAAAGGCTCTGTTGTGATTGCTTCAAGTCTTAACAAGTTTTATGATGCTCCTGCCCTCCCTCCTTCCCAGAAGATATGTATCGATGATGAAGTATTTCCTTCATACACAATATTTGTAAAGAGTCTCGTGATCCTTTAGAGGGAAAAAGGATATTTGAATGACAGCTGTTTAAACTCATTTGTAATTTACTTCTTAGAAGGAAACCCATTGTCCTAATCAGTTTCATGTTGTTGTAAAAAAAAAAAAAAAGTTATGATAATCAAGGTAGATTACATAATTAAGATTGATTACCTATGGAGAATTAAAACAGTATCTGTTATTAAATAAGTAGAGAAACAGTTCAAATTCATTATTGAACTTATGGATAGTGTTTCTATGCAGTTCTCTAGGGTTTTTAAATTTAAATTTCTGTAATTCATTATTTCGACACCAGAGTTTCCATTAAACTCTTTAAAAATGTACATATAAAATGACAAGTAACTCTAAAGACATCTCAAGTTTACAGTAAGTTATTTCTTACAGACATAATCAGAATCCCTGTCCAACTAGAGAAAAACACAAGTTACACAAGACACTCTTTTTGGTTTCTCTGTAAGAGATCTGAACAAAATGGAAGCGGAGAAAGTTAATTTTAATATTMATTTAGAATTGCATGTACTTATATCTGAGTAACATATGCAAATAGGTAAAATGTGGTTGAAGGTTTAAATGAAAATATTTTTGTTCGGGATCGGGATGATGAGGCTGAAAAAACCTTATACTGGTTCCTCAAGGAAACCTTGGGCTGAGAGAACCCGGTGCTCATGGGGGATTTCAATCACCCACACACTTGTTGGGAAAACAACGCTGGGGTGCACAAGTCATCCATCAATTCATCCATCCATCAGATCCTTGGAGCACGTTGAGGAACAGCTCCTGCTGCAGATGCTGGAGGTACTGACAAGGAACAATGTATTGCCCAATTTACTGCTCATGAACCGAGAAGACTTGACAAGAAAACCACCAATGTTACCCTAGAACAGAGCAATCACAACACTGGGGAGTTTAGGATCATCCTGCTGAGCACTCTGAAGATCAATTGTAGGACAAAGACAYGTGATTTCAGTGCCTTCAGAGCTGAGCTGCGTGAGGTACCATGAGCAGTAACCATGAGCAGACCTTTCTCTTTCCATCTACAGATTGGCAGAACATTATATTTGATAAGAAGTGGATTTATTACTACATCATCTGAATTTCTAGCACTGTAGTGAAGGTAATGAAACAAAGAGTGGCATCACTCATAAATCCTTTCTATTTACRTATTGGGTAGGTAAACATAGAAAAAGAATTCTTCATGTAAGGAGACTGATGTCCCAGAACCAAACAGTTAAAAGATGGCTTTAGGAGGGTAACTTCTAGAACAACTTTCATAAAATAATGAGACTTATGACTAATTCACACTAAAATTTACATGAATTTATTTATTTTTAAAAATAGTGATATGACATATCTGCCTGTAAAGGCAGAGAATTGTACTCTAAGACCCAGCAAGTTCTTTCAATTGTCTTGTGCAARGTTTGCTGCTATAGTGTTAAGACTGCCACATATTTTAGATTTGTATTCAGGTCTACTAAAATTTCAGAAATGAAAAATTAATTGTGAATATTGTCACTGTATCTTATGTCTGCATATGTGCCACTGAAGGAAGAAGAAGTTACTAAAAACTTAAAGGGAAAGATTTATCTGGGTGCATTGTTCTGTTTCTGCAGYATTAAATAACAGAAGGATGCTTTTCTGCCATGAGACCTACTGACAGCTGCTACCAGAAGTACCTAAAGGAGCTGATTATAGATTGTCCTTTGCTGAAGTGAACAAACAAAATATTTGTGCAGTTTGCACTTTTAGTTTTACCAGTTTTAACTGTCTAGGAAAAAAAAATGGGGCTGATATCTCTACAAATGCTCAGCCAATTTTAGATTCATATGCATACCCACAGATTTAAAATCAGCTCAACAATTTTTAATGTCCTTTTAGGCACAGAACATTATTAGCACCATTTTTACTCTTTCTTTTGAGTCTCCAAAGCAAAGTAAAAAGATGGACTCTTATTCCAGGAAGCATACAGAGAACAACTAATTGATTTCCTTGTAGAAATTGGTCTCTCTTCGCTGTCAGTTTTCTCACTTTGGAAATTAGTGTTGCTGTTGGAGAAGAGTTATTGTTGAGAAAAAATGAGCTCTAAAGGCCTGTTCCTTGGCCTGGAGAGTGAGACTTGGCCTCAAGCCAAACAAGAGGAAGCTTCCCTGCGTGCAGAGAAATTACTGCAGATGGACAGTATGTGCTACCTAAAGAAGGCTACAATTGCTCATTGCAGTATTGGAGCAAATTAGTAATCTCTTGTGGCTGAGGAAAAATTATACTCAAAAGAGAAATGCTGTAATTTTGAGAAATGATAGAGTTTGTCTTCCCCTGCTGTTTTATGTGCCTTTAGCACTGTCTCATGCCAGTGAAACTAAAACATAGGATGAATGAGAGGAATCATTATTCTTCTTTAAGTGTACCCTGTGAATGCTGTGTCTGTGATGATTTGTGAAGTATGTGCAACTCAGATAAACAATAACATAAAGGAGGGTGACATTTAATAAAATAATTATTATTACAATGATGAATATTAATGCATTATGACAATTAATTCATTGAAGATTAATGCAAGCACAATTACAGATGAGATAAAAGAATGCCCACACTTACTTCTACTCCTGTAAAGTGAGAACAAAATCCAGCTGCCACCTTGGCTGATCTCTGATGCTGATGGACACCTGATGTAGAAAGTGATACAGAGGTGGCATCAGCCACAGTTACAGATGATGTGTTACAGGGAAAAGTGGAGAGGGTAGATCAGATAAATGTGCAATCATTTATCCGATTATCAATATCTTACCAATTTGCAGTGTGAARGATTGGCACTTGATCTCCACCTCCCAAAGATAACTTTGGAACTTTTGATCTAGAAATCAAAAGTGTGTTGAGCAGAAAGGGGATGTTGCCCTGTGAGATGTTTCTGCATTTATAACAGTTGAGGCATTTTTCAAATATCCTAAATGAAAGGTACAGAGCCAAAAGTGGAATTTCATAAATAATTCTAACCCCTCTAAAGAAAAGCTATACTTTTTTTTTTTCTAAGCTGTTTCCAATTTTTTTAATGAGACTGTAATTTTGTGTTTGCCTAAGAGTACTGCTTCTTCATCCRTGTACCTACATGACAAAACAGTGGCCAGGCAGAGGTGAGGAATTGGGTTATTTTGCCTGTTTGGAGGGAAAAGATCCAATATACAGGAGTGTATGCCTTCAGACCTCGTGGATCTCACATGCTGACGTGTGTAAATGTCTAGGGACTATGGGCCATTTTCTGCTAAGCCTGGGGAGCCTAGGTATTGGTTTTGCCAAATCCTGGAAAGGCACCTCCTCTGCAAAGCCCAAATCCATCCTGGAGGCACAGGTGGCAGTGAGACAGCTCACTCTGGGCAGGCTCCTTTCCTATCACACCTGGGGAGCAGCTGTTATTGCTGGACTCTGCATTGGATAGAGTTCCTCCAAGTTAAAATCTGGATATCTTACACGTGCTCTGAGGCAGCTGAAGAGTTGGACTATCAAAGCTGTGTGCCAATAAATACTACACAGTGAAAGAGTGATTATATTTCCCCCTTAAGAATTAAAAGGCTATTTAACTGCTGCTAATTTAAAGGAAAATTACTTCAAACTTCATGCCTTGGAGTCAGACTTTAGAGGCCACACATTTACAAAATGGCACTACAGAGAAAGAGACATATTTATTTTTTTATCTGAGCTCAGCTCAGAAAAAAAAAAATAAATTAAAGATTTAATTAAAGAATTAATGGTTTAAAGATAACCATGCATTCACTGAAAAGCTTGTATTTAATAYGTGGCTGCACAATTTCATTGCCTTTCCCATAGACGTCACAATAACTGTTTTGTTAGTTGTAGACTTTGACTTTCAACTTTGAGCAAAACAATTCTGAAAAAAAAAGTTAAGCATTTTTTACTCCATTTGTTTCTTCTCAGGTTCTGTGGGGGAGAAAAAAAAAAGAAGACAAAATTTCAAACTATTTTAAAAGAAAAGATATGCAACTTATGAGCCTGGAGAAGTCTATATGGTTCTCATCATCTCATGATATGTAGCATTATTTTAAAGAATAATAAGCTTTTCACTGTAATATATTGTGATAACCTGTTTTCTACCTAAATTCCTGAAGTATATTTGGCTGGGTTTTGGGTCTAATGCACTAGCAAYGAAATAGTTACTTTAGCATTTCCTTTTGCAGCTTTCCATTACAATATAYGTGAAATCCAGATGTATTTGTTTTCTTCCAAAGAGTTACCTTGGGATACAAAATCATGGCTAATGAATCTGCATATGTTGGATCAGATCCCAGTCCAGCTCTATGAGAAACCCAAATTCCATTACCTCAAAAAAACCTAAACCCAGAATACATTAAAATGTATTTGGCATTTATATGCCAAATAATTATGCTTATTGATCATATCAAAACCTATTGGTTTTGCTTGACAGGAGGAGTCAACACAGCTGAGGTAGTGGAATAAAACATTTACTGTATATGTAGTCTTCAAATTATTTTTTTCTCTCTTTGCTTGTAAGAGATAGTTCAGAACAAATAGGCTCTCTGGGACTGAAGATTTTGCAAGCTGAATTTTATCCCTTTATGCCCCAGAAAGTTTTTTGTCCCCACTAATTTCTAGTTTAGACATCTGAAAAGAGATCCTTACAATGGAAAACTTGACTAAATTCTAGCTGGATTATGACAGTACCAAGGTAGTATTCTATTAAAATTAGTTTTAGAAAATATAACAATATAAAACAGAGCTGCTGGAGATAAAGCTAGAGATAATTATACAGAGGTGGCAAAAAAAAAATTTCTTCAGAAGCAAATTATACAGAGTTAATCGCAAATATCAGCTCCTTTTTCCTCCACCTCCTCCACAGAGGATCTTCTCTTTTCTCCATGACTGAATTTTTGTCACTTCTGTTTTGGTCATGATGACTGACCCTGTTGTTGGTGCTGTAGCACCAAAGGCCCTTTTCAAAGCAGAGCTGCTCAAGAGGCATCTGCTTGCAGTTAGGAGAGGTGAAAGCTCAGAGCGTGATTAAACTCTCGCATGTTCAGAGCACGTAACGCTGACCCACTCCTCTGCCTCCCTTCCAATATCCTTGTGTTTCCAACGTGTCCAGAGACTGGCTTTTCCAAGTAATATTTTCCAGAGCAGAAGCAATAAATCACTGAAAAAAAGCATACTGAACATCTTCTTCAGCAGTTCTGGGATTTACAGTATCTTCATTACTGGTAGGAAGTAGTTCGTGCTCAGAATCTGAGTCTCATAAAAGCAATAATTTATTTAATATGGTATTAAATRAATTTGCACATTTTGTAACTGTCAAATCCACTGTTCACTTCTTTATCTTCCAATTCCATTAACCTGTTTCCCACCTTTCTAGAGAGAACTGTAGGATTTTACATCTCATTATAAAAGGTATTAAAGTCACTAAAGATTTATCATTATSGCTTTCAGTAAGACAGAAATATGATATTATTTAGTGCATCCTGTTGGAAACCAAAAGTCAAAGGTCACATCTCCAGCGAGTGTAAATGATCATATGCCGTTGAAATTTAGAGATACAAAGGCCTATTCACTTACAAGTCCAAAAAGGTACATACAAACTTCTTTATAAATCTTATTTTCTGAGCCAAATTACAATAGTTTTCTGCTTCTGGCATTGTAAGAATGAAAAGTTCAGTGTGTGAATGTTCCAKAAAAAATATTAGTTTACAGTATTTCACACAGGAATAGAAGGCAGAGGCAAAARTGCAGTGAAACAGGTTTGTTTTGACCAGCTAACTTTCACAGTGATGCACAACACTAAAAGGTTACTTTTTTGACTTACAGAAGTGAAGTTGAACAAGGAGACATAACTTTCCAGTAAATCTATTCAGGATGAATACAGTTTTAAATATACCTTTTGTACATCCTGAATGAAGACTTGGCATTTTTAGCAGGTGACAAATATGAGGGTAAAGGGAAAAAGAAATGGTGGTAAGAAGGAGAGGGGGAGTCTTTCCTGTTTCAGAAATCTTTGAAATATTGTTTCATTCTCTTCCCTGTGTAGAAGGAGAGGGGTTCTTTTTGTTGGYTGTAATTTTTTAAATATTATTATTTCTTTGGTTATATTCAGTTTGAGCTCCATATGTTTTATTTTAAAATTAAAGCTTCCGTCCTTCACAMTGGATTTCTTCATAAACAAGATTARAATTCCTGAGAGATATGTTTATCTGATAGTGAAGAAAATAGTTTGATTTTGACTCTTTCCTTCTACTTCCTTTGGATAACTTCAAATTACTCTGTCAATAGGCTACATTCCTTTCTGGAGAGAACATGAATGCAATATGATGAATATTATRTAAACTTTTGTTGACTGGAAGGCTTTTGGATCAAGAACTGTATTTTGTGCTTTGGTCATACCCAGAATATTGCTTGGAAATTTCTTTATTAAAGAGGAAGAAAGAATAAATAGTGCATAAATTAGAAGCAGAGAATGAATCGTAAACATCCCTTAACAATTTATTGAATGCAGAAAAACTCAAAGCTTGGGGATTTTTAAAGTAATTTTCTTCCTTCTTTCTATGTATCCTTGGATTGACACATGTGTGAAAAATTAGGTCAAATAGAAAATCATTTGGGGAAGTTATAAGCYGGRAAACAGAGAGGAGATGCTGGGATTTAGCCTCAGCACAGATAACTAACATCCAATGTGCATAACTGCACACAAATAAATGGATTAAAGAAGTAATATAGTAAAATGATTTGTTTGTATTCATAAATATTGCTTGGCTTTGTCAGCCAGGCACAGTCCCTTCAGGTCTGACCTAAGCAGACCCTCAGTGGCTGCAGGAGTCCAGTGGGATTTTGGAGTTACATAAAAAGAGCCTTCTGAGTTTTTGAAGATGAAAAGTGTTTTTCTGCTTTTCAAAACTTTTCCATTTTGACTTTGTGGTGTGAAAGCATGATGAAAAGCGTGCTTTGCCAGAAACTGAGGAAGTACTTGAACATTTGCAAGGGAGTTTGAGATTTAGGATTGCTGGTGACCTTGCCTGTTATCCAAGTCACCCAGAAAGACTCAAACAACAGGCACAGTCCATGGAAAAATCAAGGTATTTTTCATGCACGGCAGTCTCAGTAACATCCCTAATGAAAGATGGTCTTAACTCAAAATTGAAAGACAATTTCACATATAGCCAAGCTACTCAATACTTCTATTTAAGAACACAATGAAAAGAGCTATGTGGGACAGCTTGTCTTTTAAACCATATCAGGGACAAAGATTTCASATTCTGGGAGCTGGATGTGTGTTGGTGGGCAAGATTCAAAATTTTTCTTATTATCTGGCCTATTTTCTACTCCAGCRTCATTATATAATTAGAGAAAAATAGTCTTTAGTGCAGAGTCAGTGCTGATGTGCTTACTATTAAYATGCTTGGTGTGCCTGTAGACAGAGTTAAAGATACTGGAATTACAGAAATCACATTTTCTRACAGTTTCCATAGTCAAGGCTATGAGAACTGCCATTCAAATCTCAGTACAGATGACAGAAAACACATTTCTTTCCATTTTGGATCAAAAATCTTACAGGAAATCCTTCAGATTTTGATATCTTGGCACTAGATTGGTTTATAAGTGAGTTGGAGTTCCATTAGAAAAAAACAGGAGATTTTGTGTAGCTTAGGATCCATTTAAAAATACTCGGGGTCTAATGCCTCGAGGTTTTGAAATCAGTGAGTGGAGAATGYTTGGTATCCCTGGAATTATGCAGTGCTTCAAAAATTATTTAAGGTACAGTGTTTTCTTTGTTGTAGTCTACATGAAAACCATTAATTTTCAGTAGAGTCCCTTYCTAAGGAAAGGAATCATGGCATGTGCTGGTGTTTAATATAAATACAAAATTTATCCAGATTTTAGGTTGGCTTTGTGTACAAGTGCTTGTTAATTTCTAAATACTCTGATCAGAGAAATTAATTTTTTACCCCAAAACTCTATTCAAAGAGGAACAAAACCAGCCAAATTTTATGCTTTTCTAAAGTTTACCTGAAGCTTCAAAATTCTTGAAAGCCAGCTCTCCTCTCCATCAACTTTCATGAGCTTCTCCTTCTCCATTTTAAAGAAATGTGATCTGCATTCATTTGTATTTAAACACASCACCTCCAGGAGGGAAGAAGTCCACTGTGAAGAGTTTTATTTACATGGGAAACAAATCTAGCTGGCAGCCATAGCTTAATGACTGCCAAAGAGCCCTACAAAGACTTGYCTCCTATAATGCCAAATTGCTCTGCTTTCCAGAAAAAAATATTTTCCTGCTTGTGAGACCTGCCATTTGTACAAGCAGTGTCAAGGATGGATGTCAGCGCCACAATGACAGGTTTGGAACCCATAGAATAGTTTACATGTCAAATAAAATGATGCAGACATTCTTCACTTCGCACAGCAATCCTTTACAAAACTCAGGAACAACAATAGATTTATAGCCTGCAGAGTGTGAAAATGTTTTGATGAGCCGTGTCATGCCAGAATGCTCACTCTTAATAGCGCTCCTCCACATTTGTGTCACAAACAAAACCAGCTCAGGGCAAAACAAAATATTACACCAACTGCTGCTGGCCTTCCATGTTGAAGGGCAAACAGAAGGCATCAGACCCTCTAGCTGGCTTCATTTGCAAAGCARTCAATCTGAATGAAAGATTATTATTATTCCCTGTGGAATGGGACAAGGGCTTAAAAACCCTGATGCTCCTGCAGCGAAAATAATTTGTCATGCTTAGTCTGGTGGTTTGCTCTTTTAAATTCTGGAGGCAGCTGTGACTTTCTGTCACTGGGTGATTTATTTATTTATTTCCTATTAAAGGAAACAAGGGGGCAGTAGAAATGCAACATGTTACGCTGTTCTTTTTAAACTTTTAACTATTTAGGTCATAGAATAATTTAGTTTAAGGAAAAGATCCTTAAAATCATTGAGTCCAACTGAGCAGTACCAAGTCTACCACTAAGCCATGACCCTGAGCACGACACAGATCAACACACTGAGGCTGAAAGGATACTTTCCACTTTAGGTGGGTCTCTCTGATCCAACTTTCTCCCCCTTCCAAGCCTTTCCCATGTAATCTCTTTTCATCCACTGTCCTCAAGTCAGTCCTGTCACTCCTCAGGCTCGGTAGCAATCATCTGGCCACAACACCAGGTCCCATTTCCTGTGTCAGTAGCCTCAGGCTGGTGAGCTTGGTTAGTAGCACTTGAGATGGCAACCAGCTGAGATTTTTTCTTTTAAAGGCCATCTTTTGCTTCTCAGGGAAATATAAACCCTAAGAATTCATCATTTAATTTCATGACAAGAACACATAGGTTACAAAATAATCATTGCTCTTTTAGACGTATAGCAATATGAGATGTTCTCCTCATCTGGATGATTTTGGGGAACTAGAGAGATTCTTGTGGAGCCCATGCTTGCCATTCCTTCCTTCCTGCACTGGAATTGTTCTTTTGCCACCAGTCATTCTTCTGTCATAGAAAGGGAATATGAATATCCTTGGGGTATCTCTGCCTTTCTTTGCTGAAATGTTATTAACAGCTCCTCAGCCAGCAGCTAATGATTTTTAAAACATTAAATTACTAGTTCAGTTGTTGATCTTAAAAAGAACTTTTTCCTCATCTCCCTTTTTTTTTTTTTTTTTTTTGTAATGCTCAGACACACACTTACTGTACTGCAAGGGACAAAAAATTCAC
The DNA here is from genome assembly GCF_030028575.1 of Malurus melanocephalus. Taxonomy (NCBI): domain Eukaryota; kingdom Metazoa; phylum Chordata; class Aves; order Passeriformes; family Maluridae; genus Malurus; species Malurus melanocephalus. The sequence continues at coordinate 5,854,508 of NW_026623233.1, read as the reverse complement.
CTTCCAAAACAACAGATTATGCTAAGCAGGGAGTTCATTTTCCTAAGAGAAAGTGCAGAAAGCTACAGTTGGTGCTTGCTGCTTATTATAAAGATTGATGGGTGGGTTAAGAAGTTGTACAAAACAACACGAATACAGTACACAAAAGTGCACAAAGGACTTGAGATTACATTGTGCATATTTAATATTCTTAACACATTAAAGTTGACACTCCAGAATGTGTTCATGACAGCKTCCTACTTATCAGGAACTTCTGCAAACAATGAGGAGGCCAGTTTCAGGTTAGAGCTGAGGGTTTGCAGCCATCGCTGCCTGAGAGCTGTGTGGCACTCTTTTGGTGAAAACAGAAATACCTTGACATGTGCTCAGCCTCAGCAACATCAGAGATGYGTTTTTCTACATMCTACTGAAATTGCAGACAGCAGGCRTGATGCCACCATTTTCRGAGTCCTGCTTTTGAGRCTAAAATAATATTTAAATCTGCATTTGATTTCCAAATCATAACAATGTTTTTAAAAACTTGGAAGTATTACTGAAGTTCAAAAGATTTTCTAGAGATGCTGTGGATGGCCCATCTATGGAGGCATTCAAGGCCAGGTTATGCCTTGGATGTGGTCCTGAGCCACCTGATCTAGTGGAAGGTGTCCCTCTCCATAGAAAGGGGGTTTAAATGYRATGTTCTTTAAGCTCCCAAMACAAACCATTGTGTGAKTCTATGATTTATTATGATTAATTGAGGTGTGTCAGCAGATATGAAAGTATACTTATAATTATTCTCAAGACAGTTTACTCTATTCCTTTACTYGTCATTTTGCTCAAACTTAAAATRTTATTYAGTCCTCTATTCCAGSTTGCAGGTGGAGGGGTAGTAAAGCRATTRYGCTCAGTTGTAACTTCAAAAACCAATTTTATCTGAATGAGATTGTTCTTGGATCACCATTGGACTTTCTGATAACCATGAAAAAAGCCAGATGAAAAAAATAACCTCTAAAAATTCAGTTACACAATAGTTCAGCAGTGACTTTTAAAAAAGTCCTGTGTGTGAGTGTGTGTGTGTGTGTGCAAAAAGAAAACGTTTGTGGAAAGCACAAAAACAGTGTGTGAGGTTTTGTTTGTGAATGAAGGATTTATTTCCATATCTAGATGGGATTTATTTTAATGGAAACATACCTAATTTCCTGCATTATCCAGTAACTTATAATATGCCAAGTATACAATATTTGTAGATATTTTGCATGAGCAGACAGAAACCCACAAACAGGCTGGCCTTTGGCTATACTGGACCTTTCAGATACAGTAAGCCCTGCCATACACAGAGAATACATCCCATTTAATTGAAATATCACACACTGCTTACCTGAGTCTACTAATCCTCTTAGGCCAGATTCTCCAAGACAATGACTCCAAGAGAAAAACAACATTTATGCTAACGTGGAATAATCTGCCCCATCAGGAGGAACACATCTGATGGTCTCATTTTTTCGCTTCATTTTGAGACTTCTAAGAGTGTACACATGTCACATGGGCTGGAGATTTCTCTGGCAGCCAAGYAGATTTGCCTTTCCTTAACTTTGTTTGTTTTGGAGGGGAAGGAGAATGAGCAGGACTATAAATCAGTCCCTTCCCAGCCAGCTTATTTCGTTTGTTCTTGACCCCATCTGGGCCCCATTAGCTGCAGAGCACCAGGGCTGCAATCAGCAAAGCATGGGGCACTGCAGAGCTCCTTACCACTTAGCCTCAGAACAAATGCTGTTGGGGGAAATTAGGTCATAAAATATTTTCCTGAACCTGCGTTGCATAAGAAACTGGAAACAAGCATATGTTTCAAAATAAAACTGTGTTAGGATGTCTCTCACTTTTTTTTTTTTTTTTTCACCTCTTGGTCATATAGTGCTGAGTTCATTCTATTTTAAATCCCATATTTGATATAATGGCAGTACTTTGGATTTGGAAGGCCTTGTCATTTAATGATCTAATCAGATGATCCTGGTATCAGTMATATTAATGATTTAATCAGATGATGCTGGTATGTTAGCCATATGTGTATTGTATGCTTGGATTTCTAATCAGATGTATTAGCTAAGAGTACAAAAATCTAATTCAACTTGAGTAGAATGCAAAAAGGAATGCAGAACAGCTAATATTCACAGTCACAGTGTTTCAACAAGCTAAATGGCAAATCATAACATTGTTCTTATTTCAATCTAACCAACAGAACTTGGTATTAGAAACCTGGTGTTGGTCAGGATTTTGAGGAAGGACATCACTSTGTAAAATACACTAAGTCACTCTAAATTTCATCTGCATGAAAATCAATGCAAGCTGTTGTATGACATCAGGCCTTGTAAGTATGCTTTGATACACATTTAGAGCAAGAGCTGTTGATCTTTCTGAAATAAATTAATTGTAAAGTCAGTTGGAAGGAAATATTGGAAGTTACCTAGTCCAAGCCACCACAAATCTAGCACCACCAGAACTACATGAGGTTAGCCACAGCTTTGTCTAACCCTRAGTCTGATATCATCTTCCAGGGCTCTTCATTTCATTTATGTGAATGAAAATTTTCAATCTCCCAAACATTCCAAGTCCCCCTTGCAGACAGGACCCGGATACAAAAACCTGAGGCAGAAATAAAGTTTTATGGGTTTCAGTGTATTGGGATTATGCTAGTATTGTGTGGCAGGTACATGCATTTTATTTTGTTTTATTTATTTGCACTGTATTTTGTTTTGCTGGTTTTTCTAAAACATTAGATATAAGAATATCAGAGTCATGATCRTGATGCAAAAGTCACGCATTTTATCCTAGAGGTGCTGAAAATGTTTTGTTTATGAATTTGATATAAATCTTCACACGTCAACTCAGCTATACAAAATTGGATTTGAAACTCAATGGGATAAAAACCCCCTCAATGTATCTACTCTTGTGTCAATTCAATATATAAAGGTGACCACWGTTAAGTTGCACTGAAATAAAATGTGGAATAGAGTCATCTTATCATTTAGGCTGGAAAGACTTCTAAGTTCATGAGTTCAACCATTAACCCAACACTGGCAAGTCYACCACTAAGCCATGTCCCTAAATGCCACATCACCCATCTTTTAAATACCTCCAGTGATGGTAAAAATTACTAACCAAAAATATTCAGACACCTCAAAAAATTCAGTATGATCAACTGCAATGAAATGTGAAAATAAAAAGTAAGGCATGCTTTAATGAAGACAAAATTCATATCTTCATTTGTTTGCTGATTTGTTTAATGATCATTGCAGAATCTGAAAAACCTTAAAAAGAATGAAACTGCATTTTGAGAATTGTGTTGTATAAATCAATGGCCTACTCTAAAATATGAATTAGAGAATTATTATTAACTTTTTTCTATTAGAGCAATCTTTGGAAGCCTTCAAAAAATGGAATAAGAGTGTCTAAATCAAAGTATTGGGAATAAATGTTACAATCTGGAAATGTTCATGCTAGACTTATGTTGCTAGCTAATTCTGCAAGGGGAATGAAATMGTGTAAAAACACTCCCATTTATATCTCTGGGATGGAAAAACTATAAATTGCCTACAACCCTCTGCATGCCTTGCTTTCAGATGTAGGACTGGTAATTTAAAAAAATATATTCATTCCATCTGAAGAGATTTTTGTTCATTTCGTTATTATTCTGGATTGCTCTCATCATTTTCTRGAAAAGCAATGGCAGTTGTCATGTCAGCAGTGAAATACTCAGGACTATGACTGATAATCTGTCCATAAAAATCTCTCAGCTTTGAGTAGCTCATGCATGACCTGCAGGAGAGATCCAGACTGAACCAGTATTTTGTTGTTATTAATATACTCCATTCCAGTGGTCAGAAAGGTCTGACCTGCCTGTTGTTAAAATGGAATGGAAAAGTGAAGTGCATGAATATCTGTCTATTTATGGTAGTGGAAAAGRCTGAAAGTAGGACAAGGTCATTTTGCCCATAAAAAGGAGAGTATGTGGAAATGCATCTCAAGGACAAGACGGGATACTCTGAACAGCCTGTAGAGCTGACAAGTGCTACCTGCCAAACTGGGATGCATTAATCATTTAGACTCAGCTCTTCTTGACCAGTTTTCTGTCCTACATGTGTATCTGCCACATGAAGTGTTATTTTTGGAGGTAGCTCTGTGTATCTGTGTAATGAAACCTTTTTTGAAGTTTGAGTTTACTGGCACTGTTTAATCTGGTGTTTCTTTTTCTTTTTAATTCTGCATATATTTTTACAAGTATGTTTTTCAGCTTTCTCTGACATGATCGCTACTGGAAAATTGTTACAGGCACAAGCTGAAAGGGCATGCTAGGTAATGACATACATATTTCCAAGTTCAGTCCTGTCATACAAAATAAGCTAGGTCAAAGTAGCAGGAATCCTTTACCAGAAGATTGAGAATTAGAAATGACATGATGAAATGTTTGGGAGCATATGAAGAGAKCAGGCTATCTGCTTCACCAACACATGATTGATGCCAAAATCTGTTGAAAAAAAACCTCAAAGAGTTCTCAAAACAGATGACTTAGAAGGACTGGCMTAATCTTCACATTAGGATGAAGTTTTGATCTCATATGAGGTTTCAATCCTTGGGTGTTTGAGGAATGAGACTGAAGAAGGAGGTCACTGATAATTAGCATCTCCATGGGAAAGTGAATTGATTAAAACCTAAAAATATTTTATTTTGATTACTTGGAMTAGTTATAGCTCACAATTAGTTTCTGCAGTTTGTCTTTTCAGAGATTGAAACCTCATTTAAACCCTTTTTTTCATTTAAACCCTTTTTTAGTGAAAGGTAGTTTAGAGAATGCCTTGCTTTGGCTCACTCTTTTCTGCAAACAGCATTCAGTTCTTGTATTAATTTCTTCCGCTTGTCTTGTTCGACTAGCAGTGCTTAGGCACAGTAGCACTGCTCCACAAAAGCCCACAAATAGTAATAAGAATAGACATAAGAATATAGAATAGAATTTTAATCTGTGCAAAGGGCTTTATTTGATTTGAAATTGATGACGCAAGGAAGTCATTGYGGGTGTTTAGATTTACGCTTAGTTTCTTGCATTAGCTAAAGTTAAAATGAAAAGRTTTGGAAACCTTGTGAAGCCTGAAGGGTTATTTTCTGTGATTAAGTAACTGAGAAGGTGAATCATAAAAATCAAGGTGTCTCTAACAGCAAATCTCTGGGAAGGTTTTATTTGAGCTATTTTTAGGTCAGTAAGTTGTACTTAATATGAGAAAAAGGTAGACAGAACCTGTTTCCTCTGAAAAATGTGAGACTGGATGAGTAGACATAGTGACACTGTAGAAATGACTTGATATTAACAAGACAATTTTAGAGGGCAAAATCATGGTTTTTATTTGGGAAAATAATGGCTTTTATTTTATTACATCTTTTGAAAAAAGCAAGTAAATTTTCATTCYATTAGACTTCTTTGGATCGCAAACAGAAGAAGTACCATTCAAAGTTGGTAGGGTTGGTGGGCAATTCTTCCAAGTTGTCCTGATTTAAGAGTTAATTTCTTTGCAGTAGCTGTGAGCTGTCAAAGCCTGAATCCATTTAGACACATCTGGGCTGTCATTCTCTGTCATGCACATCACGACTGGAGGATGGAAGTAAGGGATTCTCACTTCTGGAAACAAGGGGAGCATGGCTTGCAGTCAGGACGAGAAAGGTGGTTCATTATCTCATGGAATCCACATGGATTCCAGTCAGTGAACAATTTTTGTATGTGAATCACCCTTTTTTTTGTATACTTATGTTCTTAATGGTGTTGCTGTTACTGTTTCTTATCTCATTGCTATTTTCAGTATTTTTTTCTTATTCCAGCTCATGGTCCCTGCCTTTTGTCCCACTCACTGGAAGGGGTAGGGGGAAGGGGATCAGCTCTTGATTTTAATTTTAGGGGGAGCACTGAGTTAGGGAGTGCCACCAGCCTAACCTGAGCTAAGGAGAAAGTTGAGAGGCCACAAATTGCAGGGAGCAGTTTCAGGTAAGCCAGGCCCCACATGATAGACCTCAAACAGCAGCTGGGCAGCTGACAGCAGGTGCTGGACTGGGCTCTGCAGCCCTTCAGAACACAGTGAAGGACTTTTGAATGTAATCCATTATTGTGAGTTACTTTTAGCTTCAAAGAAAAAATCTGATCTCYTCTCAAATTTTAATTACTGTAACTTTATTTAGGAGAAACATCTGTGTTTATCACCGAGAAACAAGCTCTGCTTTGAGCTATAAACCACTAAAAAWTATTAAACTGTAGAACTTCCGAAGGCCATTAAAATGCATGGGAAAGAATAATTAATTATTCCTAGATTTATGATATCTGCTATCAAATAGTATATCTACTACATATGGCTTAGGATGTCTTCGGAATGTTAATTTTTTTTAAGTATTCGTATATTTATATGTGGTATTTGGAAAGGAGGAATGTTTAATCTCATTTAGCTTTAGCTCTAAGAAAATAATTCAGCAAACTTCCTCTGTGGTCAATGCAAATGGCATGTTAAATGCAAATCCTCAGAGAAAAGAGATCCGTGATTCCTGGACCTTGGTTTGGAGGAGAGGTAAAAAGGTCACCATTAGTTGAAGCCCACTATGAATGCACAGATGTAACTTGCATCTTCTTAATGTTTCTACCACAGAATAAATTTCTTTTCCTGACTGTGCATCCATATGCTTGTGTTTATCTTARGGAAAAAAAAAGGAAAAATGTAATTTATTTAACATTGAGGATTATTAATAGAGTAGTACTAAGACATTAAAATAAATGAAAAAAMCAAGTTCTGTTTTGATATTCTTATAAATTAATATATATGATGAAAGTTTCTCTAGACTTCTGTGAAGAAAAATGTAGTTGTGTTAAACTGTCTTATATTTTCCTTAGCATRTTGAATGGTTTTGTAAATATCCTTGCACAGCTTTTGTTTAGAATTAAAATTCAAAACTCATTTACTCTAAAARTAATCAGGTTGAAATCTCACTTTTATAGCCATGCTTTTAAAAATTTTTAGAAAGATTCCTTCCTACCTCACATCAAGACAGAGACCTACATGGGCTCCCTTTTCTAGATTGGACAAGGAGTAGAATCACTTAATTAATATCCATGAGATGGTATTCTCCACAGCACCACAAAGARGTGAAGACAGAACACACCAACACTCTTTGTGTAAATGTAATCAATGGGGAGCAGTGGCACTAACCCACATATCTGGGGCATGGAACAGCAATCTGGTTTCAGACTCTACCACTGAACATCCTACTCCCTAATGTGAGCTAAAACATTTACACCTTCATAGATAATAGATACCTGAACAAGGTGTGTTATGCTGCTGTACACTAAAATCAGACCTTCTTTTTACACATGTGAAATTAAGAGATAAGCCACAAAAAGATCTGTGATTTTCTTAATTCCAAATACTCATGAATATGATTCAAACTTCCCAAAGCATGGAATTCATTTAAATATCATCAGTTCTAAAGGTAAGATATTCTGGGCTTTTTTTTTTTCCCCTTCTAGCTTTTGAGTATTGGAATATATTTATTCCTAGATTATTCTGTGGTCAGGAGAAGGAGAAATGAACTGTTACTCTTTTATGAACTCTCAGAAATGTAATTGCATCACTTTAAGGAACTGTGACAATTTACCAGGACTTTCAGGAGACTTTTAAGATCTGATTTCAAAGAACCTTGAATTTAAAAGCCTGAGAGATTGGTTAACATAAATAAATTGCAGCTGGATTATTAAACTTCTAGACACTAATTACCTTTGAAAACTCTGTGGATTCTGCAGAGCAGCAATCTAATGATGGTTGGTTTTGTACATTGATATTTATTCCTAACCATATATCTTTTAAATTAGCCTTAACTGGGCTTTGATTTAAATACATTTTTAAGGTGTATTTTGAAACAACATATGACCACATCAGCACTTATTGACTTTAACAGGGGTATAAATGATTGATTATACTGCTTTAATCAACACTCCCTTTCTTTCTGTAAAGAGACTGTGGCATAAAGCTAGAATGGACATTAGAGAGATAAGAAAGGAATTTAATATAAACTGCAGTCACAGGATGTAGTGTGAAATATGGCCGACCCAAAATAAAGTGCACATCTGTTCAGGTAATAGTGACAGAGGGAGAGGGAGGGATAAGTCAGGAGTGCTTCCCTGGTTACTTTGATGAGAGACCCTGGATCTGTCTTTGTTGTTAATTCAGAAGCACCAATATATGAGGATCTGTGACAGCACTTTCAACAAGAGAGAGTGAGCTCTGATTTTAATAGAGACACTGGAATTTCCACAGCAGTGAGCAAGCCCCCTTCCAAATGCCTTGGGCACAGGGCGGAGTGGAATTTTAACAAATTAAACATTGTGTATGACAGCTAAGCATGGCTGGCAATGGATTATTTTCATACACCGAAAAGGGGGATGAAGAACTAAAGGGCTTACCCAATGCAAGGATATTCCTTCTTTTGAACTTGCAGATTGTTTTCAGTTTTAAACATGCATTATATATCTGGTAGTGAAACTCTGGGATTTTTTTTCCATTGGTATTATTGTTCAGCACTGACTTGAGACTTCCCTGAAATCCAAAGGGCTTTTAYCCCTGGTTTTAGGATTTTTAGTGTTATTTTAGTATTCTTTGTGTGGCTTTCATTGCTTTAGAAGGTCTGTTCATTTACTAATGTGAGTAAACCATTTTTTCTATGAATTCTTTACTGATGTGGGTAAACCATTTTCTACGAATTCTTATTTCTTTCTTCAAACTATAGATAAGACCATATAAAAAGCTACAATGAATCAGACTAAAGATGGTCTAATTTTTCCTGTTTATGTAAGTGATAATAACAGCTGCATTGGAAAAATTGTATGAACAGGGAATGAATAGCAGCATACTTTTTTACCACCATCAGATTTCTTGAGCTTTATAGTTAGTAGCCCTGATTGGATTTTTAAATGAATTTACTTGATCTCATTCTGAATTCATGTAGACTATTAGCACTYACAACAAACTATCCAGTTACATTGATTCCACTTGTTGGTTTTGGGACTGAGTCTGTAAGCGCTAGCAGAACTGTATTAACTTGTCATCTATCTGCAGAAAGCATCCTAGATGACTCTGGGAACTAGGTCTCAAGAGCACATATTAAACAGAAACATATTCAATGTTAAGACTGCAATAATATGCCTTGTCTTCCAAAGAACTCAGTGATATCATAGGCATCTGTGCTCCATCAAGGCAGATGTCTGAGTGAACCRTTCAAATATGAAGATTCAAAGCCCCTGGAGTTATGACACCAATGCATGGAATTTCATGGATGTCTTGTTTATATACATTTTCATTCTCTGAGTGACAGTAAAACAAACAAAGGRGAAAGGTGCAGATTTCCAGAACAGACTTGCCTGGAAAAAACTCTGTAACTTCTTTATTAAAAAGATGAGTCAGTCTTTGGGCTAATTTAAGACMCATAGTAAATCAAGTCTTAAAAGAAATTGAGTAAAGATCTACAATACTACATCTGACTCTTTACATATATGAGCATATAAATAAAAAAAAGGGGACCATCATTTAAACATAGCTATTTAACAGAGCTAAAATATCCCTGTTCCGTGCACAGACCTTGACCTGACTTTATAGTTCCTCAGAATTCGAATTCAAGACATATCTTTCTCATGATTGGTACTGAAGAATGAAAGGTATGGAAGACTTGAGTGTTTGTTATTGGTTAAAATAATAGACAGAAAATATAAAACTGGACTGTGTCCAAGAAAACACAATGGTCAAAGTTCCAGGCAAAATTAAGTAAGAAATCAATGAAGCAGTTTTGCCTATAGGAAGTGTGCACTACAAAATTCACTTTTTGTTTTTATTTTATTTTCTGCAGATTGGGTAATCACCGAGTGACTTTCAATATGTTGCATTTCTGAAGCAGTGCCCAAGAGTCAGGGCACTTGTGGGATCAGAGGAAGCATGAGGAGTTTCACAGAGCCAGGAACTGACTGATTAACAAACCTGGGAGCCACTGGGAGAATTTTTTTGAGAAATCCATGAAGAAATACAAGACTGCATTTTTTTCTGGAGAATTCTTGATCACTTCTAGCTTGTTTTTTTCATTTATACCATACCTATGTAACATAAAGAGACTAGTTCAGCAGCGGGAGATGGTTTGGAGTTGGTGTCACTTAAAAATAACAAAACATGCACCTCTAGATGCACATGAAGAAACAGATTTTCAGGAGTCAGTTAACCAGAGGCAAATAGTCACAGGTTTTCAGCAGCTTATTGAAACATTCTGTTTTGAAATCAAGGTACTAAAGGTGCTCAAGTGCTTTAGAAAATTCAATGGGGGACAGAACCCAGCTTTTTACCTCCTCAGTGAGGTATTAAACAATGAATGACTCTACTAAGCCACAATGTGGAGAACATTGAATATTTAGTTCTTCTAATTATTCAACTTCTTTTACAGGCTTGCATCATACCAAATCAAAATTTACTCTTCCCCTCTGAAAAAAAATTGTCCCTCCCATCAGATTAGTTAAATTGGTGTGATGTATGCAGACTGCAACGTTATTTGTATGTCTACCAGCAGGATCTGAGCAGGGTAACTTATTTCATGGGTCAGTAAGGCCCATGGAAGCCTGAACATGTTATGTGCATTTATCCAAGAGTGTGCAGTATGATGAACTTTAATGGGATAAAATTGGACAAATCTTACTGTGATTCTTCTTTATTTTCCCCCTTAACTCCCCACTTTTAGAAAATGATTCAATGATCTTGTTTCCTTCAACATATTTTTTCCAATTTTGGATATTAATTTGGGAGATAAAAGTAATCTGCTACAGAACAGCTAATTCTCAACTCTCAGACATAGAAGCCAGGAATCCCATGCATTTCTACCGAGGCTTTCTGTTATAATTCATTACTAAAATTTACTTGGTTTACAACTTTCAAGTCAAAGAACCAGTGAAATTTACAGTTTTTAACCATGGACGTTTGATTYCACCCTACGCAGTACAACAACAGTGAATGGAATTGTCTCCCTCCTTTGGATTTCCCCCTATTGCCTCAATTTTATAGATTTGGGGATTCAGCTATATTTAAGAAGCTCATCTGGTCATTAATACAAGTACTTAATCAACATTTGCTCTATGAAATTCTTCCCCTATCTCTTCTGTTTAAAGGAAAGAAAWAACATTTTAAAGCACTTACCTTTTGTCTGTAGTCACAACTCCAATGAAAAYCAAATGGGAAAACCCACTGCATGGTTTAAATATGGAAGTAACTACATGTTGAAATTACTTTTCAAGCAGAGAATGAGAGAATGAAGATCACAACATCAGTAAGTTCTTGTTTTGTATAATTTTTTTTTTCTTTCCAATCAAGCATGTTGCCAATTATACCATTTTAGGGCATATTTATAATGTGAGTGGCAAGACAAAGAAAACTCAGCTCCCAGCTTTAAAATTCGAGAAAGTTAAAGTTTATAGCAAAACAGCAAATTATGAGCATATGAATAACCCTGAACCTTCATGAGCACACCTGTCTATCCATGCCTGACTAAAACTACMAAGGTAATGCAGAATTGTGGTGCTGTAGATGGTGATATTGACACGGCTGCCACAATTTTATTTATGGCTCCAAGAAAACTGCAATCTTCAAACCTAYGGGTTTCTGCAAAGTCTTGCTGTGCAGTTAAGCCACATGCTGCTATTTTAATTTATGTGCTCAGGTGGCTTAAAGCTCATCTTTATACAGTGGTAATGCTGCTGGAACTCASTAGAGGTATGGTTCCCATCATTCCTGTGAGGTTTCCCTGTGAGGTTTCCCTGTGGGGTGCTCTGTGCTATGCCAGAGAGCAGTGAAGACAAGGAAACAATTTCAGATTGACCTCACACAAATGCATCAGATGCACACTGTAACATGTAGCAAAATAAAGGATCTGGCCCACTCATTTCTACTTTTTGCTATTTTAGTCCTTCCAATACAAATATATTTCTCAGTGTATAAATTAATTATATCAGTTTGAATTCCAACTTTGAGAGGAAGAAGAAAGACTCCTTTCTTAAAATGGTGGAGGCCTGCATATCATCATTAGGAGTTTTGCCATGCATCCCTTGAGCTGCTGAATTTTTACTTTGAAAACTCCCACAGTCTGCAACTGACAGGAGCAATAAGTCTCAAAAAGCTTGCCAAAACGACCATGCCCATTTGTGTATTTTGCTAAAAAGTGATATTTGGACCAAAGTATGCAGTGCTGCTAGGTGAGGCAGTTGTTTCTCTAAGCTTATGGACTAGAAAGCTGCTGGGGAGTGTGTTACTCATGTCTGAGCTGGTTCTGGTTACGGGAATCCAGTGCACTGGAAATTTTGGCATAACAGCATCTGGATCTCAAAGAAGGGCTGCTGAGGTTTGGCAGCTCAGATGAAAAAATGGAGCAGATCTTTCCTTAATAATATATAAACATTTTGGAGATATCCCTGGAAACCTGTGCAACCTGATGAAGAGTTGTGATTTGTACTTGATACTGCCTTAAGTTGAAGTTCTCACAGAGCAAGACCTGCCTATCCATGTGGAAATATGTTACTGTTTTTAGAGGTACATATCCAGTCACTTTTACCTTATGAACAGTCTCACTGAAATTACTGAAAGTTAAATGAAGAGCAGGACAGGATCCAACTGGTGTAAATGTATCAGAATGCAGAACCAAATTTAACTATGGAGTCTCAATTTTTTTGCTTATGRGAACTTGAGAAATAGCCTTATAAAAATCTCAGAGACTAAAGAGGAATAYAGATGGCAGTTCTTAATGTAACCTGTATGGCCACCTATTTGCTCAAACATTCTTCAAGTATCCTAGCTCTCTGAAAACACTTTTCTGTTTATGGGTTTTATTCAAAGCAAGTATTTTTAGAAGTTTTTCTTCCATTCTCCAGATGTTGCTTTTTGTTTGTTAGCTTCTTTATGTTTTTTTAATATTAGATTTACAATTTTATTTACTACAGATTGGTCAATTCTTCAATGCTGATATTGTCAATTAATTTTCTACCCATATGTGGAAGAAGTGAGCAAGTGCCACACACTGCTTAACAGAAAAGCAGAATTTGTGTTACTGACTGCATATGTGTAGCATTAGTATGAACTACAATATAAATTGCTGATTTTCTCTTCTTCAGTAATGACCTATACAGGGAAAAGTAGTGCTCAGTTCCTTAGACCTTTCTCTCAGTCCCTGATATCCTGGCCAAAGTTCTGCTGATTTTTGCAGAAGACTGTGTCTCCATTGCCTCATACTGTGGGTGGCCATTCCCAGCAGACTGTTTTTTTTCCACTTAGGTTAATGCTTTGTAAAGACATCTGAATTTTAATATCTGCTGTAGGTTTATCTACAATGGCAGCACTATGAGCAGGCTGTTGTTTATTCACTGTGAATATTCAAAAGTGAATTATCATCTCTGATGATGTGTTATATCACACGTAACAATGAGGCATGAGAGGGCAGCAGTCTCCACTTTTTGGCCAGAGAAGAGCCAAATTAAATCATCATATCGGTAGCTAAAAGTCAAATGAAAATTGGTGAAGTAAGAGGGTTTTGTCTGTGTAGGCCTTTTTTTTTTTTTTTTTTTTTTTTTTTTTTTTTTTTTTTTTTTTTTTTTTTTTTTTTTTTTTTTTTTTTTATTTTTTTTTTTCTTTTTTTTTTTTTTTTTTTGGTTCTGTTTAGTTTTACTTGCTTGTTTGTTTTTCCTTTCAGTGAAAATTGTGACTGTAGGAAAGATTCTCATTTTGGATCCAAATCAAGTCCCTGAGGTTTGGAGATTGGTAGTCCTCTTCAGTGAAGGGAAACCCAGTGATCCTACAATTACACAAMAAATCAAATGTATGCCTATAAATTAGCAAATGTGTGGATTCTGCATGAATTAAATAAAGAACTAATTGCTGCTGTAACYATATTAGAAGGTCTGGTGTCTTTTTCAGGGATATTTTATAAGATCATTTGAAGACACAATTATTTTAGTATTAATTCTAATTACTGATGCAGCAAATAATATTACTTGCAGTGATGTATCACGGCAGAAGTATCTTTCAGTTATTTTAAAAAAAAAAAAAAAAAAAAAAAAGAATAAATTTTATGCCAAAATTTTTGGTCAGTCTTTCAGATGATGATACCATAAAAGGTTTAACAGATTCTAAGGAAAAAAAAACCCACAAGCAATAATTTCCATGCAATATGTCAATGTGAATTTTTACTAGATTCTGAGGCTTTAAAAATATGAGACTGGTGTTACATGGGTGCTACAAATGCTGTAAAACAGTAAGYTGACTGAAGGTGAAAGGAATGTGGTAGTAGACACTCATTAACTTCCTTTCTATGGTGAAAAAATTCAGCAAATTAGTTTTGAGTCTGCAGGGTCCATTTAAAACTAAAAACATCTGCTCAGGAGCTGTTGAAATGCCACTCAGAATGAATTAATTTTATCTAGAGAAAAAAATTCCTATGTAGTGGTCAGGAATGGTTTTGAAAGGATAAGCTAATATAAATTTGAAAGAATGAACTGCAGAAGGAGACAAATATTGGAAAAGACTGTTTCGCTTACTTTTTTTATTTCTTGTGCTCACTTATTTGGCTCTGCTAACACAACAGAATGCCAGTATTTAGATTTCATCATTGACAATTCAAGCTGATTTTCCTCCTTATATATAAGACTAATATTTTCCTATTTGCTTTTATGAGAATTTGGAAATTATGAAGACATTTGAATCTCTGTTTGGCTTGGTTTAATCACATGGTAAAGGAATTGGCAAATAGAGCAACATGACTTAAATATATGTTCACTTATATCTGCTAAGACACAGGTGTTTAAAAAAATCTTCCACATRCATACCAGAAAAAAAGTCCCTTAAAAGAATTGGAGATATTTAAGGTTTGTGTTAGCACTTTYGGCCAGACTATAGACTAGTAACCAAAATGTGCTCATCTTCTGAAGAGCCAGACCTAAGGTATTTCTAAAGAACTGAAAGTGGCTGATTTATACAAAAAATTAGCAAGAAATTCTTAAATGAGATGGTGGTGAGACACTGGAAGTTGTAGAAGCCTCATCCCTGGAATGTTCAAAGACAGGCTGGATGGATCTTTAAAGAACCTGGTYTAGTGGGAGGTGTCCCTGCCCATGTACAGGGGTTGGAACCAGGTTAAGTCACTTCCAACCCAGACCAAACTGTGATTTTATGAGTCTATGACAGCCCTTCTGCTGTGTGAAAGGTCTGTGGAGAGACAATCCTCTCAGCCCACACCAAACCTGAGCTTTAAACCTATCACCACCATTAATGCATCTTTGCAAGTGTTGAACACTTATTGTACCTTACAAGAAATCCTGGGCTGCTTGTATTGCCAGGGCACACTGCTGAAGCCAAACTTAAATAACTTTAAAAATCTGCTTCAGAGGTACATTTCTATCTAAAATATTGTTGATTTAGATTTTGCACTGTTCATCACARCCTTGGCTTGGAATTTGATTTGTTTCGGTGATATTGATACAAAGTCATACCCATGAACTCCAAAAGAGTCTTTATGAAGTTCACCTACACGGGAGTGACAGCCATCAGTCACGTGGTGAAGCAAGTCACTGTTGAAAAATTCCAGAACAATATTTACATTTACTTGCTGTCTGCTGTGTTCAGCATAACATCTTCATTCTCACTTCCTTTTCCTGAAATGAAAAAATACCACTCATCCAGAAATGAGGACAGCTAAGTGAGGTGGGAGGATTCCTTCCTTGTTTATCTTCTGATTCAGAAGACAGCATAAGCACATGTGGAAATAYCAATTTTTATCATGAAAAATCTCATTAATTTCCTTCCAAAATGCAAGACCCAAAGCATTTTTAAAGGTGCAATTTTTATCCTGTTTAGATGTATCTCGTCCAGGCAGCTGATATGTATTTCTAGTTTCTTATAACATTTAATGCTTCTGGGGGCCTGGCAGCATTTCAGCTTGGTGCATGGTGCCTTCATGGATCACTGGCATCTGAGTCTGAAAGTACTTCTGACTCCAGGAAAACACTCACTGAGTTCATTCAAACAAAAAAAAAAGCTGTAAGCTGGTGTTCACACAATTTAAAAAAAAAAGCATCAAGTACCACTAAAAACTCACTATGGTGCTTGTCTTCAGTTCCCCAAGTGGAAGGTAATTCAAGAACTCCACTTTCACTCTCRTTTCAAGCCTAATGGGTTTGTGATCCTCTTTGTGAGCCACTGTTGTGCACCCAGTCAACAAGATAATGAAGCAGCCGAGGCACAAGTGCAGAATTGATAACAAAAGATGCTCTGAGTCTTTTTAATTCCCAGTCTGAAAGCAGTAAACCCTTGATTTTCAAAGCATTTCAATCCTTTCAGTAAAAGGCAATAAAATTCAGCTACAAGAGAAACTTTTTTTATGATCTCATTCACTTTTTGGCTTCATTCCTACCAAACTCTGTTGTGTCCCTTTCCTGTTCCATCTCAATGCATCTTTCCAACTGTGAATTCAGATGTTTTTCCACCCCATCCCCTACCATTTTCTCATGTCAAGTACTTCAGTTCTAGACACTGCCACTCTTTTATAAGAAAAGCTGTACTTTGACTTGTCTATTTCTTTGCTGACACTACACCTACTTTCCCAAATCCACACCTTCCTCTTTCCTAACACTTACAAGGTTCAGAAAGCCCTGTTTCCCAAGGATTRCTAATTTGTTTTAACTTGATTCCAACTGCTCACCCTTAAATTCTTCACACATACACACAAAAGTTGTAATATTTGTCTTACAACCACCACTCCCATTTCAGTCTGCAGTCTGTGTGCTTTTCAGGGCTCTGCTCAAACGGTTCTGTGTGTTTTCCTGCAGCTAAGTCTGCATTTCTTCTGCAGCACCGCCTCTGCACTCTGTAAAGAGCAGATGTACAAAGCATATTAGGCATCAACAAATCATTTACTCTGATTAATAGAGAGGTTTTAAGGACAGAAGTGCTTAGGTAACACAAGGGGTGTTGTATGGGGTTGGATGTTGGCCATAAGTGTATTTGTGTCAGTAGAGACACATAAAGACAAGGCGACAAAAAAAAAAAAAAATCTGCTCAGACAGTTAATAATTTGCCTTTCTAAAATTTAGCAATTTTAACATTTTTTTTAGCAAAAAATTGAGCACCTACTTTTCCTAAAAATTTCTGCTTCATTTTACTTAAAGCCCATACTCCTTTGGCTGTAGGCATGGATTTTTGGCCAAGGATCCCCCATTGAGCAGCCTTGGACCTCTGAGCACCTGCYGATTACCACATGGAAGGAGCAAGAGAGATCAGGACATTCTAGATTTGCTGCTCTACACCTTGCAGAAGRTYTGTACATTTYCTGCAACTCTTGTCCTGTCCAGACATTCTGAACTGAYTGCACTCTTGCAGTTCAATATGCACAGACCTCTCTTGTCAGGACTGCGGCCTAATACTGCACGTGTTCAGCCAACATGTGCAAAAAGGGGCTGGATTTTCCTCTCCAGGCAGGTAGCAAAAATACAGCCTGATTCTTACAGTATTCTGCTGGAGAAAATGACTTCTCAGGCTGGGTAAAAAYTGCCTGAATGGCCAGGCCCAGTGGTGAATGGAGTCACATCCAGCTGCTGGGTGGGCACATGTGATGTTCCCCAGGGCTCAGCATTTGGGTCAGTCCTGTTTTTATCGATGATATAGATGAGGGAATCAGGGGAGGGTGAAGTCAACAGCTGGCTGAACATGAGCCAGGATTGTGTCCAGGMGGCCAARAAGRCAAATGGCATCCTGGTTTGGATCACCAACAGTGTGGCCAGCAGGACCAGGGCAGTGACTGTTCCCCTGTACTTGGCACTGATGAGGCTGCCCCTCACATTCTGTGTTCAATTTTGGGCCCCTCACCAAAAGAAGGACATTGAGGTGCTGGAGTGAGTCCACAGAAAGGCATTGGAGCTGGTGAGGGGTCTGGAGCACAAGTCTGGTGAGGATGACTGAGTGAACTGGTGTGGTTTGGCCTGGAGAAAAGGAGGGTCCTGAAAGGAGGCTGTAATGAGGTAAGGGTTGGTCCCTTCTTCCAAGTAACAAGCGAAGGGTTGAGAGGAATATCCTCATGTGCACCAGGGGATATTTAGATTAGATATTAGGAAAGATTCCTTCATGGAAACTGTTTTCAAGCACTGGAAAAGTCTGCCCARGGAAGTGGTTGAGTCACCATCTCTGGAGGTATTCGAAAGATGTAGCTTAGTGCTGAGTTAATGGCTGGATCTTAAAGGTCTTTTACAGCCTTAATGTTTCTATGATTCCATGATTCTTTGATTCTGTGATTCTATGATTCCATGATTCCATGATTCTAAGCCTCTCTCACTCATTTCCCAGGAGATGTGGAGGACAGGACCATGTCACACTACTCAGGAGAGCTGTTAGCACATTCCATTTACCAGTTTGCTCAATATATTTATTTCCATGCAATTCTAAATCTGACCTAACTCCTTTTTCCATCAAGTTCTTAAGAAAGTCACAGTGAATCATCCAGTTAGATGAAGTCACTAGTTCACTAGTGGGCACCTGAAAAGGAAGAGATGGGAATTCTTTGTGCATTACTCCCAGGCCCTGGTGGGGGAAAATACTTCTGCAAGGGAKCTGGGACTCATGTAAGGAGCTCCTGCTCGTAGCCCATCCCCATCAAGCAGCCCCTGAGATCCCCACTGTATGATGCATGGATATTTTTTTATATTCCCTGTCCCTTTGAGATAGRTCAAACAGCACATGCTTCATTTGGGTGCTTTCCAGTGGATTTCACAGCCTGGGTCCTTCACTGAGCCAGCTGAAGCTCAGAGTTTCTGGATGCCTCAAACTTGAAAGCTCTCAGAGTCCACAATATTTTATTCATGTTGTTGACAAATTCTGAAATAAGAACATAGAAACAAGAGGTGGAACAACTTGTGTTACAAGAAGAACTCCTTTTGTGCAAAATTTTTGATTTATTTAATTCACTGAAACATCCTACTCTTTTGAGTTCCTAGTTTCTGGTGTATTTGGACAGCAGACTAAAGTCTTAGGAGAAAATGATTGAAAACACTTACAAATCTGTAAAGCAAAGCAAAAAAAGAAGCCAAGGCAAAATGTGTCATGTACAGAGACTTCTGGCAGCTGGGGAGAATTGAGTGAAACTGCTTGATCCAGAGAAAGAATAAAATATTGGATTCTGACTTCATATAGATTTCACATATATAGGCACTAGATTACACTTCTGAAAAAAAGAGTCAGATGCTAATCGAGGCTGGAGATAACCTAACTTTTTTTCTCTCTTTTTTTTTTTTTTTCTTTTGTTTGTTTTGGTTGATTGGTTTTAGTTTTGTTTGGTTTTTTTCGCTTTATTTTGCTTTATCTTTGGAATTATTCAGCATCATGCCTTTTTTGTGTTACCAGAATTACCTTGCTCTTAAAACTTGTGGAAATTTTCCTGTGTACCACTGTTTCTATGTGATTTATCTTCAGATATTTATAAATGCATGCTACTTGTGGATATCTATTTTTTTAATACTTAGATTGACAGGATAGTAACATCTGGAGTGAATATTTTCCTCTGTAAATTCTTAAATTTTCTATGCATTTTGTTACATATTCCCTTATTATTGATTATTGCAGTAGGTCTTTTATTGAGTAAGGTGAAGTGCAAATAGATAATTGTTCATTTGGTCTACAGATTTCACTGTACTCTTTGCTCACAGGCTGTGTTGATGATTTTTTCATTTCATCCTTTTCAGCCTTCAAAGTTGCTGCTGTTGTTTTTTTTGTTTGTTTTTTTTTGGTTTTTTGTTTTTTTTGGTGCTATGGCTGTTCCACTTCCTGTCATGTCCTTACACTATTTGACAAGCATTAAATTTATGTAGGGGTATTTCTGCCCTCATTTTCCTTCTATGAATTTGAATTGCTTCTTTTGTCTTGCTGTATGTCTRGTACTTTTCCCTCTCCATAGTCATGACTTTCTAAACATSGCAATTTCTCTGTAAAAGTAGAACWMATTTTAGTCTATCTTTTATATTATTTAAATAAAAACAATAGGAAGGAAAATAAAAACATGTCAGGAGAGGACTGAAAAATTTAAGTGTCTGTATTACTTAAATATCACTCTGGTTATATTTGAAGATACAGCTTTTTAATTTGACCTTCATTTTCATTAGCTAAGATTCACACTCTTAGGTGTGACTCTTGTCATTTCAGATGTTCATGCCATGTTAGCATCAAGGTTTTAACAGAAACGTGCACATTTTTTCTTTTTTGCCACTATGTCCTTTTTCCAAAGAATGTTTTGTGAGACTAGGAGCAAAGTTAGGAAAATGGTAAATTTCCTAACTCCTAAATTARATCTGCACAGCAGATTTTGCTTTTAGAACAATGTTTTGGTTGCAAAATATCACTTGTTCCTCATCAGGACGTCATGTAGAAACACATTTCTGCAGAAGAAATTGTCACAGTGCTGCCGGCATGCTAAGATTTTCTGTCACCCTCTACATTGCAGAGAGAYGGCCAAAAATGTAGGAAAACCACAGCAGAATTCCAATGTTTCTGTTGCCTTTGACAAGTATTAATATTTACTATTAAACTGAATAGCAAATAATCTTCTCTAGCTGAAAGTAGCGACACACACTCAGAAATGCAGCTGCTAAAAGGCATCATTGTGTCACCACTGAAGACATCCAGTTTTGCACATGCATTACAAAAGCGAGGACACATCAAGCCACTAAAATGCTAACCCATGAGATTAATATTTGGCAGATTGTGCCAATTGTATGAGGACACAACCATTGAACACATGGGCTGTCGTGGCCATGGCTGTGGTGAGTGTTGGCAGACAAATGGGAAGGTTGCAAGGAAGAGGAAAGAGGTGGAGGCACCACACCACAAATGGGGAAACGCAAGCACTGGGGGAAGGATTTGGGATGGGAGGCAGCTGACTGAGTCTCACACTCATGGTGTGGGATTTGGAGGTCTCAAATTACAAAAAAAAATGTTTTTATCCAGGCATGTTCCCAATACAATGAATTTTGATGGACGTGACTTGGAATAAGAGTTCAGCTCTGCTAAAATGTATAACCAGCAGTGTGTGGACCTGGATTTTGTGTTTCACAGGATCCATTACCTCCCAAAATCAGACCTCTGCTGAATGCACAGTATTTTCTTGACAGCTRTGGAATTCAGTTTTGGAAGACAAAATAACAGTGAATGTTAGAGCTGCACAAAAAAATCTTTCCTCTAATCCAGTCTGCTGCATAAAAGTATATGCAGGCCATTAAAAAGGGGCTTTACTGCATTACCCATGAACTCTGCACGAAACCCATGGTTCTGTTTTGAGATACGACCTAATTTTCATACAGCTAACTTACCTTTGTTAAAAATTCTAGACAACAATTTCATTGTGTTTTTTACCATATCTCAATGTGAGACCTTTTGGGATACAGTGTAACTCCTTTAATTTCACTTTTGCGCGGAAAAACCACAAATTTGAAACATTTATATATTTCTTGGAAAATAAAGACCAGACTTTGTATCAACTAAGAGATGATGAGAACCAGGAATAGGTCAGAAAAGTCAGATATGAAGTTACAGTTATTACATATTTGGTTTCAGAGAAGCAGGATTTTCTTCTAAAGAAAGACTAGGATCCAAGATATGACCCTTCTATTATAAGGCCAAGGGCATTACTTTGTACTATGTTAATCTCTACTACTGAGGTTGTAAAAATTTTGATTGTAAAGGCAGTACTGCTAAAATAATCCCCATTTCTGTTATTTTAATTTTGCTCTGGCAGCGTCTTTCAGAAAGCAGTGCAATTTGTGGGGAAATCAAGTTGGCCAGTGCATAAATGAATGCATGTGAAAGATTTAGGTTTATGTGCATTTATGTGCAGTCTCCAATGTGACTGTGGTCAGAGTTCAAGTATGGAAAATGAAGTCAGCTGCTATTTTACAACACAACAAAAAATATATTTACAAAAAAATAAGTGTTCTTTCATTATTGCAAATTAAAATTTAATTTCAACAAACTAGAATGTATGTTACAATTCAGATATTAGCAAAACTTTGTTTTTCCACCCTGCTTTTAAATATAGATTATATTTAAATAAAAATCTATGAAACATCAAGGCCAATTTTGCTTTGAATGAGAGTGAAGGTTAAGTCTCTGAATCCACTGCTATATACCGGGTGTAGTTTAATAGTTGTGGAATACTTTTTTCCAGATTTCAAGTAACAACTTGGTGGTGGCTCCAACACCCCGAGGAATTTTACCTTAGATGTTGAATTCAATAAGATGTGTTTATCCTTTCTGAACCAATGCATACACATATTTAATAAACAATAAAGACAAATATATTTTTAATGGGAAGTTGGGAGCAGTTATATGCATTAGATATCCAACTGCACAGCTGTTAAACACCACAGTGTCAATTGTCCTCTTGAGAGACTGGTGTTTTCTCCCAACTCTGGACTGGGATAAGCACGGGTTAGAGTTTGTGACATGGTGATATTAGCCAGGAGCCATGGTTGATATTCTTACCCTCTATGTCCATAATGGTGTCTCTGCTTTCACCTTGGTAACTCAAAGGAGATGACCTTTCCTGCAACAACTTTTGATGTATAAAGGGTTCTCAGTAAATAACTTTGGCACAGATTTATTTGCAGTGATGACATTTTTGCATTTATTAGGATACACTATATAGACTGAAAAACGGATTAATATTCAAATAAAAGTCAGGTTTTTTCTTTGGCAATGAAGATGGAGACACCTCAATAATTTCCATACTGCATGGAAAGAGATGCTGGAAGGGTGAGCTGTGAGAGATGTCCTGCACTGTGCTTGCACTTTACGCTCTCAGGGCAATTACTCAGGAAATTAAAGATTTTTACTCCACATGATTTATTCATTGCTGTGATTGTGACTAAATTACTACAGGCAGGGAGAGGAAGTGTTGGAAAATGAGGAGTTAAAGTGGGAATTCTGTTGGTGAGAGACCACCATTCCACTGTGAAAGGCAGCTTCAAGGAAAGACAAGGCACAAGTAGCACAAGTAGGATTTTATACTAATCTGACATTAGCTATGGCTTTCCTCTGGCAGAACGATTTTATTGAAATAGAAGATTTGTTTTCCCCCCTTTTTGTTTATCCTTTAAATTACATGCAGGAGTTATAGCCTCTTTTGCCAAAGTGTGTCTTTGGAAAAAAAGTTAAAGTTGAAGAAATGTGATATAGTTTAAACACTGCTTTCCTGAGGAGAAAAGTGTTACGTGGTAATKAGCAGCAGAGTGACTGACAAAATGTACAGTTTATTTTGCATTTTGTTTGTTTGGTTTTCAGAGCTGGTAAAGCTCATGGAATAATGAGGTGGTGACACACATCATTCAAAATCAATCAAAACTTCTGATGTCTGAAAATGCTTTCAAAATACTGAGGAAGTTCAGGCTGGGAAATGAACTGATTCACAATAACATTCTCCTAATGCCAGACAAACCTCMTAAGAAATGAAATCAGTTGGTGAAAGGGAAGAGATTACAGTGCTACTGGATAAATAAATAAAATTCCTCTAGCTGAAATATTCTCTCTTTTTGTCATGACATTTTTTGTTAATACACACAGAGTTTAAATTACACAAAGACATATGACATTGCTGTGAAAAGATAAGTGGTTTCTTTAGACTTTTTTAGAGAAAGGAAGTATCAGAGACATTAGACCTGTTTCCTGKTAACATAGATACATAAGGTGAGACTGAAGAAAAACGCACTTAACCTTCTGGAAGAGGTAAGATTCCTATTGTACTACAGTAGTTAGGGTTTTCTAATGAATTTGAGAACAACTAGTTTAAAAGAATTTTAAAAATGGGTAACCCACGGAACTGCAGACTGTAATGTTAAGAGCATGAACTGCCCAAGCATTAAAATGAAAGTCAGCTCCYTGGTGGCAGGAGCTTGGGGAAAGTTCTCAATGGGTTTTGTGTCTCCAACTGCCCATTGTGTTTTTGTCAGACACACCCAGAGCTGGCTGCTGTTGGAGATAAGATGTGGTGTCACTGGTCTGATGTTGAATGAGAAAATCTGTGCTTCACTGTTTTCTTAGGAGGAGGAAAGAGTCCATTAAGACACAGGRATCTCCTTTTGAATCACTCTTTGCTGGAATGAACTTTTAAGCCCTCCAGTAGCTGTTCCAAAGGCAGGAGCTCTCCACTTAATGTGAAACAGGTCTCGGAAAATACAGCCAGATAAAGCAAAGGAGGAACAGAGTCTTTGAGATGAGCTGAACAGACAGTGGGATCCAGTTAACATGTTGCTTTCAATACTTTCAATAAGGAATTCTGGGATGAATTAAGTACACGATGGAAATTCAGGTCTCAAAATACATGTGTGACCCAAAGAGCTTTTGGGTGTCTAAAATTGCTATTTTAATGGGAATTACCAAAAAGGGAGAAATTATAAATTAGAAAACCACACTATCATTTAAGACTTCACAGTCTTTATTACTTCATAAAGTATGAGAGGCTTGCATATTCTTAACATTGCTTCTTGTAAATAACAGTAACAATAACAATAATTTTATTATTATCATTATCATTATCTTTTTTTTTTTCATATTGGCAATGAAGTTATTTTTAAAACAAAGCTATATATAGAGCTGTTTCCCCACAGTCCACAGCATGGAAAGAAGAATAATCTCCGACTTTCTCTTCTTTCTCTCTTTCTCTCACAAATAAATTGTTTGGCTTGCAGTTCATCCTTTCTTATTTAAAATAAACTTTCAGGGTTTCTCAAGCACTGCTGTAGATTCTGATCCCATAATCAACAGAAGCCAAAGCAAAGAATTGAATCGAGTTCTGTAACTTTTGGATTGGCAGTAAAACATACTATCAGTCACTTTTTTTTTTCTTTTGCAACAGGCCTGCAACCCTTTGCTACCATGTGGAGAATATTAATGTGAAAATATTTTGTAAAGAAAAATAACAGAGAATTYAGAAGGTATTGCTTTAGAACCCAATTCAAAGAAGAAAAAAAGAAAGAAAAAAATACTGAACAGCTTATTACAACAGTTGCTTTCTATATTGTTACATTTAGTGACTGGACATGTAACAGCCTAATGCGCAAGAGAACAATCTTGCTGCCTAATTTCTTCTCCTATAGAATTACATTTAGAGCGCTGGAAATCTCKAAATTCTGAAAAGATATGGTAAATATGTCACATGGATATTGTGTGTTGCAGTTTTTTAATTCCATTGTAATTTCCTTGACCTTTTTCAGGAGAGATGAAACTAAAAATGAAAACTGAAGAACAGATAGAAAGTTCCAAATGTAGTGCAAGCCCCCTAATTTTGGCAAGCTTTCCAGCACAGCACCCAAGGGGGTGATCCCAGCCAGAAGAACACTTTGGCAAAGAGAAATCTTTAATAGCAGACACATCTGCTGTAAAATTTTGGCTGTTGTTAAGCCAGAGAGACCTGGTTAAGGACCAAGTAATTTTAATATCTACTGAAATACATATATTTCTGAGCTGGTTTGGGAACTGGGSTATTTCACTGTCAAACTGATGATCTAACAGTGAGGGTGTACAAGAGACAGATATTTCTAACGTTACTGTAACTAAATGAACAATGTAATGTAATTATTAATAAAAAAAACCTTCCGTGATGACTTGTGAAGGAATGTGGTCTTAGTTACCAAAACACCCTGGGGTCACTGTATTATTCAATGCTCATTTGGAAAAAAATATCCAAAATACTACAATTGCTTATTTTGCAGCAGCTACATGTGCTACATAAKTTCTTTGCAATGTTTATTTTGCTCTGGAGGAAAAGTCTACATAAGACTTTATACTTCTCCAGTTTCCTGCACCTTAAAAATCAAGCACGTGCTTGAACTGTGATTTATGAACTGCGATTCTTAGACTCAAAATCCATAGTAGGAGGCAATGTTGTTGTCTCTGTTTTTCATGGTAGAAAAAGTGAAATAGTCATGATTATCCACAAGAACATCATTGTCAGAATGAATTTAACCTTTTTAGTGCATGAGTCATCTTTATGTTAAATGTGCTGCACATAAAAAGGAGTACTAAATTATCTCCTGTCTGGGGKTCTTACTGGGGTTTAAATAATAATAGCTGGTGAACAAAGCTGTAGCAGAGAGAGAAATGCAGACTTGCAACCCAGACTTGGGATTTTAAGCATCCAGCATTTYCTTGTGTTTTCTGGTTGGTCAGTCAGACCTGTTTATATTTTAAATGTGAAGTACAATTCTTTCTTGGAAAGTATCTTGAGGCTGTCCAGTTGTTGCAGGAGATACAGACACACCCTTTTAAAAAAACTGTTCATGACTTTGCTGGAAATAGCTCAGTATGGCATTGATTTGTGAGTCAAAGGATGGACCTCTGTGCGAGTTCTGATCACACTTGTGCCTTTCCCTTTAATTAATTAAAAAATACTGGGATGGTTGGACCTTTTTGCTTAGGTGTCCAGTGTCAGACAGACTTGTAAAAAGATATAGTTCACCTGGGTTTCATTAGGAGAATAAAAAAGAAGCTTAYCAAGCTGCCCTGCTGGGAAGGGCAGAGCCAGTGCACAAGGCCACCCTGTAGTTCCTGCCCATGATTTCTTGGCCAGTTTTTCCAGTAAACACTGGAAAACATTTTTTGGAGTTGTTTCATTGCTCAGTAGGTTTCTCTCACTAATGAGGGAGTCTTAATAGGCAGGAAATCTAGAAAAATAAATAAGCCATGTCCTCCAGTGTTCAGTCAAGGTGAAGGGACCTCAAGCCATGAGAAAGAAAGAAAGAAAGAAAGAAAGAAAGAAAGAAAGAAAGAAAGAAAGAAAGAAAGAAAGAAAGAAAGAAAGAAAGAAAGAAAGAAAGANAAAGAAAGAAAGAAAGAAAGAAAGAAAGAAAGAAAGAAAGAAAGAAAGAAAGAAAGAAAGAAAGAAAGAAAGAAAGAAAGAAAGAAAGAAAGAAAAGAAAGAAAGAAAGACCTTCTTTTGCCTGCTTTTGTGTCCTGGACCTTAGCTATTTCTAGGGGATTTTATTCTACTGGTGATTGAAAGGAAATTGTTTTTTGCATGCTTGGGAAAGACTTCCTCYTGACCAAGTATAGCTTTTTCAAGGTGTATTAAGTAAATAGGGTGTGATTATGGGCTTTTGAAAATTAAGGCAAATTTCAAGTAGTGTTATCCTGTTGGTGGGGAATGGGATGGCYGAAGAGAGGTGATCCCAGGCCAGGCTGCTTTGGGCAAATCCATTTTATTTCTGTAGGATTGCACACTTAAGTATTCTTGAGAAAACTTTTTTCTTGAAAAAATTAAGTTGCAATTAWGATATCTTTTTAGCTCTGTGACCACAATTTAATGTTTTTCCCCATCCCAGGTACTGATGTTTTAATTCAGTCATTTTAATTCTGTCATATTAATTTAGATCCACAGTAGCCTACCCACTTTAAATCTGAAGGAAAACATGTSAGATCAGAAAATTTAATTTCTATCACCTCCATAGTGGATGGCTGAGCACTCCAACCCTTGCTACAGTATCAGCTTTATTAGCACACCACACAGCTTTTTGCCAAGTCAGAGAGGACAATTCTGGTGTGCTGTTTCTGCAGCCATCAAGGATTTTACAGACTGCTCTGCCTGCCATGTGTTGGCTCTACCTGCTCAGATCTTCTGAAACTTTTGCAGGGTCAAAGGCTGAAAGAGCAGTTTTGAACTCTTACATCTGATGTAAGAATTWATTCACACTTTTGGTAGTTGGAATATTTCTACAATGTCTTGCAGTCAATTTATTAAAACACCAGTRTCTTTTACTGAGGCATCATTAATAGAACAATAAAAGTAGTGCAAATGTTCAAGTGACTCCTGGCTGTTTATTGATGCAGTTCTCTGTGGTTTTTTTCCAAAAAAAACATGTCTGAAATGCTACTGGAGCTGCTGCAATCCACCTGGTGAATGGGGAGTTTCAGAGAAACAACACCCTTCACTGCCAACTCCAGCAGAAGCAGTATTTCAGTGCAAGTAGAAAGAGCAGTTCCTCTGGGTCCAGGCAGTTCCTCTGGGCTGTTTCATCAACACAGCCTTCACCTGACTGAAACAGGGCAGACATACTTAATGAGGATCTTCAGGAGGCGCTGGACCCGTGCCTGGCAGGAGGATTAAGTTAAAAAAAATAATTTGGGCAAACTGCTGACCTGTGCTTTGGCAGAGGCTCATTACAAATTTGAAACAGCAGAGTAAGGGCCCAGCAGCYCTTTCAAGCACTGGGAAAAGGAACCACAAGCAGAAAACACTTGCATTTTATTTGGCCCTGAGCTTCTTGGAGGAGGCCATATCATGGAATGAGCAGAGTAGGAGTTCATTCCCYCTGAAAGGGCAAAAATCACAACTCTCCATACAGAGAAAGAAGGGGCTTTTATTTTAACTTGCTGARAACAGCCAAGGAATCTAGTCATTATTCTGGCCAGGTTTATGCTAGAAGGACATTGTCAAATGCTTTATAAAACAGATTATAAAACTCTTCAGCACTTCAACACTTTCTCCTAAATGCATGAAAATAATTCTTCCATTACCAGTTGCAGCCTTCACCACTTGGCAGCAATCTATCCCCCCTCCCCACTTTAATTTATATTTAAAAAATACCATTACACATACATTACACATTGAATTTGTTCTTCAKTGGCTTGTAAGTTCACCTCTCCCTATCTGCTCCACAGAGAATAGAGATTTGGGATGGAGAAATGATCTAAATGAAGAGAGGAAAAAAGTGGTAAAGGAAAAGAAAGTGAAAATATTGCAACTGCATCTGTTTGCACACTCCTTTGGCTGTGATCACCATTCCTAAGTCTGGCACGATGCAAGAAAGATTATTACTTAAAATAATTGCTTTACATCTCTGAAGGATAGTTTGTTAGAATCCCATATGAACAACAACTTCAGCTACAGGGACTAACAGGAGAGAGAAGTTTGGTGACAGGGCCACAGAATGATTAGGAAGTTACTGCAAATGGTGGAGAGTTTGTCTTCCATGATGAGGAGCATTTTTTGTGACAACCTCCATGTGTGTGTGTGTGTGTGTGTGTGTGTGTGTGTGTGTGTGTGTGTGTGTGTGTGTGTTTGTGTGGGTTTGTGTAAGGGAGGGGGTTGAAAAGGATAGATGCAGCTTCCCGTGCTTGTTCTAGTAAGTCTGTCACCACTAAGTGAATTTGAAAATGAACCTCTGGTGAAAGGGCAGCTCCAGACAAGGGGGAGTTACCCCTCTGCTCCCAAAGCCCTTCACCCCCCTTTTATCCTGGCATGCTACTTCACTATCTAAAAGATCCCAATGCAGGGATCAATTCCAGGCTTCTGTTCACTGTTGTAAATTCAGTTGTGTTCTTTCCATCCTGTCACTGCTCCGGGGAGCCTGCACTAATGACCCTCTTTGATCTTCATCCATGGAATTCTTYGAGGTGCTGGATTTCCAACCTTTACCTTTCCCAGAAGAGAAAAGCCTGATTCTCCTAGTATTTGAGTTAGCCTTGGATTTGTTAGTCTGCACAGCAGCTCCTGGGTTCCTGGGCTGGTGGCAGCTTTCTTCATTCTTTAGGAACTGCTCTCTGCACACACACAGAAGGGGGAAGAGCCGGCTAAGGAGGAGATTTCTAACAACAGAAAAAGGAACTGAGCTTATTGTGGAGGACAAGCAGAATGTGAGCCAATAGTGTTGTGCAAAAGGCGCTTTAGGAGGCTTATTGTCTGCATGGCACATTAAGTGGTCCTTCAAGTTTTCTTAAAGTTCTTGAAGACTCAATGGGAGCACTTATTATCTGGGGTACTGTAATTAAGAAAGGATGTGACCCAGTTGGACAGAGATCAGAGCAGAACACTGGTGATGATGAGATKGTGGTTAAAAAAGAGCTTCAGAAGGTGCCTGAACATGGGATGGCTTAGYCCAGACATGCCTAGCATGCTTAGCCTAAGCTTAGCATGAAAAGTAAGGGGAACACAGTAACAGTTTTCTATGTATCRATTGAGTACAGAAAGGAATAAAAAGACCTTTTTTAATGTGCCTCCAATAAGAAATAACTAGTTTGTATTGGAGAAAGTGAGATAAATTGAGATAAGAACAAAAATATTTTTGTTGCCAAATATCATAGGTCTGTGCAATAATTCATCCAATAAGTATATAAAGTCATTCCCAATAAAAGTATGCATAAACAAACATGTTAAACAGATGCTGATGAAAATCACATTATCTACAGATAGCAAATTCCCTTATATTCCTATTTCCTAAAAATCTTTGTTTATTTTTCATCTCAGCTGTAAGAAGAAAACACACCAATGCACAGGACTTTTTGTATATGTGTATTTCACATTACTGTCTRCCCATACTATGTTAGAAAGCAAGGTACACCCAAATTCCTTAGACTGCTGYGATGTGGATCATTGCATACCTATCTCAATGCCTTCCCCTTGGAAAGGAAGACTTTTTCTCTGACCTGGGTCATTAGTTCTCCAAGTTCTTACATTTTTTGTATGAGTCTGGTAGACTGAGTAAAAAGTCACCTTGAGCAATGGCTCTCCCAGGATTTTCTTGGAACCAGCAAGTTTTCCCTGTTAATTGTCTTCTCCTCATCTTGGGATGAATTGTAACGTCTGCTAGAAAACTCAGAGGGAAAGAAGACAATGCTTCTTCCCTGATTTTTTTTTCCTTGATTATTTATATATAAGCTGGACAGGAAATCTCCTGCTCACCGAGACAGTATGTTCCGCACATAAATTAAAGAACATAACTAC
The DNA here is from genome assembly GCF_030028575.1 of Malurus melanocephalus. NCBI lineage: Eukaryota > Metazoa > Chordata > Aves > Passeriformes > Maluridae > Malurus > Malurus melanocephalus. Next base: position 5,823,695 of record NW_026623233.1, on the reverse strand, counting down.
ATCTGCCACTACAGATTTTTTTTAAATTTTAAGATTTTTCAATGTTACTACACAATACATACCATGTTACATCTGATAGAGACTGCAGACWGAAAAAGTTAATTTCTACCTTATTTCCTCTACCCAAATATGCCCTGCTAAATTGAATAAAAACTACCCTGAAAGAAAAGAAGCTATGAGGCAATTTTTTTCTTCTCACAAAATAATTTCTCATTTTATCCTTTAAAAATGTGGCTACATAAATGAAYAAATATGACATTTATTCAAATTGCCTTAATCTATAGAAAATAAGTGGATTAGAGTGTTACTGTCAGATCAGTTCAGGCTTACTGTTTAGCTTTTGTGGAAAAACTAAATGTGACAGGTGTAACCAACCTAATGTAAGTTGAATCATTGTGATATCTCTATTTATTTCTGATGGCAACACATCTCTTTTAAGCCATAAAACCATGTTATACAATTGAATTATATAGTGTACAAAACTTAATTGAAATAGAACTTGTCATTTACCTTCATCTCTACATTTAATTTTTAAAGAAAAAGTGATCAAAGAAGTTACAGAAAATTGTATTTTAAAATATTTTGTTAGGTATACTCACCTATAAGACAAATTCAGAACAAAGATTTCTTGAAATATGGATTGACTTCTGAATCCATTTTCTGCAAACCAGTCCATCCAGAAGACAGATGTCAGCCATGTGCACACAGGTGCTCCCATGTAGTCAGTGGGAACAACAGGATATGCTCAGGATTACCATTTGAAGCTGCCATTTGATATTCATACAGGCCAGAAACATTCTGCAACTTTTACTTCAACTCTGCTCAGTAAAGTGCTTGTACTTTCTCTGTTTTGGGAAATATAAAATATGTTTTCATAATAAAACCCCCCAGCTTGCTAACCACCAGATACTTTAATTTAAAAAAGCAATCAAAACTTTGTCAAAATCAGGTATTAAAAGGCTTCTGGAAGTCCATTTTCATGTATTGTTGGTAACAGCAGATAATTATTAAACTTACATACTACAGAGAAGTGAAATTATAKGGAAGACCTCCAAAGTTCAAATTAAATTTTAGACATTTCTGTGACATTTTCAGATATCCCTGTCACAGTATTTCAAGGACTACTTATAGAAAAGACCCTAGAAAGAACACATTGACTCTTTAGATGCTGATAATTCATACTCAGAAAGAACAAATGAAATGTGTGGTGTTCTGACAAATGCAGGAATTCTGATAAAAATCTCTGTAAGCTATCTGGAAGCAATAGTAACTGTGAAGATGCAAAAYGTGTGTGTTAGCTCAAGCATGCATATATTGAGCATGCATCAGAGCAGATGAGCACTATACATATAAATTCTGATCCTGAAGTGTTTATTTCYAGCATTTATCACAATTTCATTCAGCAGGAAAACTCACATATGTAGCATTTCCAGGATGATAACTGCATGATGTGTACTGCATAAACCAGTCTGACAAAACACTATTTTCACATTTGATCATTGAAATTCAGCTCTGGCCTTGCACAGGACACCCCRAGAATCACCCTGTGYCTGAGAGCATTGTCCAAAAGTGTCTTGAACTCTGTCAGGTTGGTGCTGTGACCATTTCCCTGGGCAGCCTGCTCCAGTGCCCAACCACCCTGTGGGTGAAAAACCTATCCTAGTATCCAACCTAAACCTTTCCTGAGACAACTTCAGGCCATTCCCCCAGGTCCTGTTGCTGTCACTGGAGTGAAATCCAACTTTATCCTGGGCTGCATCAAAAGAAGTGTGTCTAGCAGGATGAGAGAAGTGATTCTGTCCCCTCTAATCCACTCTTGTAAAACCCCATCTGAAGTACTGTCCWGCTCTGGAGACCTCAGCACAGACTGTTGGAGTCCAGAGAGTGACCGTGACAATGACCAGAGGGCTGGAGCATCTCTCCTATGAAAACCGGCTGAGACAGTTGGGCTTGTGATCTTAAACTAACAGAGGGTAGATTTCAATTYSATRTAAGAAAGAYATTTTTTACAATGAGCRTGGTTAGACACAGAAATAGGTTTCCTAGAGAAACTATGGATATCCAATTCCTGTAAGTGTTCAAGGCCAGGTTGGATGAGGTCCTGAGCAACTTGGTCTAGTGAAAGGTGTTCCTGTCCATGATAGGGGTGCTGAGCTAGAGGATCTTTAAATACCCTCCTTGAAGGGTCTCCCAATCCAAACTGCTCTGTTGTTCTRTGATTCTATGATGTTATGATTCTACATATTTATAGCCTTAATTTTCAAACATATTCATTAGCTTAAAATCTCCATTTGATACCGGTGTCTTCTTACTTCAGATGCCTCTCTTGTTTATATTCAGGTGTCATGTACCCTAAATCGTACATAGGAAGATTGGAACAAGTTTCAGCAAAGTAGAAAATGTTCAAATGGAACAAAAAGCTATGGGTAAAAAAACAGGAAAAAGGACAGCAATAAAATATGCCCATTCTTGGCACAGAAATAGTTAAATATCYCATCTGCTTTGGCATTTTCTGAGTAACTATTTTATTGATAGGATTTTATGTTTATAGACTTGCTTCTTTGGATCATCTCAGAGATTTTCAATAGAAAAGTTAAGGAAATTTTATTTGTATACTTTTGATAGAGGAATACTGTGATAGTTTTATTTGTCATAACTAAATGAATACTATCAATTCAAATAGTGATTCAATTCAATTAAACAAACGGTGCAATTCAGTCATCACCACACATACTGAAAAGCAGGAAATGATCTCTCAGTTACCTACTCTGACTTCTGCAACATATGTTTTAAATTTATACGTGTAACTCAGGAAAATGAGCATGTACTCCAGAGCACAAAGTGAAATATTTCTCCAGCTATAGTGATGCCCTTTATATTTTATTCACAGGTTAAATGCATTGACTCATCCAGGAAAAGAGTACAAACTTATAGTATCTTTTCTGTTCTTTGATAGCAAGATTAGAGGTTGTTATTTCCTTCTGAACTAATTTTTTGAAGTGAGATTGTTAGCAGAGCAGTGTTGGCTGGTCAGGTCTCATTATTCAGATGCTATCACATTATTTTCTTGCTTTTTCAGTTTTGAAGCACATTCAGAAAATGAGCTTTAATGCACAGGAAAGGTTTTTGTCAAGACAAAGGATGTACCCAGCACTGCTTCTCCTTTTGTAAATTATAGTGACTTTGTTCTTACTGAATCCAGTGGAACAGACCATCTGAAAAAARAAGAAACAAAAGAGCAGTTTTGTGCTCTTTCCAAAGTAGTCTGTGGTAAAACAGACAGGAAAGGGAATGAATATGGAAGTAATAAGAGGAGTCTGAGTGCAGATTTAAAATGTGCTGTATACCCAGTTCACACTTTACCAGGTTAAAATCCATGACCTTTAACATAATTTTTCCTGCTATTCAGCTCTTGCATGACATGGAARCCTGAGGTACCTTTTATTCTGTGTGAGACAGCATTCTGACTGCAGAATGTTTGGGGTTACAATCTAATCTGTGAAGTATTTGTCTAAAAAAATATGACATGGCTTCTTTTGCTGCTGAAAATAGGAAAACTACCGAAAAAAACCCTGGCAGAATTGGTTTTCTAAATCTTTGGGTTCATCATTACATCTCAACTCTTTATTGATAACAAGACTTGTGTTAAAAATAATATTCCCTTCGTTAAGCCAAACTGATACTGTCCAGTGCCTTCAAAGAGGCAAGAATATTGTCAAATAAAATAGATTTATGAGAATGAGCTGGTGTGAAATCACCAACCACTTTAAAACTAATTTTGCACATTGAACTTATTAAACTACTGAAAGCTAATTGAAATATTGCACAGACTTGGAGATGACAGGAGTAGCTCCTCCCAATAAATTGTAGTTCAGCCTCTGGCTGATGTGTAAATATTCTCCATTTTGGTCTGTTTCTAATGCACTCATTTTATTTAATAACACGAAACAGTGAAGTTGTTAACTGGTTCTTTCTTGCACCTTTTTCAGTGGGTCRGGTTACATTATCTTTCCTTGTTCATCAACATCTTGTCTCTTTTACCTAAAGCAAGGGCCYTATGATCATGTCTCCCTTCCATACTGGAAAACACTGTAGGAGTTGCCTAAGCTATTTCAGGTACTGAAAAATGCCTTCCTGTAAATGTGGTGCTGTGTCCCAGCAAATTGCTTTGAGTACATGGCAGCTGGCATTGCTCTGCTCTGTCTGATCCTGTGGCAATTTCTCTCTTCTGCTGGTCTGATTGATAGATACTGTTTGGCACTGCCTCAACCATCTGAAGAAAAACTTGAATTAGATTATTTAGCAGTCTCCCTCCTTGTCTTAAATTTCTAAAAMTGGATTGGGCCTGTGTGATGGAATTAATAAAAATTAGTAAATTAAAGGTGGGTTGAATAATAGGAGCCCTTCTGATAGGTCTCTCCTTTATTCTTCTGATTTTATCATCAAATAGCTGGCAAGAAAATCTTTAGATTTTGAAAGATGATGAACAGATCTCTCTGCAACTGGATTTTTTGTTGAGTTCTTCATCTATATCATGAAAAAACCAACTTGAATTTGTTGAGAAAGAAAAAGATGAAAAYTGGTAAGAAAGGAGGGGAGAAACCCATTTACTCAAGAATGAACAAATTGTTCTGTGATCAGAAAATCAGCGTCCTGTAACTCAGTTAAACTAAATTTTATAACATGGACCAAGCAGAAGGGGAAACTGAATCTCAGGTTGGTCCCCCACTGCAGGTTGGTCTTGTCACAGTGGGGCGACTTTCTGGTCCAGGAACTGTATCTTCTCCTCTTTGCTGCTGAGCAGTCATTCCATTTGGCTTGTACAATGTTGTGCAAATTGATTCTGACACGTCTGATTTTGTAGAAAATTGCCTTTTATTTGCTTTTGTGGTCAAGAGTACACACATTTTTCTATACAGCAACTCCCRTGAAAACTATCCATACTGCTTCACCAGCCAGCCAGGATAAAAGCATCTGCCTGTGATGGAAGAAAATTATTGAGATGTGAACAGGGATTCRACAAAAATGGAGAAAATGATGAAATTGTGGCTGAAATCCAACTTATGGAAAACTAATGACATGTGAAACCATTACATAAGGCATATGTTTCTGTTCATTTCCTTTGTGTACCAGGTCAGCTTGACTGGATTGTAACATTATGAGTAGGCTTTTATCATCTGCAATGCTCAGATGACTTACTGTAGGGCTGAGATTAGAAAGTGGTTTTATAACAGTTCAGTGAAAGTAATCTGTGTTATTGCTCACCAGAGAATGCTGTCATTTTAAGAAAAATGCAAAGTTCAGACGTCAAAGTTCCATGAGGGTGGAAGAAAAATCCATTGTGGCCTAACCCCTTTTGCCTTTAACTTGGGAAGGGTTATGGAGGAGTGTAAAGTGGTCTACCACAAAGGAGCAAGACAACTACACGTCTAAAATATTTGTAGAYCATGCAATTTCTGCCTTTTTTGCAAACATTCACATCTGTGCTCTCTGTTTGGGAGGTACAGATGTACACAGTAATTAATATAAGCCCCAAACAGTAGGAAACATTTCTTGATCTTGATTGGAAATAGCAAGTTCAGCAGCATGAGAGTATGCAAGGGTGGCTTCTAGAGTAAAACAAGGAATTATCCTTCAGCTGCCTTCTCCAGCAAGCATTTCCTGTCCCTGAATTTCTTTTAAGAAAAAAATTTTAGCAAGTAAAATTCTTTTGACAGGAGAAAAAATAAAAACGTGAGTTAAGAAAAATTATTAATGGAATTAATATGAATTCTCATCCATAAATTCCATGTATTACRAAACCACAATCTAAACATTTAATTTAGAACAAATATGGTGAATATATGATGGAAGCATAATGACATATCTATTAAATTAGATAGTTCATTCCACAGACCATAGTCAGTTTTAGCTCTAAATAATATATTCCAAAGAGCCTAATATAAGCTTGGTTTTATGCAGTCAAAATATCCAGAGGACATACAAAGGGAGGAAAGGCATGTGAACCTATGTGCATGTATTGGTGGGTTTGCATCTGCTTATTTTATTGTTATTTAGCAAGTCAGGTGCACAGACAGAGTATTTTTCTTGCTGTGGGGTGCTTGGTTTCAAGATATGAAACCTTAAAAGCCTAAACATACAGTAAATTCTTGTACCTGTATATGCATRTGTATATAGGATTATTATTTAAGAAAGTTTTAAGCTTGACAGTTTATATGGGATGTATTTTAATGACTTCTGGGAAATAATTTCCAGTCTTCTTTTGTGCTTTCCTTGACTAATTTGCTAAATAACAGACCTCTTTACTTTCACAAAGTATCTTCACGTTTCAGCTTCAACTTAACCTACAGAAATAACTCCCCAAATCCTAAAAAAAACCCCAAACATTCACTACCRTGAATTAATTAACATATGAAATTCTCCAGATGTCAACATTACCTCTTTCATCTCAATAGCATCTGGAATTAAATTCTTTTGTGCAAAAAAGAGGCCTTACCTCAATGTTTTTAAAGTAACTGCTTTTTAATTATAGGTACAATAGACCTATTCCCTAACTGAAGCAAAATTTCCAGCAGGTATGCATTCCCAAGGTGGCTACAATGATTCACATTTTTCTTTCAGTACTATTCTGGTAAACAGAGAACCTGATCTGGAACAATACTAGACATTAAAAGTCTCATCTGATCACTCAATGACTGGCTGCCCYGAGCAGCAGAATATCAATACCTTGGTCCTAGATCAACATTGATTGTCTCCTTTAGAGATAAATGAAGAGAGATTTAATACCCTTTTGAAATGTGTCTGATGGTTTAGATGATATAAGAGATGGAACAGTTTWTGTATAGCTTCTGCACTGAAATTATGCAAAAATATTTCTCTGAAATGAGATATGAATTAGACAAAAATTTTATGGCAAAGTTTCTATGGTAAAGYAATTTACTATTCTATAACAAAGCACAGAAAGAGGTATCTTTGGCTAGTGGTAAATTAATTAGTGTGCCACTTTTAAATTCTCTATTAAGTATTGTTCTATTCATTACTCTATGATTATTCTAGTCAAGCATAATTAAAAGTTCAGCAGTCATCAGCAAACAAAATATGTATCTCATGTGAAGAATCTAAACCAAATATTTAAGAAAAGCTACTGCTGGGGAGTTTTGGTTTTGTTATGCCTTTTATGCCATTCATGCCAGTTTGTTTTCTATCTCATTGATACTTGAGTATTCTTTGTTTGATCATGTTGTTGGAATATTGTGCTTACTTGAAACAGAATTTGAGATATGCACAGCTCCCTAAGCATTGATATTACAGTATTTTAAAATTAATTCTTATTATCTGTAGCTGTTCAGTGAACTTCCATGGAGAATGTTGTGAAGYAATTTACTAGCATTTGCAATTTAATTCAATCTGGATTAAAATTTTGCTTTTAGAAAAAGGGAATAAATGCAAATAAAACAAATAAGTGTTGCAAAACATTCCATTCAGTTGAGAAAWGATTATCCCACAATTTAGCTGGAAGTTAATAATTTGTTCCAACACGGAGGAGAGTCTAGTGTTTCATTAACCACTGATTTGTGGTGATCTAATTTGGGAATTTTATTTTCTAACCCAGATGTTTCCTTTATTACACATCTCTACTTTTTTACGGACATGAAAGAGCAGATGGGAAGGTGATGTTCTATCTCCAACACATGTTCAGAATTTAGTCTCTCTTGTTTGYCCATTGGTTAGAATTCTCAGGTCATCAGATCTATTGTATATTTTACTAAGCTTCCCCTTCTCTTCTTGTCTCCCTCATCTCCYACCAAAAGCAAAGCCTACTAAGCAAAACCCTTTGTTCAAAGCCCAACATGTCTATATGCACATTGAAGTAAAAAACAAACTCACATAGACAAATATTTAGTAAGAGTTTGTTTCACTGTAAAATAATAAAAAAAAAAGAGAAAAGCCTAATTTAAGTTCTTAAAAAGCTGCAGATTAAAATTATCTAGTAGGTAAAGTTAATCCTGGGAGGGTTTTTTAAAGTATGTAATAGCTACAGACTTATGCTAGCTCAGCAGTTCTCCAGCATGTTACTTGCTGAGGTCTTGGGTTTAGCTCATCCAGATTCAGGTACCTATTTGAACCACAAATGTTAGGATCAAAACCACCCCTTGCTGTCTCCCTCATAAGGACAGGATTAATGAGGGTAAAATGACCCAGACAAGACCTGGTAGGAAGAAAATCCTGTATTGATGAAAAGCAAGAATGGTGCTTCAGGGTCTAGCCATCTGAGGGAATCTTATCAGAAAACTCTTTTCAGAAAAGTTTGGAAAGTTAAAGGCTGCTAACAGCACCTTTCAGCTCTGCTTCCTAGTCTCGTTTCATTCTAGAAATTGGGCTTAGGTACATCACAGAAGATCATAGCAGAGTCTTACATATGAGCATTTGTACTGGTTAATATTTAAAACACAAAGCTGTAGGAAGAATGAGAGAAACTAGGAATTCTTGTTCTTATTTTAGAGAAGGAAGATCTTGCCTCTTGAATGAAGAAAATTCATCAGTTCTTCTTGCAAAACAGAGCAGAGTGAAATAAAACCAAAAGTCAAAMAATCCACAACAGCTTTAAAAAACATTAGAGAACTAATTTTAATTTTTTTTTTTCAAGATAGAAGTTCCAAAATACTTAAAAGGTTTTATTTCCGTATTAGTACAAAATTTTTTAAAAATTCCTCTCATACCTGGTTTTTAGTGGATTAAAATGTCTGGCAGAAAGAGACTGAGAGARAAAGACTTCTTTTCTTCCCACAAAAAATGTAGTTTTGCAAACGAGATTTTATTTTCACCTTTCCAAATTTTCATCAGAATTAGGACATTTTCCCTTTCATCTAWGCACCTATAATCTTTCAGTTGTTTGCCATAATGAAAAAAGCAGATAGAATGCYACGTGCTCCTGCTTAGTTTTGGTTCAGTTTGTTATTTTAAGCCAGATACACTATTGCAGTGTAATAGGMTTAGTCTGGGAGCAGTGTGCAGGCTGGATGGGGCTGATGTTGTGCATTAACCTAAATCCACATCCACATTCCACTGTGCTACTGCCCATATTCCCTACTACGGCTCTTGATGCACTTTAAAAGCCCCCACAGTGAGGTTCTCAGATTGGTCTGTGCAGCAAACATTGCAGAGCAAGGTTTTAAGGGGCAGGAGGGAAGGGAAAGGTTAGTGTGTGTTTTTTCACTGGTTTTACACCTTTTATTCTGATGTAGCAGTGTTCTGGTGACAGTAATTCTGCAATGGACTTTCRTCTTCCTTGACCAAATTAAAACTCTTCTAATGAAAAAATTTAACTGAAGTTTAGTTTTGTCAAATTACCTAATTAGAAAAAATCTATTAATTAGTTTTATTCATGCAATATCTGTAGTCATTTTAGCTTTATTTTTGAGACTGTTATCAAAGAAATGCATTTAATGGACCAGCAAAGAGGTCTGTGATTCTGTCACCACCTATTAAAGCATGTACACTGCCATGAGGTTATGAGAATATCTGCATTGCTTTGCAGGCTTCTTATGCACACTAAGGATCATTAACACTCCTTCAGACAGTTTTGCTTGGAAAAGTGTTTTGTTGCAGATGCATAGGCACTTGCCATTAAAAACTACAGGAAGCTGAAAGTGAGGTACAATTCCTCACAGTAGCATAGATATTTCAGCCTGTGAACACTGAGGCTGTTCAGATTTGGATATTTTTTTTTTTTTTTTTTTTTTTTTGCTACAAGACCAGAGGTCTGGCTTACATTAAGAAATATGAAGAAGGAAAAAATAGCTACTTCTTAGTTAACCATCTCTGTGATATTTGTTATCACTAAAGGCAGATATTTGATGTCACTAAAAATGCTCCCTATTCTAATTTTAGGCTGCACATATCTGCCTTCAGGTGTTGTTTGCCAACAGAAAAAGTCTGAATATGAACTGGGAAAGCTTAAGTCTTACTCCTCTAGGGCCTGTTATCCTGCTGTGCAAGTGCAGGTCACTACTCAAGGACCAGGTTCTTAGGGGCATTTTGGCCCTAAAATTTTTTTATTTCAAAAGCATTGCATTTGACTACGTCACTTGCTTTAGTTCCCAAACACTGAACAAAGTTATTAACTTCATTTTTTTTTTTTTTTTCATTTGAAGACAATTTTTGCTTATATCAGTGAGATTTTTGGTTATGTTTACAGGTGACTCCGTTGATCTTGCTATCAGTGGGAGTAAAGAGGTCCTTTTCCTGTTTAACATTGGATCCTTTCTCCCCCATCTCTTCACAAGAGATGTTTATCCTGGTAAAAGAAGAAGTCACTKACAGCTGTAACATCACATATTTTCAATCTGTCAGTTATTATTTCAGGTATATGTACTACTGACCAGTAGTATTATACAGGTTACCTTAGYAGGATTTTACTTCTGCTTCCACTAGAGCAGCACCTTGATTACACGTTTTGGATTCTCTTTCTGTAATTACAGCCCTTCTTTGGCTTAGAGTTGAAATAAATGTTTTAAAATTATCTTCAGGGGGAAAAAATTACCCAGCATGGCTGAAAATCCAGATTCACATCAGTTTATTTTTGGTATGCATTAATCTGATMCATTTGCCTCATGTCACAGACAAGTTTACTGCTGTTGTTGTCTCCATGTACACAGTTAGAGTAGATCCATCCAAGAGTCAGTGGACCACTGATGCTAAGACCAGGCCCAGGAAATTTGTGAAGAAGCTATGCTCATRACATTACCTCTTTAAAAGAATTCAGATAAAGAACTGTGTGAGTAGGATCAATATGTATATTTACACTTTATGTGTGTGGCTTTGTATGCTCTGATTAAATCCTTCATCTTGGTATAAATGTGTGTTACTTATTTTAAAATTAGTCTGAAAAATGATTACAATTTCTGTCTTGGAATGTAACAATTCCCATACAACGATGTGCAATTTATCACTAAATTAAAACAAATGACTTTGCTAATTTTTTCAGAGTGATGTGGTTAACATTTGTGAATTGATAGAATAGAACATTTGTTTTTAAAATTTTTCCATGGAAAAAAGTAATGATCTTACCTTTAGTCTAAAAGTTAGCACACAGGGTCAAAACTACACTGAATAATGATCCTGACCAGAACTCTGCTGTGGAGTTCTTCCTAGCAATGCCTTTACTACTCTTTAGATAAAGTCCGTGTGAGTGTGTGTACACAAGGAATGGAATTGGCTCAAGACACATAAACTGTTTAGAAACAAGCAGTTGTTTCAAAATTTTTGTATTGTTACTCCTAGAATTGCTCACAGTATTTCTACTTGTTTCAAAAAACCTAGTTTACACTTCTTGTACTCTTGTATAATCATTTATCTTTCACATCTGACCTTTCAKGTTGCTTACATAAGACATAAATAACTTTCAAATTCACCTTTTTTTTTTTAAATGAATAATCACTCATTTTTAAAGAATTCTGTTTAGACCAAAAAAAGGGCGAAGATGATTAACAATAATTATTTATTGTTCCCTCCAAAGATCACATTTACATCAATGTTAAATAAAAATATCAAGCCTGCATTTGTATATCATATGCTTCCCTTTCTTGTTGAGCTCTCCTTTTATTTCTTGTGGAGTGGTTTCTGGATGAGTTTTAGTGYAGAAACATAAACACTGGATCACCATGGTATTTCTGGCCATACTTCCAGAGCAATTGAAGGAAGGAATCCATAGGCACCATTGTCATCATTGATGGGGAAGCTTTCAGGGTAGTTTTGCAGATGCAAATGCTTGGGTAAAGTAATTACAGACACGTCCATTTTTCTCTGGTGTCAATGTTTAAGTATTGTGGAATGCTGCTCTGCTCAGATTGAAAATCTTTCCCTTCCCCTAAACAAGTAGAACTCTCTTACTGTTTAAAATTATTAACAAAAYCTGTCAAATGTTCTCTAAAGAACATTTACCAAGGATGTGAGGAAAGTTGCCTCAACAACTTAAAAGAAGGTCAAGAATATTTCAGTGTCTTACATGAACCTCTTATGCACACCTCCTCTCTTTCTTCAAGCTTTGTCCCACATAATTTGGCTTTAACACATTGGCAGGGRTGCACTCKTTAAATGTAAGCATCCTTCAAATATAGCTTCCTTTACTCCACCCTGTCATGTCAGACACAGAAATTTTGTGGTTTTCTCATTTTCAATTTCAGAAGAGAAAATTAAAATGCATGCAAATTTCGCAAATAAATTCCAGATCATGGAGACTATCAAATGTAAGCTTAATATCTATGAGATCACTGATTTCCGCTTCTTTGTTCTTGACAGCATAATATAAGCTTCAAGAGGAAAAGCCATGRCATCTGGTTTGAAATAAAACTTTATAAACCACCTATTCCCCTGAYAGAATAGCTGGCAATAACCTGAGATGATCATCTGTGAATGAACACAGTCATTCCTCTGGACATGACMTCTGAGTTCTGGGACTGCATGCAACTGATTTTTGTTGTTTTGTTTCTTTTTTTTTTTATTGTTCTTTGACGGCACATAAAAACCACCCAGACAAGGATTGTGTTATGGCAGATGCTCTATACAATATAGGATTATGCCTTCARTGTACCCCTAAGGATATTCTGGCTCTTGTCCACCCTTAGATGCTTCGCCAACCAGAGCAAAACATGAAGATCATCTTTGTATTAACAGCCTTCTCCAAAGCAGTGGAATTTGGATAGATGTTTGTCTATTGAGCAAAAATGCATTAGAAATAAGTTGTAAAATTAATTGATTGAAGCATTGAGTTAAACATAGAAAAAAACCGCAAATCTTCTTAACTTCTTCTGAGGTGCAAAGCTAAAAAAAAAAAAAACAAACCAACAAACAACCCAACAATAAAGTAAAATATATTTGTCAAACATGATTATCAACTTTTTAAAAATAACAGCAAGGATTTATGTTTATAGCCATTATTTACAATTTTATGCCAGTGGGGATGGATAATCTGGATGTACTCAGCTCTGGGTACATATTGTTTAAAGCAAATATACTGGAAATAAATGCACGCAAAAAACTTTAATGAGTTGAAAGATAGCTTGAGGAARCAAAGGGTGTTTCATTGTTACATTTATCTGCAATATTCTTTAAAAATTTGAGAATTATTTATCTTAAATACTTTTATGTTTCTCATCAAGGCAAGGAATGCTGAAAAATAAACTGAAACATACTGCATGGAATGTTTTTTATGGAGAACTTGAAAATATACAATCCAAATAACAAAACAAGAAAACTGAAACCTGTCTTTTTTTCTRTTTACTGATGATATTAAACATTTCTGTTAAAGGGGAAAAAATTCCGCTCATCTTGATGCCATCCAGATTTTGTTAAAAAAGGTCTTATGTCTTGTTCCTACTTTGAATTTATTTAATTTTTTTTWAAWGAAATGATTCTYAATGATACTGGATGCATCATCCATGAAATGCAACAGTGGGCTTCTACCTGCATGAAGTTCAGGAAATCTTTCCACCCTTTTTTATCTGACTTACAGAATGTTAAAATAGTTAATATAGTCAAGATACTGTCTAGGAAATATGTATGTGATTCCCTTCCAGACTGCATTATCATACAAACTTATGAGTCTAAAAATCATACCTTTTCTTCTCCTTACTTTTGCTGCAATTTTTTTAAATGCTTTTAAACTGGGAAGATCTAAATAGTGAAACCCAAAATGGTTTAAAGGGAGATGAACCATGTAAATAGAACACATGGATTAAGGAAGTACATAAAAAATAGAGAAAAAGAACAAATAGAAGTGGTGAAATAGTACAAAGAATTTTTCAAGAAACATTTCAACCTAATTAAATTCTGGGTGTGGCTTCAGTCTGTGCAGAGAGTTTTATTGTACAGTAACATTTGTGAATAATCTGAGAAAACTCTTGCTCATATGAATGTTTTCAGACAGCAGATTCCAAATCTGTAAGTCATGGTTTTGTCTCAAAATGTTTTCCAATAAACAGGGAACCAAAATTCACTGTGGGTGGAGCAGCTGTAGAGCTTGGCTCTTCTAGTCAGAGAGCAAAAAAACCCAAAATCCTGTGGCAATGGAGGCAAAATATCTAGGGCCTTACTCAAAGGATGTCAATACACACATGATGAAGTTTTAAGTTCAAACAGACCAGTAAACAGAACAGTTGCTTACTGATTTTGATCACTTAATCTTTTTGTAATAAAAATTACAGGTTATCAATAAATTAATATTAAATGTTGCAAAAAAATTGTTAATTAGGGACCTTAAAGACCTAATTAGGGACCTTAATCCAGTTCCAACCCCCAGGCCATGGACAAGGACACCTTTCTCTAGGCCAGGTTGCCCAGAGCCTTATCCATCCTGGCCCTCCAGGGATTGTGTCCATAATTCTTTGGGTAACCTGTTCCAGTGCCTTACCACCTTCACAGGAATGTTTTTTTTTTTTTCTAATATCTTGTCTAAACCTACTCTCACTTTGAGTCCATTCCCCCCTCACCGTATGCTCTTGTAAATTCGGTTCTCTGCAACTTTCTTGTAGGCTCTGTRCAGTTTTCCTTACATGCCAGAAAAATCTGTATTTCTATAGAAAAAATCATAAACTCTTCAATATTTGAATCAGAAATTCATTCTTGATAACTACATCTGATTATCAGATATCAGAAGTATATCCTTGAAATTTATTTACTCATTTAACAAGATTTTTTTTCAACAGGTATCTTCCTGGATTATGTGGGAGTGTAAGATGTGTGTTTGAAGATAAGTGCCAGAGATGATTTAAGGAAAACAAAAAAAAAAAAAAAAAGAAGAATAGCAATAAAGCTATACTATCTAACCCTGAGTTTTATGAAACATTTACTGTGCTGTGAAATACACTTTTTTTTCCCCAGATGGCAATGTGAGGGTCAAGGGGCAAGAGAGCCATGATGCATATGGGAATGCTGTAATATAGGCAGTTTGATGATAATTAGGGCAATAAAACAAATTTTAGAGAAGGAGAGAAATGTCTATACAAACCCAAATCTATGTGCAGTAGTATGTGTTTTAGTGTCATACTGTTGCTGTTTCAAGTGACTAACCCTAACAGAATTGAACTTCAAAAATAGGAGAAAACCTTTTGTTCAGATAGCAATGTACATAAATTCCATAATAAGTAAAATGAGGTTATGAACTACATGAAAAGAGATAATTTTTTTACGTCTTTACCACTGGTCATTTTGTAAAAGCAAAGCTCACATTTTAAAATTCTGRCTTTCTTCTTTAGGAAAGTAGAAACAATAAATACTTCATGTAAATAATGGAAAATAAACACAATGATAATTTAAAGTTCATGTTGCAGTGTTTACTTCTGTTGAGACTTTATTTGCTAAAACTGACCCTGTTGAGTTTTTTTTTGAGACAGTGTCAGTAAGCCCTGAAAGCAAGGGTGGAACTGCAGAGCAGCTGGAAACAGAGGGATCATGGCTTTAATAAYGGCAGGCATGCACCAATGGAATATCGTGTTTGTAAAATCTTTTAGGAACCACACGGTATTTCACTGCTGCACAAGACAACAATGGGACTGTTGCAACTGTCCAGCAKGAAGCTGCTGTGGGTGGTGGGATGCACAGTCTGCAGCTTGTCTAAGGTGGAAGAGCTGTTTTTTTCATTTGAAAATAGGAATAGGACTGTATCCTTGGAGTATTGAGACATGGAAATTTCCCAGGAATTGTAGAATTTCAAAAGTTTCTTTTTCTGATGGCACAAAAAGGTGCAAAAAGCCAAAGGAAAGATTAATAGGTTTACAAAAGCGTTCCTATACATAGTACAGCTTCAAGGAGRGAGCCTATGTTGGTATCTTTAATACACATCTCTGCAGAAGACAAAGACACTATGGGCAACAGGAAAGTTTTTTGTACAAAAGTAACTGATCTTGTTTGATTAGTAAAGAAGGTCTCTTTGGAAAGAGAAAGCTTTTAACCAYGAAAGCTTTGTGGTTAGCCTAGATTAACTTAGCTTCCTGTCTGATGGGAATAGRGAGGCACAGCTGGAGCCTTATCTTGGGTCAAATCCAATCTAATTCTCACAGAGAGCTGGGATAAGGGTTTTTGATCTATTGCTTCAGACTACAGTTTCATTTTGGAATTCACTGTAGCACACGAAAAGCCAAGGTCAGTCGAACTCGTGTGATTGCCATGCCACACGCTCAAGCTTTGCACCATGTCAGTTCAATTAACTATTCAGTCCTCTMTAAAAAATACCTCTGTCTTATGTATTTCAGAGCCATATTGTTTAATTCTTTCTTTCCATCCAGCTTTCAGAGTTAATCAGTAGGTTATAAAATGTTAGACTCACAGAAGGAAAATGAGGTCGTATTTCTGACTATCAGGATTGCATGTGCACAACTGAGATCAGAATTTGACTTACACCACATAAAATTTTTTGGGGGATTGSCCCTGGAAGGCCTCTCTGTCTCTATCTCTTTTGTCTAACCTCAAACTGACAAAGTTTTTTTTTAAAACTATTGGCTGGGGGTGGGCAAGAGGGAAGTTTCCTATTTCACATTTGCATAAAATCTTCTGCTCCAGGTGTCTAACCCAGCTCTAAACATTGCCAGCCGAAATCCACCAGCTGATGATCCTATAAAAGTGGTGCCAAGCACACTGGCTCTTTGTACGGCAGGCAGTCTGTTGGTGAAGGGCCGAATACGGGGTGACTCCATTAGCTCCTGTGAGGGAAGTAAGGAGCTGCCTGATTTATTGTACATTCCAAGCTTGTGACTCATATCAAACGAAATTGTGTAATCACCATATGAATTTTAAGGTAACCTATCAAATTCARATATGTGAGGTGTTAACTACATTCACCTAATAGAAAAGATACACATGCAGAAGGAAGTTGGTCTTATATATGATGGRCACTGAGATATGTAAAGCATTTTGTCCAAAAGGTTTAAACTGCAAAAAAAGAGAAAGATTTATTGTTCTTTTTCCCAGAGACAAAATAGGCTTCCATGGCCAGAAAACCCTGCAAAGAAATGCTGACAGRAAAGTGTTTTATTTTATCATAATCCATGTATATTTTCTGATTGTTGTCTAGTCAGACAAGTCAAATACTTCTGAGATGCATAAAAAAGTGCAGTCAAGTTCACTTTTATTTACATTAATATTTCAGGCAAGCAGGTCKGCACAAATGGACTTATTTCAAGCACCAGAATTAAAACCCTCTGTCAGACAACTAGAAGCTCTGTATAAATTTGAAGAAGTACCAAAACCAGTAATACAATTTTCCTAAAGTAACCATCAGATCCTGATGAAGACAGCTGTACTTTCTGAGTCTCACTCCAAATATGAAATTTGATTCTTTCCCTCTATTATTCCTTCCTCTGGGATTTGTCTTGACCCATCATTTGCAGTTAGAGATTTTAGCACTGGAGAGTTCATTCACTTCTGTCCCTCCTTACAAAGCGCAAGGAGGAAAGTATGAAATACTTTGTCCAGTTCTCCTTCAGTGCATCTCTACCCATACATGYTTTATTCTGAGAAAAAGAATTAACTCTGAAATAGAGCAGGGTCATCAACAAAGGCACTGGAACCAAAGACAGAGTTCTGAATGACATTCAGCAGAGCCAGCGGCCAGTATATTACTAAGAGGCATTTGTGAGAGCCAGCTGTTTCCAGCTGCTGTCTTGCTTTTTGGGAGCRTTTTCTGGTTCCCACAAATACTGACAGAGAGAAATGTGGTGTGCCAAACCATTCTGGAAAGACTGTTGAATGGAGCCAATATGCTTTAGGACTAGAGAGAATATTCTCCTTCCCTCCCRCTGAGGTTGTTCCTCCTGGAATGAATAGACGGGATCTTGCCAGCCTGTGCTGCCCCTCACCCTGCATCACCCGTGGGTACAAATCCAGGTCATGGTGTGAGCACATGCCAACATTTATGTGCTGTATTAGCTATGGTGACTGATCAGGAGCTTAAGATAGTGATGTGCCTTTGTCCCAGCTTGGCTCTGGAAATGCATGACCAGATGGTCCCAGATCCATCTTTAAATGTTAGCATAAACAAATCCAGAACTCCTGGACACTATTGCCTTGGATTAGTGATCTGTGCCCTGTGACCATGACCGGTGACACAAATTTATTCATCTAATCAAAAACTGGCCCCATGATCTTTAGGTCCCACCTAAAGATCATGATGAGAAAATATGCTCATCATGATGTTAGCAATAGAAGTTTTGAGGTTGACTTCAGGGGATAGGGAAGGCAAGCCAAGATGGAAGCAGCGATGTCCAGTATCAACATGTAAAATATTTGTATWATCAATATTCATAGATATTTCTCTCCTGCACACAGAGAAAATAGTAAAAGTTAGTAAAATCTGCTTTTGAAGGGGAAAGACAACAGTGTTTTTACCTTGACAATAAATAAATTGTTCTTTTTTTT